>NC_068977.1:12540478-13140478 GCF_016808095.1 Vigna angularis
TCTAACTTCTGAGACCAATCTTTTCTTGATGAAGCAACTGTCTTTTCTATAATCCTCTTTATCACCCTATTAGAAACCTCAGCTTGCCCGTTTGTCTGTGGATGATAAGGTGTAGCTACCTTATGTCTCATACCATAGTGCTTGAGTACCTTTGCAAGCTGAAAATTGCAAAAATATGATCCTCCATCACTAATGAGTACTTTGGCGTTCCAAACCGAGAGAAAATTTGCCTTTTCAGAAATTTAATAATAGTGCTAGAATCATTCTTGGGAAAGGCCAGAGCTTTCACCCATTTACTCACATAATCCACTGCCACCAGCATGTATTCATTATTGAAAGATGGTAGAAAAGGTCCAACAAAATCTATGCCCCAATACTCAAAAACTTCAACCTCTAATATGCCTTGCAGTGGCATTTCATGACGTCTGGAAATAGTACCCGTCCTTTGACACTTATCACAAATCCTGGCATGATTATGAGCATCTTTAAACAGAGGTGGCCAATAAAATCCTGACTGGAGCACTTTTGCAGTTGTTCTCACTCCACTAAAATGCCCCCCATAAGGTGAGTCATGACAGTGCCATAAAATTCCTTCCACTTCTTCCTTAGTCACACAACGCCTTAGAAGGTTATCTGCTCCAATTTTGAACAAGTGAGGATCATCCCAAATAAACTGTTTGACATCATGCAAAAAAAAATTTCTTTGTTGCCAATTGAGATCTTCTAGGATTACTCCTGCAGCTTTGAAATTAGCCATATCAGCAAACCACGGCCTTTGTTGAATGTACATGAGTGTTTCATCTGAGAAGGATTCCCAGATTTCTGCTTCCTTGCTTGTAACTTCACTATTAACCAACCGAGATAAGTGATCAACAATTACATTTTCACTTCCCTTCTTGTCACGGATTTGCACATCAAATTCCTGTAGCAAAAGCACCCATCTAATCAATCGCAGCTTGGAATCCGACTTGGTTAGAAAATACTTTATAGTTGCATGGTCCGTGTAGATGATCACTTTAGACCCAATGAGATAAGATCTAAATTTCTCCAAAGCATACAAAATAACAAGAAATTCTTTTTCTATGGTGGCATAATTCAACTGGGCTTCATTCAAAACTTTGTTTGCAAAATAAATAGTGTGAAATACCTTCTCTCTCCTCTGGCCAAGAACAACACCTATGGCATAATTACTGGCATCACACATCAGCTCAAAGTCTTGATTCAAATCAGGAGCTACAATTATTGGAGTAGAAATCAATTTTTTCTTCAAAACATCAAACGCCTTAAGGCATTCATCGTCCATCACAAATGGTGCGTCCTTAACAAGGAGGCTGCTTAGTGGTTTGGCGATTTTTGAAAAGTCTTGAATGAATCTTCTAAAAAACCAGCATGACCCAAAAAGCTTCTGATTCCCTTCACATTGGTTGGTTGTGGAAGCTTTTCAATGACTTCCACTTTGTCTCTGTCAACTTCAATTCCCCTGGAAGAAATTTTATGACCCAAAACAATACCTTTTGTTACCATAAAGTGACATTTTTCCCAATTGAAAACAAGATTGGATTGGGTGCATCTCTTAAGTACAATATCCAGGTTAGAAACACTCATGAAAGGAACTACCAAACACTGAAAAATCATCCATAAAGACTTCAATGCATTTTTCTATTAAATTTGTGAAGATGGCCTGCATACACCTCTGAAAAGTAGTTGGAGCATTACATAACCCAAACGACATTTTTCTGTAAGAAAAAACTCCAAATGGGCAAGTGAAAGTCATCTTCTCTTGGTCCTTTGCATCCACCACAATTTGATTATATCCAGAATATCCATCCAGAAAGCAATAGAAAGCCTGACCTACCAATCTCTTCAGCATCTGATCCATGAAAGGAAGGGGAAAGTGATCCTTCCTAGTAGCATTGTTCAACTTTCTGTAGTCAATACACATCCTCCATCTAGTAACAGTCCTTGTAGGTATGAGCTCATTTTTTTCATTATAAATAATAGTCATCCCACCTTTCTTTGGTACCACCTGTACTGGGCTTACCCATGCACTGTCAGAAATAGGATAAATAATACCAGCCTCAAGTAACTTTAGCACTTCTTTTCTCACCTCCTCCTTCATCACTAGATTTAACCTTCTCTATGGTTGAGCAACTGGTTTGTAATCATTCTCCATAAATATTTTGTGCATGCAATACGTCAGACTTATGCCTTTGAGATTTGAGATTGACCATCCAATAGCTCCTATGTTGGCTTTTAGTATCTCCATCAACTTTTCTTCTTCTTTGGGAGAGAAAGAATTATTGATGATAACTGGTTTATTCGCACCTTATTCTAAGAACGCATACTTTAAGTGTGGTGGTAACATCTTCAGCTCCAATTTGCTTTCCTTGACTTTTTCTTCTATGTTGATCTCTTTCATCTTATGCAAAGGGACTTCTTTCAACTCTTTCAAATCATCCAAGCACTCATCAATCAATTCTTCTTCTTTCTCATTCAATTCTTCACAAGTGTCAACTAGTGTCTCCTCCAGAAGAAAGATATCACTTGCTTTCTTCTCTTGTATCATGCAAATTTCGTCAAGAGTGTCAAGATGGAAACACTCCGTGTCATCCTTTGGGTGAGACATAGCTTCAAAAACATCAAAATTTACTTCTTCATCTTGCACTCTCACCTTCAGTTTGTCGTTTTCCACATCAATCAAAACTCTTGCAGTCTTCATAAAAGGTCTCCCAAGAATAAGAGGCACATTTACATCCTCCTCCATCTCCATGATAACAAAGTCCACAGGAAACAAAAATTTGTCTACCTTCAAAAGCACATCTTCAACTACCCCAAAAGGATATTTCAGATATCTATCTACTAGTTGAAGAGTCATCCGAGTAGGCTTGAGTTCCAAACCTTTAATCTTTTCAAACATGGAGAGCAACATGAGATTGATATTGGCTCCCAAATCAATTAGTGTTTTTCCAACAGAGATATTTCCTATAGTGCAAGGAATGGTGAAGCTTCCTGGATCTTTCAACTTGGGAGGTAGAAGCTTTTGTATGATAGCACTGCAGTTTCCTTGAACTTCAATGGTTTCCTCTTCAATGTACTTCCTTTTCTTAGTGAGGAGCTCCTTCAGAAATTTACCATATGAGGGCATTGATGACAAATTTATGAACACCGAAAAACGGCGCCACAAACTTGTTTAACCCTCGGCAAGTGTGACCGAATCGTATCAAGTAATAAAACTAGGTAAGACCAAGTATCGTTTTCCCAAAGGACTCACGGCCTAGTTAGCTATATGATTTGTTGATTATTTAAGACTTGTAAACAATTGATTTTAGGTTTTTAATGCAAAAGACAGTAATTAAACATGTATGCATGAATTTGATCAATGGAAAAGAGGAAATCAAACACTTTAATGAATTAGATGGATGAGTATGTTGTTGGGGTTATCAATTTCGTCTTATCCATTCTCTTATACTTTAGGAATTCATCATTCTTTTCATCAATGCTAATGCCACTCTCTAAATCACCTTGCAAGAAGGCCTATCCTTAATTACGAGTTCATACAATTCCTAGCATTCCTAGTAATTAATTCTTAAGTGCAGAAGCTTAAAGGCAACCAATATGCTATTGGGAGAAATTCCCCGGATCTAGATTTCCCCGTACGTTTCCATATTGACAAAATCAATAATCATGGCAATGAATGAGTTAAACAAAGCAAGCATTAAGCAAAGAGGAAAAACCCTAACTAATGAAGAAAGAAAGCATGTATCTTAAAATAAGATGTTAAAACAAATTCCATATATGAGAGTTTCATAAGAGTACATTGATTCCCCAACAACAATACAAGGTTTAGTTCACCATATTCATGGTGAATCTAGATGAACAATAATGAAAGAATGAAAGATAAAACCCTAGAAAGGTGAAGAGGTAGCCTGAGCATCCAAGATCTTCCTTCAAGGGGTGGAAAAGAGAGTGTTTGCTTCGTCCTAGCCAAAGATACAAACCCTAGGAACACCTAAAGCTTATATATTATTCGTAAAATTACAGAAAAGTGGGCCCAAGCCCAAAATAGTGCCGCTCAGCGGTAAGTGCATGAGTTGTTTTCCTCCCCTCAGCGGCCTTTTCACCCCTCAGCGGAGCCAACGTGGGTTCCTGAGTGCCGCTCAGCGGTAAACTGCCGCTGAGCGGTAGTTGCGGCTTCTCCTTTTGCACTTTTTAATATCTTTTCTGATTCCATCTCTATCCTTCTTCACTTCTTTCACCAAATTCACCTTAAAACCTGCATAAAACACTGAAATCAAGCATAAACCTGTCCAGCTCTCTTATTTCCAAAAATATGAGCAAAAGCATGATTCCAAGCTAGTTTCTAAGTGTTAAAGGTTGCTTTTAGTATCAATTTTAAGCATGAAAATAACAGTTTTTCAACTGTTATCAGGCATTTGTTGCAAGGCTTCGGAGCAAGGTATGTTAATCTCATATTTCTTAAAAATCTCCACGAAACGCTCAAATTCTTTCTCCTTCCTAGAATAATTCTTTGGGTAAGGAAGGGATTTTTCATACAATTCTTTCTTTTTTCTGACGCTCAAGCGCCTAAAAGGGGCGCCCAGGCGGTGAGCAGCACTCTTCTGCGCTTAAGCCTCCTAAAAGAGCGCCCAAGCTTCGTGCTTCTGTTGCTCAAGCACCCAAAAGGGGCGCCCAGGCGGTGAGCGACACTCTTATGCACTTAAGCCTCCAAAAAGGGCACTCAAGCTTCAAGCGTTCCTCCCTTCTGGTGCTTTTCCAGGCCTTTCTAAGCTCCATCTCCTTGGCACTTCATCTCTGCTTTCCGTATTATCTCATTTCCTGCCAAAGCAAGGGAATTTAGTCATAAATTCATCAAATTCAACCTCAACTCTCCTATTCACACAACTTAACAGAAAACATGATTCTAAGCAAGTTTCTAAGCAGAAAAGGGTGCATTTAGTATCAAAATTACATCACACATAACGGTATTTTCAACCGTTATCAAAGAGCAAGTTGAGGAAAGAGAATAAGACCAACAAGGAATTTAAAGAAGAAGCATGGCCAAAAAGAACAAAGAAGAAAAGAGAATTACCATGGGAGGCTCATAAGAAGGAAACTAAAGGCATTAGAAGAAGAAATCAAAACAATGGTAAATAAATAGGAACTTCAAAGAGGATTAGAACTTGAGAGAAGGATGATGTGAACCCCATTTTCACAAGGACTAGTTTAGGATCTTTTGAGTTATAACCTTGTAGGAAATTTGGAAAATTAGTGAGAAGATTGACAATATTTTAGCAACATCGGTATCTCAAGCTATAGAACTCTGATTAGGGTGATTCTAAAACGAAGTGAAAGTTCACATTCTAGATTTTAATTTAGACTTAAGTATAACTTAATTTGGACACGAAGAATTAAACTTATCACCACGAGATAAACCTAGATAAAAATATGAAAGGTGGAAGGAAAGAATCACTTTTTCCAAGGAAGATAACACACAAAGGATGAGAAAGTCCTTTGATACAATCAAGGGGTCTTGAATCACTCAAGAAAATAGCAGACTCACTCTCACTAAGATAAAATAGATAAAACTCTATTATTTATGCATAAAACTTTACTTTGTATCATCATAATTGTGAAAGATCATTAATTGCAATTACATTCCACTTAAGCTAATAATGATTCCACTAAACTAATGGCTAATTGTAACTAAAATTATGGTAACCAAAAGTCACATCAAAGCATTCAAATTTGCATCATTTAGGTTTCCCAAAGACTGATGACAAATGGCCAATTGGACCCTTATTAAAGCTTGAAGTAAAACCATAATAAAGCTCATTAATTGATTAACCCAAAACATAATTCGATTAGCAAATTTTGCAAAGGATTGAGCATTATTTAAGCAAACTAATTACTTACAAATTGAAACAAAGTGGCATGTCCCCATCATTGATTGAATTCACATCAAAGAAACTTAAGAAAGGAAGGATGAATCTAGAAACTAGGAGAATTCCAAGTTTCTTGACGCATGCACATAGCATAGGCTCTCATTCAATGTATCTAGTCACATTTTCCTTCCTTTAGGCTTTCATTCTTTGTACCTAGACTTTTTCTCATTTCTTTAGGCTTCCATGTCTTATCATTCTCAATTTTTTTTTTTGGTTTAAAGGGACTATTGATAGTAGCATCCCAAACACCTTTGTCCATTGATTCCAAGAAAATTTTCATCCTTATTTTCCAAAAAGGGTAATTTTCACCCACAAATAGTGGTGGCCTATTTGTGGATGCACCTTCTCCAAATGTTTGAGATATATTGACCATCAGGAACGATTTAATCGATTAGACAGTAGAGGTAATCGATTAAAACTGGAGTAATTTTCAAATTCTCAACTCTGGTGCTAATTGTTAGAAAAGAGATGTCTTATATCTCAAGCCAGGAGGGGGTTGAATTGAATTTTGCTTTAAAAATTGATCATTTCAAAAGTTTTTTAAAATCTATGGTTTTCTTGAAAACAATAAACAAGAAGTGATGAATCAACAATTAAAGAAAAAAGAGTAGAAAAAGATTAACACAAGCAATTTATACTAGTTCGGCCAAACCTACATCCAATTTTCCTTCAATAATCTTAGTTGAAGGGATTCCACTATAATGATAGAGTTTATAGAAATATAGAGATACCCCTCTAAATGTACTTCTCTCCACACTTAAAATCACTATAGCAATACAAGAGGTAAATACCCTCACTCTCTTATAATACATAGAACAATCACAGGTACAAAATACTCAGATTGTCTAAGATGTATCTGATCTTCCAGTCACACTCCAATAGTGTAGATCAAATCAGAACCGTTGTAGCTCACTTTCTTGAATGAATCTTAATGGGTTATCAACCAATGAAGCTTTGATTCTTCAAAACAACTTCTTGGACGCTCCTGTAATCAAAAACAATGAAACAGTTAGTTATGAAAGTGATAGCAATTATTAAGTTATAACAAGTTTGCTTTTGTTTTAACAGATTTACCAAGCATATAATCGATTATATAATCATACTAGCCAGTTATAAATTCATTTGACTGTTATGACAATTTAGGCTATTAAATAAAATGGATTTAAACAAAGTAACTTGATTTAACATATTATACAACTTATGTAACCGATTAATCTTACACTTAAGCAAATTTTCAATCCAATTTCTATTTTAAACATATATGAAACAGATAATGGGATTGCTTCCTATTTTAATCGATTAGACAACTTATGTAATCGATTACTACAGAGCAATTTGCTTCTATTAAGCATATAATGATATCTAGAGAAATCTAACAGATTATACACTTTGTTAAATCAATTATTTCATCCAGAAATGACATATTCAATCTGTTTAAAGCATGATTCATTTACCAATAATGAATTCATATATCAAGCACAAACACAATAAAGATAAAGCAATTGTTATGTCATTTGTTGAGAAAGAAACTATAAAATCATTCTCTTGTTCATCATAAAAAACATAGATATAAAGGGTAGGTTTAGCTCCCCCTGTGAACATATATTTATATTATTATTTATTTTGATTGCATTATAAATAATGTTGTTGCAAATATTTATTTTAAATGTTTGAAATGTTTGAATATTGGATATAATTTTAATGAAATTGAGATTAGCCATAACATCTTTGATTGATTGATATTTATAATCATATAATAAACATTAATTGAAATTAAATATATGTGATGCCATGAATTTTTATCCACGGGAATTTTCTTACATGTATATGATTAATTAGGATAAAATGTTGAATTATATTTCTTAAATTTCCTACATGAATTGAGAAAAGGAACATAGTCTAATAGTTTTATCATTTGGTTATATTAGTCTAATTGAGTATGACTTTAGCCCAGGAACAAGTTTTATGTCACTAGATTCATTTATTAGACATGTTTGCATTGTTAAAACATGATGTTTATTATAGTCTCAAATTATGATGATGAGCATGTATATTAGAATTTTCAGTTTCTCAATCTGAATATTTCTGATATCAATAGTGGTATTCCCAAATTAAAAAGGGATAATTATAAGTTTTGAAAGGAGAAAGTTCTTCTCCATTTGGATTGCTCAGACATTGACTATGCTATTAGAAGACCAAAGCCATCGGTTATTACTGAGATCAACACTTTAGATGTCATTGATCTTTATGAAAAGTGGGAAAGATCAAACCATATAATTGTTACATTCATAAAGACCAACATTTCTACTACAATTAGTGGTTTTGTTGATCAGCCTGACAATGTAAGAGATTTGTTAAAGGCTATTGATGAACAATTGACCACATCTAATAAATCTCTTGCTAAGCTCATTTTCATGAAACTTTCATCCTTAAAGTTCACCTTAGTTTAGGGAGTGTGTGATCACATCATGCACATAAAGGACATTGTGGCTCAATTGAAAGCCTTGGAGGTTACCATGTCTTAATCCTTTCTAGTACTTATATTTTATGTACTTTTGCCTCATTAATATGCTCATTTTAAAAATTCTTATAACACATATAAGGTTAAGTGGTTTATTAATGAATTCTGACCTTGTGTGTTCAAGAAGAAGAAATATTGCTAATGGAGGAAGGTGAATAGTGAACTTCACTACTTCTTTAAAGAATAAGAATAATCAGGTCAGGAAAAGATATTTGTTAAACCAATTAAAAATAAGGATTCCAAGTGAAGTTTTCCTTCTATAAAAGAAGGGACATGTGAAAAAGATTACCCAAAGTTTAATAATTGACCACAGAAGAAGGGTGATTATTTTTCTTTCATTTGTTATGAATATAATATGATTAATTTTAATCATAACACATGGTGGATTGTTTCCAGATCTACAATCCATGTTTGTAATATTATACAAGGTATGCAAAATCTAAGGAGACCAATCAAAAATGAACATTGCATTTATTCACGAAGCAAGATAAGTTCACATGTTGAAGCCATTAGACTATTTTGTGTTTAGAAAAGGTATTTTATGTTCATATTTTTTTGTAAGAACTTAATTTAATTTTTGCAACTTGTACCTTTGGGTTTTTTCCTTTAATTTTATGGATTATAGTTATATTTTATTCAATATATCGAAAGGTATTGGTTTTGGTGAACTGTGTGATGGTCATTGCTCTATTAAATTATAACTTTAACTATTTATAGTTTAATGCATGTTTTTAATGGGTTAAAATGATGTGTTGTGAATGGGAATTTATGTATGTTATGGCATCGGTGAATGGGACATATCTCCATTAAGAGAATTAAACAATTAATAAATGGAGTACTGAGTACTTTAGATTGTGCTGATTTTAAGACTTGTTTAAATCACATCAAGGGAAAGCAAAGTAAAGAACATAAAAAAGAGGTCTATAAAGAGTTTAAACCTACTACAAATAATTTATACAGATATTTGTGGATGTAGGTACACTAGTGCAAAAAGGGCTTTAGACGTTTGTTATTTTGGGCTTTTAACGTCTTATCTATGTCCGACATCTATATGGGTGACGTTAATGAGACGTCAGACCCAATAGGTCAGACGTCTATATAGACGTCTGATCCATACAAGTCAGACGTCTATATAGACGTCTAACACTATAGATCAGAAGTCTAAAACGTTACCGTAATTGAATGCATTTTTTTCTGCTTGAGACCTTCAGGTTGCTCTTGGCTCATGGTTATTTGAGTTTACAACTTTATATTTTAGTTGAAGAGAATGTATTGTACGTTTTTTTTTTTGTATTGGATGGTTTTAAAAACGTAGTGGAGAGAATTGGAGGAGTGCAAAACGCAAGAAATTGCCGCCCAAGAACGTCGCCCAAGGACACGAGCAAAACTGCACCAAAACCCAACGAAAACGCATTTTAATCGGTTCAAATGAAAGATAATGCATCAAAGAGTGATGTAATCGGAGTAAGATTAATTTCAAACGGTGAAAAAGTGAGAAAACAAACCTAAAAAGCGTAACTCGTACAGAGAAAACGCGAGGAAGATGATGAACATTAAGTGCACGTAACTATTGTCTCGCGTTCGCGGTGTTTTAATGCAGCCATATAGAAGTCGGTTCCCCCCACATCAGACGTCTATATAGCTGTAGAAGTCGGATTGGCGGAATCGGAAGTCTAAATGGAGTTAAAAAGTGACTTTTTAGATTTCAAAAATGAGTATATAGAAATCGGTTCCCCCCACATCGGACATCTATATGGCTGTAGAAGTCAGATTGGCGGGATCGGACGTCTAAATGAAGTTAAAAAGCGACTTTTTAGATTACAAAAATGAGTATATACAAGTCGGTTCCCCCCACATCGAACGTCTATATGGCTGTAAAAGTCGGATTGGCGGGATTGGACATTTAAATGAAGTTAAAATGTAACTTTTTAGATTTCAAAAATGAGTATATACAAGTCGGTTCCCCCCACATCAGACGTCTATATGGCTGTAGAAGTCGGATTGGCGGGATCGGACGTCTAAATGGAGTTAAAAAGTGACTTTTTAGATTTCAAAAATGAGTATATAGAAGTCGGTTCCCCCCACATCGGACGTCTAAATGGAGTTAAAAAGTGACTTTCTAGATTTCAAAAATGAGTATATAGAAGTTGGTTCCCCCTACATTGGACGTCTATATGACTGTAGATGTCGGATTGGTGGGATCTGACGTCTAAATGGAGTCTAAAAGTGACTTTTTAGATTTCAAAAATGAGTATATATAAGTCTGTTCCCCTACATCAAACGTCTATATGGCTTTAGATGTTTGTTCCCTCCAGAACAGACGTCTCTATGGTTGTTTTATTTATGGAAAATGCCACCGGTCATTTTTTAGGATGGATATTCGAGGGTCGGACGTCTAAAGGGTGACGTTAAAGGTCTTTTCTGCACTAGTGGTAATCTGAGATACTTCACCACCTTTATATATGATTACTCAATATATATATATATATATATATATATATATATATGTATCTATTCTTATTTCATTCTAAGGATGAAGATTTAGATGCTTTTAATGTTTTAAGGTTGAAGAGTTATAGTGGAGAAAACAACTTAATATCGTGAGATTGGATATAGGTGGAGATATTATGGTAGATACACTATGAGTGGACAAGCACCTGGTCCATTTGCAAAATTTCTTTAAGAACTTGGCCTTTTTGTCCAATATGTTATGCCTAGTTCTTTGGATCATAATGGTGTGACAGAAAGGAGAAATCAAACTTTAATGGATACAACAAGAAACATGAGGAGTAATGCAAAGCCTCTTAAATTCTTTTGGATTAAAGCAATTAAGACAATTGTGTATATAATGAATCGTGTTACAACCAAGGTTGTTTCAAGAACACCTTTTGAGTTATTTAAAGGTTGGAAACCCAACTTATGACATATATGTGTTTAGTAATGCATGTCTAAAGTAAGAATTTATAACTCACAAGAGAAGAAACTAGACACTAAGACTATTAATCGGTATTTCATTGGATATGCTAAAAACTCCTAAGGTTGTAGTTTTTTTAGTGTCAATCTCATAGCACTAGAATTATGGAACCAAGGAATGTAAAGTTTCTTATAAACTACTCAATTAGTAGTAGTGATGTAATTCAAAGTAATCACAATGAAGTTCACCCGACTAAATGAAATGATAAAATGGTAGTCATTCATGCTCCTCTAGTTTAAAAGCGTATTAGACAATCAGTTATTTGAGATTTATACATTGTTGGAGATAGATCAAGTTGCTTAGGAACCAGTTGAACAATAAGTTTCCCATCAAGATAATAAAACAACATTAAGAAGATCTACAAGAATAAAAAATCAGCATTTTTTGGTGATTAATGACATGTATTTTTTAGAATCAAATTGTAACATTGGAGCTAAAGATGATCTTGAAACGTTTTCAAAAGCCATAATTTCTTTCCAAAAGTATCATTCAAAAGGAAGGAATCAGTTATAGCAGACCTTTTCTCTTGTGTCTCGAAAAGATTCTTTACAAATATTCATCGCGTTAGTAGCTCATTTTGATTTTGACTTACATCAAAATGAATGTGAACGTGGTTTCCCTTAATGGTGATTTAGGGGAAGAGGTTACATGAAACAACCTAAAAAATTCATCTCTAGTTATGGTGAACACTTAGTTTGCAAGTTTAATAAATCCATCTATGGTTTGAAACAAGCTTAATGTCAATGGTATTTAAATTTCATGAAGTTATTTCTTTAATTGGTTTTGAAGAAAACATGATGGAACAATGTATATTCCAGAACGTTAGTGGGAGTAAGATATGTTTTATTGTTTTATATGTGGATGACATTTTGCTTGCAACTAATGACAAGGGAAATATATAAGGTGAAATAGTTTCTCTCAAATAACTTTGATATGGAAATGCGTAAGGCATCTAATGTCATAGGCATTAAGACCTGTAGAGAAAGATCTCGAGGTATTTTGGGTTTATGTCAAGAGTCCTATATCAACAAAGTTTTAGAGATTTTTAATATGAATAATTGTTCACCAAGTGTAGCTCCCACTATGAAGGGTGATAAGCTTAAGTTGGGTCAATGCCTTAATATAATCTTGAACATAAACAGATGAAGAATGTTCTTATGCTTCAGTTGTTGGAAGTCTAATGTACGCTTAGGTTTGCATTAGACCTAACATTGCATTCACGGTTGGAGTTTTGGGAAGGTATTAGAGTAATCCAGGTGTTGACTACTAGAAAGCTGCAAAAAAGGTAATGAGATGTCTTCAAGGAACAAAGGATTTCATGCTCATATACAGAAGAATTGATAATTTGGAGGTGGTAGGCTACTCCGATTCAGACTTTGTTGGTTGCATTGATACTAGAAAATCAACATCTAGCTATTTTTTATCTAACTATTAGAGTTATACTTGAATAAGCAAAAGGCAAACCTTGAATGCTACCTCCACTATAGAGGTTGAGTTTGTCTCTTGTGTTGAGATTACCTCACATGGTGTAAGGTTGAAGAGTTGTATATTTATGTTTAGAATTATGGATTCAATTGATAGGCCATTGAAGTTATATTGTGATAACTCTATTGTGGTATTTATGGCTAAGAATGATAAAAGTCAAAGTCAAAGCAAGCACATTTGCATAAAATATATAAACATTAGAGAAGGTGTTAAGTGGTCATTGAGCACGTTAGCACAGAGTTAATGATTGTTGATTCTTTGACTAAAGGCATGCCATTAAAGAATTTTAAGGATCATTTAGCACAAATGGAACTTGGTTCATGTTGTGACAGTCATTAATTTTACTTTGATAAAACTCTTATTCCATTTTTCTCATTTATTGTTCACATATTTGTTTATTTTGAGAAATTTCATTTGATCCGAAATAAACATGTGGTTTATTCATTATAGTTAAGAGTCTTTTATGAGAAGCTTGAAATATAGTGATACATGGGAGATAATACTCAATTTTGGAGGACATGTTACCATGATCCTTATATTTAGTTTCTTGTATTAATTGATAATAGGATAAATGGGTCAAGTGGGAGAATGTCGAAAATTTTCCAAACATGTGGGATAATATGAGATATTCACATTAAATCACTTATTTTCATAAATATGGTATATTTAATTAATCAAAATTTATAATTGTTGCATGAATTTTGATATTGTCATCCCACTAAATTTTAAATAATTTATCATAGTAATTACTTTGTGATGGACATAGCTCTATAAATTCCAAAGGTGCTTTGTGCTTTGGGTTATAAGATATGTTCTCTTCTATGTTATACTACACCATAAAATTTTATAAAAGTAAGGGTTTGAAACTGTAAAAAACATTAAAGGATTCTCGTGAGCGTGGTAATAGTTGGAGGTGTTAGTCCTTATTTCTTTTTTCCACTTTATATTTACATAACTAACTCGCTCACAATCCATAAAAGATCTTTAAAACTCATTAGTGCTTTTTAGAAATCCCTATATTGGAATATGAAGTATTAACTTTCTTTGGCCTACCCCGACCATGTTCCCTTGTAGTTCGAATTGACTCGTCATCCTCCCCAAAATTAGAATGTGCAATCAAAATTAAAATATTCTCTCTCATCAAGCATATTAGTCTATTTAAACGCTATTTTCAATTCCTCTACAAAATGAGCTTCATTAGATGTCAAAAAATTAGAAACTACCTTAAAACTACAACAGAATGATTTTAAGTGTTGCAAACCCTTCAAACTATCGACAATGGGCTAAATTCTTATTCCTGTGATAATTTCTTTCATACATTATATTACTTTCATAAAGATTTATTATTTCTCATCAAATCACATAAATAATATATAACTAATAAATAATTTATTAAAATCGTACAACATTATAAAATACACTGTTGCACCACATAAATAACTTGTAATTTATAAATCAAATTTTATTGAAAAAGGAACTTAATTAAAGAGAAAATATATCTAAAACATATTTAAATATGTGCATATCCCGAGGATATTAGAAAATATCTCCAAGATATTTATAATTAATATATCATGGTATCACACCTTATTATCATATTATGTTATATCCCCAGTATATTATGAAATATCTCCAAGATATTTACAATGAATTTCTTATGATACTTTGAATAATCAAATTATGGATTTAACTTCACCAACAGTTGAAGATTCATGTTTTTTGTGAATTTCATTCAACATAGCAAAGTCAAGAAACTTAGTGTCGGAAAGGAGAAATCGATGCATGGGCTACAAAAGAGAAGAAAATTTATCCAACCCAAATTTCATATATTATGATAATAAGCTCGGATGAAAAGTCATTCGAGAACTATCTATAAAATGTTAAATACAATGCACAAGCTAGGATGAAAAACAACTTATTACTTCAGTTGCGCGTCTCGATGACTAAGGTGGTGGATCTCCCCTCTCTCTCTCATCAAAACTTGGAGTTTTGCGACAAGGACGCAATAGCTTATCTTTTGAGAGCCTAATACTCCAACTCAAAGACGAAGCTTTGATGAAGCTCACAATGATGATAACTTACCAATCGATCTTAACCACAGCGACCAAAAAATCCTTGATGCTTAAGAATGTTGATAGATCGATAAACAATCAATCTTATACATAAGGCACATGAAGAAACTTGGGTGGAAAAGGATGAAGTGCGAGTGATATTCTCTAGCAAAGTATCAGTGTCACCTCTCTTTTCTTAGAGTCTACTTGGTAAACTTTCAACAATGTTTCCCTCTAAAAAAACTTTTATGCACCACGTAACTAGAAGTTTTAGTGGCCCCAGTATCAACTTACATCATCCATCATTAAAAGTCCAAAGCTTCACTAAAATTATCCTTACAGGAAAAGAGAATTACTCACTACTAAAGGTTGGCAACACAACACATTGACAAGGAACACAACAAAGAGGATCGCCAACTTGATTTAATCTTCATACACGAAATAAGAGAATAGGTTCAAATACAAAGAATTTCAAGAAAATAAATGAACATAAGTTCGGAGAAACAAGAAGAGATAAGCTTGAAATAGTCTCATATTCCATAATATCACTTCATAACGGACTTTGCAACTTCTAATGTCAATCAAAGACGATGAGCAATGCTTTTGAATGAAAACAACACAAAAAACACTTGACTAAATTCAGTAAGAACAAAATATTTTAATAATATATTTTATACATAATTGAATATATATATATATATATATATATATATATATATATATATATATATATATATATATATATATATATATATATATTGTAATGTATAGTATTGATGCAAAAATTGGCAAGCAAGTAACCTTATTTTATATATTTAAGAAAGCAGTTATTGGGTGTGAGTATGAGAATGTCAATAATCTATTCTGAAAAGGGAATGACAAGACATGGTGCATTGACTGAATAGAAAATGTTAGTAAATGGGTCCTATAAAAAGGGAATGATGAGAGGGTGTTTTTTCCCAGAGCTCAGGGATCTAATTCAGCCTCCAATTAATTGAGCAGCATGTGGAAGAGATATCGTACATGCTCTATTACCCTACCCAATGTACCAAACTTTCTCCTTTCTAGCATGTGCACATGAGCTTTGGGTCTGTGCCCTTTTCGTGGGGTTCAATCCCATATGCAAGGGAACCAAGGTAGAGATTTCCTACCATACACACAAATATATATATAAAACTTAAATTTATTAAATGAAAAATTAAAATATATAAGATTTTATGTATTACGAATTGAAACCAAGTTAAAACTTTCGTATAAACAGAACAAGATAACAACAATTACTAATTACTTATAAATTTATTAGGACAAGGTTTTGAGTTAGATTTAGTGTTTTGGTCTTTTTCAACTAAAACTTGTTAGAAAATTAAGGAAGCTATTGTTTTAAAACAAAATTGTGGAAGATAATCTTGCTGCAATTATTATGGATGATAAAATTCTCTCTTTTAAAGGATCTCAACTTTATATTGATCACCACAAAGATTCTATCTTGAGATTGTTGATTAAAGTGAAACAACCACCTTTTCTCCATTGATGTATGGTATTGTTGAATTTATTAGTCAAGTCTTTATGGAATGAACATTGGACATTGTTAGAGATTTTAAATCTCACGTGTCATTAGGGTTCATAAAAGAAGAGAGTTAAACAATTATTTCCCATGGAAGCTTTTCATTTTCATTTTCCAAGCATAAAACATAATCCCATTTTTTTCGGTTTCTAACGTGGTCATGTAACATTTTCTAATAAATAATATTATTCGGAAGTCAAATGATTTTTTCAGATGCAACTTTTAAGCGTATTTTATACAAGGTCAACTAAGATAGTTCTAATTTTATTTTAAATTTCCAAATAAATACTTTCTTTTAACTAGAATTAAAATAACTATTTCAAATTTTGAAATGATGAAAGATAGAATAAGATAACTTAAAATAACACCTATTCGTTTATACCCATGAAAAAAATGGTTTTTTTATTGTTATATTTTAACTATGGAGAGATATGAACTATTCTATTACACCAATCAATCTCAAAATTCAATCATTGTGTACCTTTATCAAATTGACACAGAATTGAAATATGTTGTAAAACCGTTAAAACTTCGTCATAAAACTCTTAAGATATAAAGGAAAAAATTGAATTACATATAAGAAAAACTAAATTAAAAAATATTAGATATCAAAATCATAAGTTGAAAATAGAACGAATTCATACTTAGTTATATGAATTTTGTGAAACTATTATAGTAAAAGAATTCGAACATATGATTTGGTGTTTGGACATGAAATATATCTGAAAGACACAAAGATCTTCTTCTTAACCCTATTTTGTGTGCACATGACATGTGAAGGTGAAGCTGGAATCCGTGGATCTTTCGCTTCTGTTTTTGCAGTTTCTAGTTAACACTGTGTCCCTTCTTCTCTTCATTGATGAGGAAGAGGGTCCTGTCACTGTTAAGCCCCTGTCTTTGCAGAATCATGAATAATCAGGACACCCTTCGCCTTTGCATGCTTTTCAACACGTGTATTATCTCATTCTTTTCCTCTTTAAACTTTCCCAATTTTATAATTTTATAAAATTAAATTATAGCTTTAAGATTCACTTATATTATAAAGTATTTATTGAATTTATTGTTTGAAATGTTATTAAACTATTTATTAATATTTAGTTCGACATTTAAGAGGTATATGTCTCGATTTAAAATAAATTGATTAAAATTTCATGTCAACTAAAGATAATATAGAAGTAAATGTAAATCTTATCTTTTAAGTTTGTTTATTAAAACTAAATTAAGTTTAAAATTAACTTGTTAAAAAAATTATACGATTTATATTAGATGTTTTTTCATTATTTATTTAATTGTTATGATATTAGGAGTCTCTATTTATAATATTATTAAGTATTTACGCATTGTGTAAAGAATGAAAAATTAAACTTTTTTTTCTTATTAAGAGGAGAATAAGAAGGGACTAAATTTAAATATGTTATAAAAATAAGAATTTATTATTAGGTATAGAAATTATTTTTATTTATTATGTTATTATTATTGAATTTATAATATGGATTTAAGTTTTATTTTATACTCTATTTTAATATTTTTTTAATAATATTTTTTCTTATTTATTTTCAGTTAGTAATAAATAATTAACCTTTTACATTTTTATTTTATTTATTTAATAGATTTTTTACATATATAAGATACTTAAATTGAGGTTGAAACTTATAAAGTACTTTGTTGATTTCATTTTCAATTTTTAAATTTATATCGGACAGAACACAAACCCACCTTTATATAGTGCAAATACGACCCCTATCTTTTCTAAAGCTATACTAAATAATTCGCATATCCTATTTTCCGCAAGTTTTTAATAAAGTAATCATACCTTTATTTTGTAAAGCTTCATATTAAAATTTCATTACATAATTTAAAACTGAGGTTTTATGACATGCTACTATTAACCTAAAATGTTAGCTTGTCGAAGTGTTGTAACCTCAAATTTGGTCTTTGAAAGAGACTACACGTGGTTACTACTTGGTCTTGAAGAAACAAGATTCAACAACAAAACACTCACCATCCAGCTTTTACTAGGTCTAGTTATTATCGTGAGGTGAGAACCAGCCATCTTCAATATTATTGGCTTAAGCTCTAGGAAAAAGATAAATGTTTAAATGGAGGAGTAAAAATGAGTAGGTTAAATATAGAAAGCATTCGTACAAGTTGTTCTCTTCTTTATTTAAAGATTAGTTTGGGAACGAAATTCAGACTCTGACTTCACCTGTAGTCCAAGTGAAAAAGAAAAATAAGTAGGTGTTAAATATGAAATACTATAGACACATTAAGAAGTGATATTTGTGATATTTGAAAAGATTGATACTTATGTTTTTTTTTTGGAGAAGATGTATTCTTGATACCTTACTAGGTTGATACTTGTGTAACCTAAAAAGGTTGATACTCATGTTGTAATCAATTTTATTTGGTTGATATGCTTAAAGAAGAATTGGACGTAGTATTTGAGTTTTGGATGAACTAGTATAAACTTTGATTTATGCTTAATCTATTTTTTATTAACTATTTTAGTTTTTATTGTTAAAAGAGGTTTAGAATACTCTATTCATCCTCGTCCTTCTAGAAACAGCTACACCTACGAAGAACTAACCTTAAGAAATTAGTTTTCATACCAATTAAAGAAACGAAAATTTTATAATAAAACTTTAAAAAATTGAAAAACTATTAGTGTAGAAAAGACTTTTTATATCAGTTAAAAAAGGCTTTATATAGTGTGATATAGATACAAACGGTATAAAAAGTATCACTTTTTATACCAGTTAAGTCCACAACCAGTATAAAAAGTATTTGGTGTAAGACCCTAGGAAAATGTGGTAAGTAGGAAATAATGTGGTTATGAAACTTGGACATTATTGTTTGGTAATTGGTGTTTGATGATTATATGTTTTCTAGAATTATAATTATTATGTTCATTATTTAATTTATTATTGATTAAGTGGAACATATGATTGGTATGTTGTTATTTGGATGATTTGTGTGGTGTGTTGTTACTAATATGATGTGTTCGATTGAGGGTAGAAAGGCGATTTAGGATTGAATAGGTGTGGGTCAAATTCTAGAAAGAAAGAGAATTAAAGTAAACTTTTGATTTTAATTGGTATTTTTGGACCCAATGGTAAAAAGGTCATTTTTTCCTCATTAATTAGTGCAGAAATTAAATTATTAGGGTGTAGAAAGTAAAGAAAGAAAAATAAATCTGAATAATAAGATGTGGGCTACGTGACTCTTAAATTATTTGGTGGTTTTTTGTATTTTAAAAAGTAGATAAAATAATATATAGATAGAATAAATAAGATAAAAAAAAGGAAAAAGGGAAAACTAGGATTGCATATTCTAATTTATCTAGAACGAAATAGAGAGAGGGAGAGAAAGGCGATTTTGGGAGAGAAGAGGAAGAACTGCAGAAACCTTAGAGATTGATGGTATTTTAGAGTGTAGACAAAGCTTTAGGATTGACCAAGATATGGGGAAACTAACCTTTGTTTGTTAATTATTGTATGTTATATATGTGTTTGGTTATTTTGATTAATAATCCTTGTTTGATATATGTTTATATGATTATTATTATTGTTGTATGTTTCTATTGTTGGGCAAGAGTTTATGCATGCCTAGGCATAGGGTTTATGTAATATTTATGTTCGGCTTTCTCTATGAATGTAGGCATGGTTGTTGGGTTAATCCAACAGAGGGTTCGATGCCAAGGGAGAATAAAGTTATGAGGCTTTGGGGATTTTCCATGCAAATGTATGTGTAAGGATGTGGTAATAATCATATTCAAGGGATGTAGTATATATGTTTGAGTATGTTTACATGGGTATGTGATGCTTGAATGCATGTATGATGTTGTTGATTACGTTTCCACGTGATTTAGAGTTGGCGTATGTGTGTTTGAATGCTTGAATCGTGTCCAGGATGTGTTTTGATTCAGGAATAATCGATTATCATTAGTGATAATCGATTATCTACGCATCGATATTGAGTCTGGTTGTGGGAATAATCGATTATTTGGGATAATAATCGATTGTTCCTTCTTGCGTGATTTTTCTGGGTAATTTTCATTGAGATAATTGATTATCAAAAGTTATAATCGATTATCACGGTGTATTTTTGTAAAAATGGCAAATTTGATGAAGAATGAACGTGGACCAAGCCTAGGAAGCAGTGGAACGCGTTGATACTCAACGAATGAGAGTTATGGGTATGTCTAGGGTGAGTTTTGACCTGTGATTGAGAATTGGAGCATGAATGAGTGTTAGGATGTAATTGAGTGTGTGATTGATAAGCATGAAGTATGGGAGATTAGTCTACTTGTTGTATTTGAGTGTTGAATCTTCTTTGGTGAAGGGGACAGATGTTCTGCCTTGTGTGATAGGGGAACAGGTCCGAAGCTAGAAAAAGGATGACTCAAGTATATTTGTATGGGGAAGTTACAGATGGGGTTGTAGGAGCAGCTACAATCGGTTCAGGTAGGGTACGTGAGTGTGATTGAGTCTTGTTATAATGGAGTTCATGGTTTGGTGATGCTCATGATGTTGTTCATGATTGCAATAGTCATGATGATGGTGTAACTATCATGGTAATCATGGTATTTGAAATACTTCAGGTGATGTTATGTGATAGCGGTGTTACTATAATAGTTATAGTAAGTAGTTAGCATAGGTACTACGGAGTGGATAGACCAAGGGTCTAGGTGTGAGATGTTAGTGATGACATCGAGGATCGAGTAATCCATTGTGATTGGATTGTAATGTGATGTTTAGAAATCTTATTGATATGACTACTATAGATGGGGTGTTTTATTATTGTTGATATAATTAATCTGTTTATAACTTGTTATTATGATTGTTTTATCGGTAGCTTAACTCGTGCGTGTTTGTGTTTGTGTGTTATGAATGATATTATCGGCGATGATCGTATAATGTGTTATATATACGCAGATGATGTTACAAATAGTGCTAAGGCATGATAGATTCGAGAGATGACGGGGACAAACTTGAAATTTTATCTACAGTTATTACTTTTGAACATTAAGCCAATGTAAATTTAGTGATTTTATTTTCTTCGTTATTTTTCATTGGACAAATGTTTTCAAACTATTATGTTTTATGCACGTGTAAATGGTGTGGTTTCTGAAAATATGTTTCCGCGTTATGTTAAGTTTGAAATTTTTACCGATTTTTGAATAACCTTTGACACCCTGAAAATTAGGGCGTTACATTTGGTATAAAAAGTATTTCACACATCTACATTTATTCTCCGCTCCATTTTTCATCATCTCGTTCCCATCACTCATGTCCAAGCATAATTGTTTGAATCAATAAGATGATTTCAAACATTAATTGTAGCTGTTAAAATTCATGTATAAACCTAACCTACACAAAAGGGAAAAATAATCGTAAGAAATAATAAGCTTCTTCCCCAAATATAGAAAATAAAAAATATATCCAAACACAATAAACAGATTTTCATTGATACATATAATTCTACAAGAAAAAAAAAATTATAAAAGGAAAACTCTTAACGAGTACGACGAACCTTAGCGAGTACCATCATTTTCACTAGCTTTATTCACGATGCTCTATTCCCAGAGACTATTTTGACCCGCATGCAAAAAGATATCGAGTTATGCGGTGGCATTCTCAGTGGGGCATGGTGGTTACCGACTTAAGTTTCGCGAAGAGAAAGCGAAAGACGAAACCCCTGTGACTCACAGGACGAGCTATCTCACGAAAGGTTTTCACCGTCAACGTTGGAGATATCGTCGGTAGCAATCTCGACCATGGGTGTTGTAGTAGCGACGACCTTGGTCTAGAGAAGATGAACAATGACAACAGACACAGATGCTTCGCTTGAGTGGGTCACACATATGTGAAGGATGGAAAAGAAGAAACCCTAATGAGAATGCTTTAATTTTGTGTTTACAAATATAAAAAATAAGAAACTACTTTCTATACCAATTATAGCTGGATCAAACATAGAAAGTTTTATGTTAATTACAAAAATATCATTGTATCCACTTTCTATCCTAGTTATAACTAGAATTGGTATAGAAAGTGATGGCATAACCCTAACTATGACCCCAAAACATTCAAGAAGAGCTAGAATCATCTATACAAGATGAAGCAAAGCTCTTTATCTTAGGTCATCATGGAGGTTGAAGAGTAGTGTAGGTTTATTTAGGCCATGTATTTCGGCAAGTGGTGAAGGTTTCTTTCGACCATGTATTTTGGCCAAGTATTGTATATTATTTGTTTAAGACTTGTATTAGGGCCTAATTAGTCTAGGGTTTTTCCTTGGTTTATTGGTTAGTACCTTCTCATCATAAGAAGGTTGTCATCACAAGGAGCATCCTCTCCACTTGACTCTTCTACATGCTTAATCTTACTGTCACTAGATTTGGACTCTTTGATGAATCATTATTTTCCTTATTCACTTAGCCTTCCGCACAAAATTTAATTAGTGAATTGTGCCTACCTATCCATTATTTTCTCAATTTTGCAATTTGGGCTTAATTCACTAGTATAAAAATCGTGTACAACGTCGAATATTTGGGCTTTTAACAGGGAATTCGCGAACGACGTCATATCAGGAGACGTTAAATTGACGTCGAATTTTAAAAAATTTGACGTTAAATTAACGTCGAAATTTGTCAATATTCGATGTTAATCAATTTTTTTTTATTTTTTTTAATTAATTGTGATCCTTTTTAACAACTCTACGAGATCTGAAAAGCAAAAAAACAAAAAATTTCAAGTTTTTGGTATTTTTTAAAGCATTAACTTTGATCAACAACAAACAACAATAACCAACAACAAACAAGTTCAATCAAACAACAACAAACAAGTTCAACCAAACAACAACGACAAACAAGTTCAACCAAACAACAACCATAAACAAGTTCAAAAAAAAAACAACAAACAAGTTCCACAAATAAGTTCTTCAAAACGAAAACGAAAACTAACCTTCAAAAGGTGGGTTCATCGGAATAAAGTGTCATCACCCGTGAGAGAGAAAGCATAATGCATCTATGAAGGACAAGAACACGAAAATAATCGGTTAAAACAAACGAAAATCATACATAAAGTAGTTAATTAACATGCATACGCTAGGACATTCGACGTTTTATATCCTTTTACGTCGAATTACAATTATAAACGACGTTTAATAATTGAATTTATTTACAAAAATGTCACCGGTCATTTTTAACGTTGGTTATTTAGTGGTTCGACGTTAAACGTGTGACGTTATACATTGTTTTTGCACTAGTGATTTGACCAGTAATTCATATTTTAATTAATTTGAATTAATTGAGCTTAATTATTTCCATTATTATATTCAGGACAATTTTGGAATTATATTTTGGGACTTCAAGAGGGTTGTCACGTCATTTACTATTGTTCACATCAATAATTGTTTTTAATTTCATTTAAAATTTCGTTTTATTAGACTTTTGGGTCAGACTTGGACATTTTGGGCCCATTTGGTGAATTATTGAAAGACCTAATTTGTGGAGCAGACTTGGCTTCCTAGGGTTTTGAACCCATGCAGCCACAAATTCTATAGCATTCATTTTTGGTGTTGGGACGTGAACTGTTAATAGGAGGAGCAATATGAGTTTTGAACCCTCTCTTTTGATGATGACAACACATTGACAGTAAGAACACATGGATATTGTCATGACACAACAAGAAATATGTTTGCAATAATTGATACATATGTGTATATGTACATGCTTACTGTGATTAATGAATATGTGAACATACTGATGATTTTGCACACTACTGATCTTGAAATGTTTATATGTTTGTATGCATATTGTGTTACTTTGTGGATGTGGATCACAAGCACAAAAGCATATCTGCATGAATTAATTGATTGTAATGTTATTGTAATCAATTAAGTTCATCAGATAGCTTATGTTTTAAACTGTGGCAAAACAACAAGTTTGAATTGATTATATTAGTTGTTGAATCGATTAAAACTCGTGTCTTTGCACATATCATTTTCAAAAGTGTTGTGATGCATTTTGAAGGAGAAAAGTTTTCAAAATGTGTTTAAGTGTTAAGCTTAATCGATTACACATTTTATGTAATCAATTAAGTCTGTTATCTTTTGAAAACAGATTTCATGTTTGTCATAACTGCTTTAACGGTCATAATTTTTAAATATGTTTGACCAGCATTAATTGCAAATCGATTACATTAATTGAGCATCCAATTAAGAGCTGAGTTTGTTGTAATGTTGTTACATTTGTTTAAATGTAACCAATTACATAAGTAACGTAATCGATTGTTTTGCGTCTGAACTGATAAAAACTATATATTGACACATTACTTTCAATACAAACACTTTTGATCAATTGTAAATTGTCATATCTGATATTCTCGGTGAGAAAAGATTTTACAAGTTGCACATACGCTTCAAGAATCAAGAACATGAAGAATTTGAAGAATCTTGAGCCATTCTTGAGAGGCATTTTCGTGGACCACAATGGCTGATCACATTAGCACTACTGCAGGTGTATCTGGTTTGATCAGAAGAAGTTTTTGCAATCTTTGATTTGTTGTTCCCTTGACGTGCACGTCAGGAAGAAGAGTGAGGAGCTCTCTGAATTTGAGAGGGGATTCTTAAAGGGTTTTTGTAACAAGGACAAGTGGTTATATGTGTGCAGGTGTATTATGTTTCTATATTTGATTGAGAATTTGAAAGGTGTTTACATTTGAGAGAGCTCTGTAAAACCTTTGTTGTAATACTCTGATCATTATTGTGAAATACTCTACAATCTAAGGTTGATTGGGAGAGTGATTGGATGTAGGCATTGTGGCCGAACTAGGATAAAAATTTTGAGTTTGATTTTCTTTCCTTATCTCTTTACTTTCGTTGAATGCGCATTTACTAACAACACAAGAAATTTTAAAGATCATTCTAATCTCTCAAAAAGATTTGAAAAGTTTAAGTTTTTATAAAACACCAATTCACCCCCTCTTGGTGTTGAGAAACAAGCCTCCTTATTTCTAACAATTGGCACCAGAGATGGTTTTCAAAAGTTATTTGAAAAACAAATCGATTACCCTTTTGTATAGTCGATTATTTGATCCTCTAACAGGTTTTGTTTCTCTAATACTGAGGAAAAGTGAATTTGAATATAACTGTGTGCATGTTACTTGCAATGATAAATGCATCTCTGTCACTAATGGGTTTAATGAGTCGTTTGAAACACGATTATTCCAGAAATCATCTCAAGGAAGGAAAGTTGGTATCAAAAGTGTGGAATCTAAAGTAAAGAAAGTAGATTTGCTGGCAGAAAGATTTACCAAATCCTTAAATATAAAGAAGATAGACGTAGATTCCAGTGATGATCAAAAGAAGAACAAAGACAAAGATTTACAAGGAACTAATCTCATTATGATGGCCTAGTCAGAAACAACTAGAACCTGTCTGGAACAAGAAGCAAACGAATCTATGTGGTATTTGGACAGCGGATGCTTAAGACACATGACAGGAGATCCAACTAGATTTACGAGCCTCTCTCACAGGACAACTAGTCATGTCACTTACGGTGATAACAACAAAGGTAAAATAATCGGTATTAGTAAAATCCAAACACCTTCTGCATATGAAAATTATAGTGTACTGCTAGTTGAAGGTTTAAAACATAATTTGCTAAGCATTAGTCAATTGTGTGACAAAGGACTGAAATAACGTTTGAACCAAATTATTGTCTCATTAGTAATGGATCCACAGATGAACTGGTATCAATAGGGAAGAGATACAACAACATATACATCATTAACTTTAGAAAAACATCATTTAAATATGTTGTATGCTTACTTTCTAAAGAGGATAACGCTTGGTTGTGGCACAAAATATTAGCTCATAATAATATGAGACAGCTAAATAAATTAGTGTCTAAGAATCTTGTTGTAGGTCTTCCAAACATAAGATATGCCTCTAATAGACTTTGTGATGCTTGTCAAAAAGGAAAGCAAACAAGGACATCATTTAAAAACAAAAGAGAGGTGTGTACCACTAGACCTCTTGAACTTTTGCATATGGACTTGTTTGGCCCTTCAAGAGTCAGAAGTCTTGGAGGAAATCTGTATGGATTGGTGATTGTTGATAATTACTCTCGTTATACTTGGACTTTCTTTACTTGTGCCAAAACTGAAACTTTCAGGATGTTCAAGAAGTTTGCAGCTATGATTCAGAATGAGAAGGAGCTCAAAATCAAGTATATTCAGAGTGATCATGGTAGGGAGTTTCAGAATGAATTGTTTGATGACTACTGTGCAGAAATGGGATTTCTCACAACTTCTCTACACCCAGAACACCTCAGCAAAATGGAGTTGTCGAGAGGAAGAACAGGGCATTGGAAGAACTTGCAAGAATAATGCTGAATGAAAGAGATTTGCCAAAGTATTTTTGGGCAGATGTAGTCAACACAACGTGCTATATACTCAACAGGATTATCATTAGATCCATGCTAAAACTTACTCCTTACGAGCTGTTCAAAGGAAGAAAGCCAAACATCACACACTTGAGGATTTTTTGTAGTAAGTGTTTCGTACTCAACAACGGTAAAGAAAGTTTAGGAAAATTTGATTCAAAAGCCGATGAGGCTATCTTTATTGGATATTCTCTATCTAGTAAAGCTTATAGAGTATATAATAAAAGAACTATGTGTGTTGAGGAATCTCTGCATGTTGCATTTGATGAATACATTGATACTATGACTAACAAAAGGCATCCCAGAAAGTATGTAGATTCAGGTGATTCTGTAAGTGAAGAAGAGGAAAATGAAGAAATTCAGGAGAAATAAATTTCAGAGGCTACTGTTGAACCTCCCAAAACTGAATCGATTAAAGAATGGAAAACACCAAGAAATGTATCTACTAGCAACATCATTGTGGATATCACAAGAGGAGTTTCGACTAGAAGACAACTCAACCAATTTTACATGAATTTTGCATATGTGTCACAAATTGAGCCCGAAAATATTGATGATGCTCTTGCTGACGAAAACTGGATGATGGCAAAGAAGAGTTAAATTAGTTCAAGAGAAACAATGTTTGAGAACTTGTTCCTAGGGTAAAAACTCAACAGGTAATAGGTACTAAATGGGTGTTCCGAAATAAAATGGATGATTTTGGAGAGATCGTCAAGAACAAGGCCAAATTAGTTGCAAAGGGTTATAGTCAAGAAGAAGGAATCGATTATGATGAAACATATGCTCTTGTGGCTAGACTAGAAGCCATAAGAAATCTTCTCGCCATTGCTTCTATAATAAGATTCAAATTGTAACAAATGGATGTAAAGAGTGCTTTCCTAAATGGTTACATAAAGGAAGAGGTATTTGTTGAACAACCCCTCGGCTTCCAGGATTTTGACTTTCCTGACCATGTGTTCAAGTTAAAAAAGGCTTTGTATGGACTAAAGCAGGCACCTAGATCATGGTATGAACGGTTGAGTGAGTTCTTAATCAAGAAAGGATTCACAAGGTAGTTGATTCAACCCTCTTTATTAAAAAATCTAGAAAGGATAAACTGTTTGTGCAGATATATGTAGATGATATAATTTTTGGTTCCACTAACCCTCTATTATGCCAAGAATTTTCAAAGACTATGCAGGATGAATTTGAAATGTCCATGATGGGGGAACTAACCTATTTTCTAGGATTACAAGTGAAGCAAGATGACAGTGGCATCTTTATACACCAATCCAAGTATGGCACAGATCTGCTAAAGAAATATAAGATGTTGGAATGCAAAGAAGCTGCCACACCGATGGCAACAAACTATTATCTTGGTCTGGACGAGAAAGGAAATTTCGTAGATCAAAAGCTCTATAGAGGTATGATCAGATCCTTGTTATATCTTACTACTAGTAGACCAGACATTATGCATAGTGTTTGTCTTTGTGCTAGATTTCAATCAAAACCAAAGGAATCACATCTTACTGCTGTGAAAAGGATTTTGAAATATCTAAAGGGAACCAAAAGTCTTGGACTATGGTATCCTAGTGGATTAAACATTTTTCTAGAAGGTTACAGTGATTCAGACTTTGGTGGTTGCAAACTAGACAGGAAAAGCATTAGTGGCACATGTCATCTTCTAGGTTAATCTCTAGTTTCTTGGCATTCAAAGAAACAGGCTTGTGTGGCACTATCCACCATAGAAGTCGAGTACATTTCAGTTGGAAGTTGTTGTGCTCAGTCTCTCTGGATCAAGAGTCAACTAGAAGACTATGATATACTTCTAGATCATATTCCTCTTAAATGTGATAATACATGTGTTATAAACTTAACTAAGAATCTTGTACTTCATTCCAAGACCAAGCATATTGAAATAAGGCACCACTTCATAAGAGATCACATCCTTAAAGGTGAAATCAAAATTGAATATGTGGATACCTTGCATCAATGGGCTGACATTTTTATAAAACCTCTAAATAAAGAGAGATTTTATACAATAAGGAATGAATAAGGTATACTGGATCAAAATTGCATTAAATAGCATTTAATTGATTATATTATGATAGCAATTGAACTTTTTACTATTAACATCATTACATTGCATATTAATACTTGATCAGTGATAATATTTTGTTTCATTCACACTGTATCTCGACTAACACTCAACCTAGTTGAGAAGAAAAGTTTATGTAGGTCTGCTGATTGACTACTGAATTGAAATGTATTTTCAATACTCTGGAGAACTGAATCGATTAAGGGAGAAATGAAATCGATTGCTTTTCGCAAAATTTGGTTTGAAGTTTCTTAACTACCAAATCATTTACTATGAATCATCTTTTATGATATAATATGTGTTCATTCATCATAAATCTCATTGTTTATAATCTGTTATGAATCTAACTGAGGTTATGAATGATTACACATGTCTATGTTAGCTTCAAGTTGTATCTGCATTACTCTAATATTTGTATATTTTATGATATATTGCTTGAAACTATTTTTGAATGATACATGATTTGATATATCTTTATCATGCTACTCTAATATTGAATATGAAATAATGCATATTGATAGGGGAAGCCAAATACTTTGATTCATAATTTGTTCACATGTATAAAGGGGAAGAAATTAAAATCATGTGAATCATATATAGTTGATAGGGGGAGCATCTTAAAAACAATACTTGTTGATGTTTCTCTTATTGTATCATTATCTTTGTGTTTCAATTATACAATATACTAAAAATCTTTTTTTGCTAATGCCCAAAAGGGGAGAGATAATTGATTTTGAATGAGATAATTAATTTTGAATGACATATAACTGTGTATATGTGTCTGGGTGAAACTATTTGAAACAATTTTTGATTGTGCATTGTACATCATGGTTGATTTATTGATCATGGTTGTGCATCATCAAAAAAGGGGGAGATTGTTGATAGGGGAGCAATGTGAGTGTTGAACTCACTCCCTAATGAGTTTGTTTTTTGATGATGACAACACATTGACTGTAACAATACATGGATGTTGTCATGACATAATAAGAAATATGTTTGCATTAATTGATACATATGTGTATATGTACATGCTTACTGTGATTAATACATATGTGAACATACTGATGATTTTGCATACTACTGATCTTGAAATGTTTATATGTTTGTATGCATCTTGTGTTACTGTGTGGATGTGGATCACAACCACAAAAGCATGTCTGCATGAATTAATCGATTGCAATGTTATTGTAATCAATTAAGTTCATCAGATAGCTTATGTTTTAAACTGTGGCAACACAGCATGTTTGAATCGATTATATTAGTTGTTGAATCGATTAAAACTTGTGTCTTTGCACATATCATTTTCAAAAGTGATGTGATGAATTTTGAAGGAGACAATTTTTCAAAATGTGTTTAAGTGTTAAGCTTAATCGATTACACATTTTATGTAATCAATTAAGTCTGTTATCTTTTGAAAATAGATTTCATGTTTGTCATAACTGCTTCAACGGTCATAATTTTTAAATATGTTTGACCAGCATTAATTGTAAATCGATTACATTAATTGAGCATTCAATTAAGAGCTGAGTTTGTTGTAATGTTGTTACATATGTTTTAATGTAACTGATTACATAGGTAACGTAATCGATTTTTTTGCATCTGAACTAATAAAAACTATATATTGACGCATTGCTTGCAATACAAACACTTTTGATCAATTGTAAATTATCATATCTGATATTCTCGGTGGGAAAAGATTTTACAGGTTGCACATATCTGATATTTGCTCCACCATAATTTCCTAATCAAGGTATGCTTCTACATTTTCCCTTCCATGAAAGTATGACAAGTCCACGTTAGCTTCTTTATGAGGATGGGGCTTTCTTCCTTGCGTTCTAGAGGAAGAAGGCTGATGATAGTAATCTCCTACCCTTAAAATTTCTTCCTCCATTTGTGAATCCTCACTCCTACTTTCTCCTGACTTTTCTCTCTTTTGGAGTTGCTCCCCTCTTTTAATAATCTCAAGTCATCTTGGAGGATAGCAATTTGCAACTCCTTATCTATTTTGTCTTTCCTTCTCATTTGCTCTTCCTTCATTCTCCATAGGTTAAGTTCTCTAAGTTGTTTTGAAATGTCTTTAAGGGTTACGGGTTCCTCAAAGTCACTTATCCTTGGAGAATGACACCTTAACATATTTTGTTTTCACAAGTTTTCTTAACTTAGAGGGGTTGCATCTTAACTAGGGAAGGGAGAATTCTCGATGAAGTGTTTGGTGTATGTGGTGGTTTAATTTGAAGCCTAGTCAATATCCTAACTAGGGAAGGTGGCTAGAGGAGGTTTAGAACTTTCTCTAGCTGGTGACAATGAGAGAATGAGTGCTCGAGTGATCTCTATAGCATTTCATTACTATAAAACTCAAAGTGCTTACAAAGGGGTAGAAGAGGTGAATTTATAGGTTGATTCAAGCCTTCCCCACTGTACAAATCATAATCTTGATGATTAGGCGCATAATTGGATCGAATGCCACGTATCTAGCACGTTTACAATGCATAAACACATGAAAAATAAGTTACATGTGAAAAGGGTAAAACAGGCCGTTAATGTTGGGCGCCCTAGGTCATTGGCTCAACGTTATCTCACTGGGCGAGCCCAAATGTGCGTTGGGAGAGTCTTGCTTAATCCAAGTGAACAAAGCCTTCACTTCTCCTCTCTTGGATGTATCTTCAAGTCCTTTTTAGAGCTTTCTCAAAATGCTACAAGTGATAAGCCCTTTAATGGAGTTTGGGCTTGGGCCCAAGTCATCACCTACTCAAATCAAATCTACCACACAATAAAACATCGTCAATTCTTACTTCAATCCAGATAAACCATGTTATCTCTACAACCTACTATGTTTTCTTCCATGCTCCGGCTACTTGACTTGTTTACCAAAACATGACCCACTTACCAAAACAGGACTTCCACGGTTATTTTTACCAAAACATGACCTAATTACCAAAGTAGGACTATCCTATTCACAAAAACAAGGTCCACTTACCAAAGTTGGACTTCCTCGATACTGTTTGCCAAAACAGAACCTACTTACCAAAGTAAGACCTCCTCGAGCACGCCACCATGAGTATATAAGAAACAAAATTTAACAATCACATGCAATCAACACTACATTATGGTTCATCACATAAACATCATAACTCATCCATCATCAATTCGTTGTTCCACTCCAAGGGCTGCACGGCATAAAACACCTCAATCACTATAAAATAAATATGATCAAACACAAAATTGCATTCAATACACACAACACATGCGTAGTGTCTCGTGTCCAAAACTCATTCTCATGCACAACCCTTAAAACAATGTTTACCTAATGATAAACTTCAAAATACAATATAATTAACACTACAAATACTAGAACAATCCAGCACTTAATCACGCAACATGCCAATCACCTCAAGCACCACGAAGAACATTTATAACAACTTGATCAATAATCAACCAAGTTCATACATAACTCGACAACCAACAACAAGCATGTCAACTTACCACCACAACTCGTATCACATGGCATCATATAAAATATCATGATAACGAATAGAACATCACAACTTCATAGAAAAACACCACAACCTCATAAAACAACACGACATCATATAACATCATGACCTCATATGAAAATACTACGACTTTCTATAAAACACCAACGACACAATACAAACATACGACGACTTCATATACAATATCACAAAATCGTATAAAAATATTACGACTTCCTATAAATCACCACAGCAACATATAAAAGTATCATGGTTTTCTATAAAACATCAAGGCAACATAAAAATACCACAGCTTTATGTACAATACTACCACATCATATAAAAATATTATGACTTTTTATAAAATGACGTAAAAATTATTGTAAAGTAAAAATAATATATTATTATTAGTATACTATTTGTGTGGAAAATGAAATAAAATGTCTTACGATTCATACAGGTGTATGAAATGTAGTACCATTCATATAAGTGGAAATTAATGTAAAGTAAAAATACATTTGATTTAATATTGACACAGACTCTCTCTTATCTTAATTACCACTATAGTTATTATGTAACTGTCAACACCTAATTTAGTTTAGATAATTAAAATACATTTTAAAAAATAAAATTTTAAAAATGTTAAGGAAAATGAAAAAAGAAAGTATTATCTTTATAAAATAATTTTGTAACAATAAAAATTTGTTCAAAAATTAAAAAAAAAAGTATATAAATTAAATGTTTCAATTGAAAAGAAAAACAAGATTTTATTTTCCACTTTTGTTTTTATTAGGCAAATTTTATTTATTTTTCCATTTTTTTTTTCTTTTTATTCCTCCTAGTTCAATTTTAATTAATAGTTTATGACTCACACACTCCTCTATATGAGTTTGTAAAGCCTAGAAGTTCAACTCACTCTTCTATTTTTTCTATCTTTACAACTCTCATTTTCTTCTAACACCTTTTAATCATAATTTGACCTTTTTTATTTTTAAATCCCCCACTCACCATTTAAAAATAAATAATAAAAATAAATCTTTCCGTCCAATCTTCATTGTCCCACTTAAACCTAATTATTCACCCACTAACTCACCCCTCCAATAAGCTCTACGGACAACCTTTTCCTTCCTCTTTAAAGAAGGAGAATGATTTTCAACCTCCATCAACAATACGCCCTGCTTTAATATGATTCCCTTAAAGCACCCAACTCGAATAGATAATAAAATCACCATACTCACATCTTTATTCAACAACGACCACTTCCTTCTCTTTTCTGCTCAAAATTCATTTTCATTTATCACAGTTTCATCTTCAGCTCAACAATTCTCCATTTTCATTCCCTCCAATAACCGAAAAACCACAACAAAAATTCTTCATCTGAAAATTTTCACACAAGCAATGTTCCAAGCATCTAAAAACAAGTAATTTTTTTCAACAAAAGAAAGAATTCAAAAAAAATCCATAGAATGATCTCCTTAGAAAACTGAAAAAAAAAACAGATAGAATAATAACCCTCTCGAATTTGCTTTGATGTTCTGGTGATGGTGGTTGGCTGTGTGAATGACGGTGGCTTTGGACAAAAGTAAGAAGCTGAAAAAGGATTTCGCACGGTGGTTGACCAGCGACAGCCTGGACTCTGGCGATTCCGTTGGAGAAGAGTGAGAAAAGGTCCATGCGTCTCATCATGATGTATTGAGAAGGAAGAGGTTGTTGCCCCTCATGTAAAGAGAAAGGGCTTAGGTTTGCCGCTCACACGGATGAAGAAGAAACCAAATTGGGCTTAGGTCATTCTATTTCTGTTTGCTTTCCATTACTTAATTCTTTGCTTCGGCCTTTCACCCTCCACCGGTTTCAGCATTCAAACCCGATCACAAACCGCGGTCAATTCTGTTTATCACGGATTTCAGTACGAGAAAATTATATTTTTTTATTCAGATCAGATTTTAACTTATCTAATTTTATTTTATTAAAATTTAATTTTAATTTTATAAAAATATTTATTATTTTATTTTTGTTTCAAAAAATTATTTAAGTTTCTTATTTTTAAAATTAATTAAACATATGTAAGAGTGAAAGTTGAGAGTGAAATTTGTATACATTGAATTATAGAAACTTTATAATTTTTTTTATTTAAAAAAAATTATAATTTAGTGAGCCAGTGAACCAACCCGTTTACCCACTAATCCGTGGTGGGTCGGACAGATTCAAATTTTTCTAACTCTAATAAATAAATCGAGTTGGATTGACTCACTAAGTGACCAACCCGTAATGGGCCGAACCAAATCGGGTGGAGGCCCGTTTTCAGAGCTTCATCCTAAACCTCCAACATTTTTTCAAAATCCTTATTACGTCCCAATTCAAATGTTATTAATTTTTGAATAATTTAAAATAATTTTTGATCAATTTTAAGAGCTTTCTCTTTCTCTCACGTTCATTTCTCGTTTCTCGCATTTTTCTTTTTCTTCCGTATTCCACTTTCCCATTTAAATTTTTTTGTGTATTGTTAATAAAATTTTAGTATTTTATATACATAAATTTTAATTAATTATTTATTTATATTTTTATTAAATTTGGTTGTTTTGAATTATTTAATGTTGTATTTATTGTATAGTTTTTTAATTTTTTATAATTTAAGATATTTAGTACTTTTTTTTAATGAAATATTAAGATTTTATAATTACATAAATATTTGAACTAATTAAATTTATTTTGAATTAAATATTTTTGTTTGTAATTATTTAATATTTATTTAATTTTTATTCTATTTTATAAAATTTAAAGCTTTTTTTTGTAGTAATATATTAATTAATTAATTAATTTGATTAAATTTTTTTGTTTTAAAATATTTAATGTTTTATTTTTTTATAATTTTTTAATTTTTTATAATTTTAAGATATTTTGTATTTTTTAATGAAATAAATATTTTATAATTATATAAATATTTTAATTAATTAAAATTTTAAATTAAAATTATTTCTTTGTAATTATTTAATATTTATTTAAAATTTTATTAATATTTGTTTGGTACTAATAAAATTACTGATAATTAATGACATTAGGATAATAATATATAATATAACATCTCATAGATACTATATATAAGAGTAAGGATGACAACGGGTTTGGCACGGACAGTGCCTACCAACAACCCGACTCAGACAAAAAAAATTCACTCGCTATCTGCATGGATTCCCGCTTAAGAAATATTTTCGGATATTTTAAAACCCGCGGATATTCGTGGATACCCACGGATATCCGTGGATACCAGCAAATAATTAAAAGAATATATTTTTATAAAATATTATAATAAAACATAAATAAAATTACAAAAAATATATAAAATATAAAATATATAAAATTAAATATAAATTAAAATTTATTTTTTATTTTTATTTTTATTTTTTGCGGGTAGCGAATATCCGCGTGTACGGATAGTATAATACCCGCACCCGACCTGTTTATAAGCGGGTATTAAAAAATTCGCTACCCGCAACCCGCGGGTAATAAATATCTGCAGGTACCAACTATCTGTCGCGAATTTTATCCGTGAATATCCGCGGTCGCGGATTTTTTTGTCATCCCTATATAATAGTCATCACATGAAGGATAAGATAGAACAGTTAAAACTATTATATAAAGTTTAACATAGATTCATCAAAAAATAACCATAAAATTTCAACTTTATAAACAACTAGTCTATTAAAAAACTATTTACAAATACTACTTCTAAAACTACTAAACAACTGGATCCTCTCCATCAAGCGCTTGCTCCATGGAGATCTCATCTCCCTCTACTCACACCCACAAGATGATCATTGCAAAGGAAAACATCACACATACAAAACACAATTCAAGCAGAAAGATAAGCTATAGTTTCAATAAAAGAGTAATCATATATTCATTATCTATATTTCATACAATCATACACATTCTTTCACATCATAACACTCATTATGCATGACACTACACTGATTTTGATCGTCCGGACCTAGAATAAATACCGAGTTATGGCGGGTTGTGCATTTGTGGTGGCCTTTACTGCTTTGCAAAGCCATTGCCATGGGTTTCACCCTACCACACACACAAGGTTAGTCTGTTACCATGTAATAGGACTCCAGGTACCGCCTACACTAGGACCTCCTACTGCTCTCACCATATGAATCGATCTTCTCTATGTGAGAATGAAATATCATTAGAGTGTTAGGATAACCCCCAATACTGAGCTCCTTGTATTTATTCTACACATATAAGTATTTCACCGAGAGATTTCACTTTGATACTCACTTACACCGCATTGAAATCATACTTTCCTTCCCTTTGAATCACCATTCATACCTTTGATACTCATATAATTCCATACACATTCATGCATAACATTCAATGAATTATGCCATCATTCAAACCACTCAAGAACAAAGAAGAAAAGAGCAAACTAAACCTGGACCAGTCGCTCAGCACATACACTCGCTGAGCGACCACTGACTCCTCTCGCACAGCGACTCAGCTCGTTGTGCGAATCCACAAATAGTGGCTCCAACCTCTAACTCACTCGCTCTGCGACCCAATTCGTTGAGCGAATTAAATACCAGTGATACCAGACCTCAACCACTTGCACAGCGGCCCAGATTCGATATGCGGAAGCCTAAACAGTGATCAGACCCCCCAAACACTCGCTATGCGCACCCCTTCCCTATTCGAATAAATCTGACAGTGATCCCAAACCACAACCAGACACTCTACGACCCAATTCGCTATGTGAATCATCAGACAGAGAGCCAACCCCTACAACCATTCGCACAGTGCAACATCTCGTTGTGCGAATGCTTTGGCAGAGATCAATATGCCAGGACTACTCGTTGTGCGAAACTATTTGCGCAGCGAGTCTGCATAATCTGTAGCACGAAATTCTGTAAAATTATGCAACTCAAACCCCATTTACCAAATCTAACTATTTTTCCCAACTTCTAACACTCCTAAATTGTGTTATATACCTAATTAGACTTGACTAAATGTTTCTAAACCTTTCTATCATCATTTTATAGTGATTATGGACCAATTCCTACTTCAAAACCTCTAAAATAACCACTTATAGACCCAAAATCAAATCTACCACTTTTAACACACTTTTGACCAGTTTAAGGGTTCAAACAAGTCATATTTGACATACCAAAGCTGCCCCAACAAACCAATTGAGCATCTAACCTCTAATTCTCATTTTCACTAACTCACTTCCTCAAAACTACCTTAAAGTACTACAATTTGACTCTAACCACAACCAAACAACCTCCCTGTAGATTTCTAACCTCTTATACCTCCAATAACATATCAAAATCATTCAAATCAGTTCATCATATTAGTTTTCAATAATCACAATCCAAAACATCAATTCTCATCATAATTATATACCACACAACATCATTTCAATTCAAATAACATAAGGATCATCTCTTCCATGAACATACTCAGTAATTTAAAAAGGATTTAAGAATTTCCTAGCTTCCCTTACCTCTATAAAACTGCACAGCTCAAGAATTACACCGGCAGTTGCTTGCACCACAAGAAAACTCTACAAAAACCTACAATTCACTTATTGGTTATAGGAAACCAACCTTAGAACCTAAATTGAGCTAGAAATTGAAGAGAAAAACAAATAGATACATGCAAACAGAAATCGTTGCATTATCACGGTCCAAGAACGTACGGAGCAAGAGGGGAAACAACTTACAGGCTCAAAACAGGAAATTGATCGGTAGAGATTGTAGCCCTCGACGCCAGGATCGTCTAGGTACTCCCTGATCGTCGTATAGATACACCGAGAGTGAGAAAGCGTAGAGAGTGATAAGTGTGAAAAAGAGTTATTTTTATACTTATAAATGAGCTCAATCTTGTAATTATTCATGTTGTTCCTCATTGAAAAGTTGTAATAGGTAGTAGATTGTTATGTAAAATATTGTACAGGAAATGGTGTATTATTTAGACTCTGTCAGCCAATTTTCGCAAAGCGAAAGCCAAAATTCGCACTGCCAGAAGAAGGAGATTCGCATAGCGCACCAGTACCTGTGCGCTGAGCGAATAACATGAGTTAAAGTGCAACAATTAAGAAAATTTGCATAGCGCACCAGAACATGTGCGCTGAGCGAATTAATGAAGTTAAGTGGCTTTAAAAGACGTGACAGAAGGACAGAAACATTCGTCGAATAAAAGTTCCGAACAAAAGAAAGAAACGAAAACATCTCAGGAACTTCTAGAGACTACTTCAAGGCATCAAGACACCAATTTTGCAAGGGATTGCTTCAAATGTGTACGTTTAGATGACTAGGAGTAGTTTTCTTTCGTTGGAATTGGATGTAATGAACTTACTCTGATGTAATTTTCCTATTAAATATATCGTTGTTCGTTCATATGCTCTTTCTTGAATTTACTATCATTGTATGGAAATATAATGTTATTTGAATGTTTCTGATTACTGGAAAGTAACTTTGAACATGGACATAGATAGAGCACCTAAGTGATTTGGGATCTAGAGATAGACTCAATAACTTGGTCATTCTTAACATCGGACTTAATGCAAATTGTATGTTAAATTGACTAAGGGATTATCATTTTGATATATTAATTTAGAACTAGTTGCTAAGGGATTAGGACTAGTATGCCTTGATGTGAATGTTTGAATGAAATAATGATATATTGTACAGAGTTTTATCTTCATATGATTCATGAACTCAATTCCAACAAAGTTTCTTTTAAATATAATTTCTTGCACACCAACTGTTTGATAAAAATACCAAAAAGAGTTTCTTGTGTTTTTTGTACACTTTGATGTCTAATTAAGTTATAAAAGAAAGAATTGTCATGTGTTGCACAAGTCCCTTGGGAGAACGATACTTTGAACTTACTCTATATTACTTGGAACGATTTGGTATACTTGCCAAAAAGTTATCAGAGAGAACTGAGAGAAAGAGAAGAAAACAGTGTTTTAGACAGATAGAAATATTTTAGATAATGAACCAAGCTTTAGAAAGTTCTATTTATATTATAAGGTTATTTTATAATAAAATACTCGGTCTCATTATTTTAATACACCTATCTACTTTGATACTCCATTTTCTAAATTCTTACAAATAATACTTTGTAAATAAAAAACGAGTCTAAAATAATGAAAACTGAAGTAAAGTAGCGACAACGCGTATAAAATCTCAAGCATAGAAAATCAAAATGAAAACTAAAGTAAACACATATTAGATATTAAGTTAAACACGAAATTCGAAAGGCTTTGTATCGAAACTTAAAATCTGATTAATTTTGAAATCTGATAAAGGGAAAATTGAATTTCGAGATCTGATCGAGAGTCTTTTGAATTTTTATATTCAATACATGGTTTTTGACTTTAATTTTTTTTTATGTTGAAATTTGATTTTCTTTTCATCATATATCGAAATATGATGAAGTACAAATCAAAATTCGACATTCGATAAAGACAAATCGGATTTTAATATCCAACCAGAGTTCGATATCCAATTAAGTCTTTATCGGATTTCTATATCCAATTAAGATCTAAGAACTTTGTAATAGATTTATGCACTTATTTAATGCGAGAACGTTCAAAAAAACCACTCACTCAACTTCAATGGCAACCACCAACACTACAACACCTCCACCACTCTTCTCAATGAACAATCTCTCTTAAATCTTTCTCAAAATCCACGAGAAAAAAGAAAATAAAAGGACAAGAAGATAGCAGAAAAATAAAAAGGAGTGTCAAGAGAAGGAAGTATATAAACTTCCATGTTCTTATTAAATGAATTCGATCAACCACTTAATTTGGTAAAAACCATTTACTTCTTACCAACCTCATTAATCATTCATGAGAATAATTTTAAAAATTGAAGATGTAGGATAATCCTTGAAGGTGCAAAGTGAAACACCCTATTTGCTTTTAAGTCTTTGTTCTTCGTACTTTCACAATAATAACTCTATGTGTACGGTTTTATTTTTTGGGTTGTGTTTTATTTTAGAGGATTACTCCCTACACCACCCCACATTGCTCCCTGTCACTACATTTTTTTTAAATTCCAAAACTATTCTTTATATTTTAAAATATCTTACACTCTCACCTCTTTTCTTAAACGGATGTCGACATCCGTTGAATTTATTTTTTTTAGTTTTTAGTTTTTTAATTTATTGTATTTTAAATTAATATATAAATATTATTTAATTTTTTTAAAATTATTACTTAATTATTTTTAAATTAATTTTATTTTATTTAATAAAATAATTATTATTAATTTAATTTATATAATATTTTTTAAATAATAATTAAAATACTTTTTAAAAGTTTAGTAAAACGGATGTGCCACATCGATGTAGCGACATCCGTTAAAATTTGTTTTCTTTTTCTTTTTAGTTTTTAGTTTTTTAATTTATTTATTTTAAATTAATATATAAATATTATTTAATTTTTTAAAATTATTACTTAATTAGTTATAAATTAATTTTATTTTATTTAATAAAATAATAATTATTAATTTAATTTATATATTATTATTTAAATAATAATTAAAATATTTTTTAAAAGTTTATTAAAACGGATGTGCCACATCCAGTTAACAGATGTGGCGACATCAGTTGAAGTTTCTTTTTTTTTTTTAGTTTTTTAATTTATTTATTTTAAATTAATATATAATTATTATTTAATTTTTTTTAAATTATTACTTAGTTATTTATAAATTAATTTTATTTTATTTAATAAAATAATTATTATTAATTTAATTTATGTATTATTATTTAAATAATAATTAAAATATTTTTTAAAAGTTTATTACAACGGATGTACCACAAAGGATGTGTTCACAATTATCCTTCTTAATTCTTCATTTTAAATAGTGATATGACCAAAGCTAATTTGGATTATTTTTTAAAAATTGAAAACAATTCATAATAATTTCCAAACAGCTCATGATTAGAACTGTGTGGTCCTTAATTTTTTATTTGAATGAAAATACATAAAAGCGAGATGATTTCTTGTCAGGTCGAAAAAATTATACTCTTGTTTTTGTTATGTTGTCTTTCATTGTTATTTTTGGGAAAATAATCATTTATTGAAAATCCCATCATGATTAAAGGTGCAGTTTTTGTATAAACGTTGTAGGGTATTAAAACATTTCTCATGTATAACTGATTCCCAAAACCAAAATTCAGTTTCGTAGACCACCAAACATTCCAACCTTTTTGTTGTTTTGTAAAATAAATTATGATAACAACTTTAAACTCTACTTTTAAATTTTTTATTTTTTTTTTCATCGTCTCGTCGTATTCTCGGTTGCAACGTTATTATACTACCTTTCTCCCAAAGAACATCACATCCTATATTAATATTATTCATTACATTATAAATCAAAAGCTAAATTTTATTTGCACAGATATTATTTCACCTATGTAGAACTATGCAAGACCTCATCCAACTAGTTGGACCATCTTAATTTATAATCTACAAATTATTTTGTTATTCTCCGTTTATGAGAAAAGTTATTTAATTTACAGAAATGATGATTCTAACTTTAGGGTGTGGATATTTTCTTATACAAGTTAGTCTAAGAAAGTTACAACTCAAATTTCAAATACGTCTTAAAACGTATTAACATGCTTATATACTATATTTACCACTACTATGTGAAAAAAAAAATCATATTTTGATAGAACAATATACTTATTAACTGGTTTGATGACTATAGACTCATCTTAGGCATAAAATAACTAAGCAAAAAAAAGCACGACACGAACAAAAAAGCAAACTTTTCCAACAATCATGAACATCACAAAAAAGAAAAAAAAAAAAAAAACTCTCATCATAGCAGTGGAGACAATGGAGAATGAGGTCCTCTAGAACTGTTGTGCAAGATGGCGATTGTGACGTTCAAGAGCAAAGGAAGGTAATGGAGGGTGTGCATTGGTTTGCAGAGGAGAAAAGAAGAAAACTGTATAAACGAAGTGGTTACCTCTCAATTTTTCGCGAAGTTTAACTCTAAAATAACATTTAAGCCTCAATTATTAGAAATATCAAATCCGAAAAGATAATATGTTTCGATTATTCGTAAAATCAAAACTTCAAGGATATTATTAAAATAAAAAAATTATAAATTTCAGTAACAATTTTAAAATTTTCTTTAACATGTAGACTTCAATTCTTTAGAAACCAAAACATATAAGTTATACAGGCTTTGATTTTTCATTAACCAAAGCCTAAATCTCTCACTAAGATAAAATAATTAAAAAAATGACAATTTTAAAATTTTTTAAAATTTTTAAATTTAAGCTCTGAGGAACCGAAGTATAAACAATATATATATATATATATTTTAGTTATTTCAAAATCTGAAACCCAAAATCTCATAACAATTTCAAAACTATCACCACGTTATTATATGTTTCATTTTTCATAAAATCAAAACATATACGATGATTTTAAATGGCAAAACGGCACTGGTGAGACCTATTTATTTTTCAACACTTAATTAGAACGTTTATTTTTTAGCTCTCTTTAGTTCTTTCACGGCAGTTTTTCTTAGTTTCATGTTACTTTAGCTTTAGTTTCCATCATGAATAGAATCAAGAATAATGAAAAGAGAAGCAATTAGAAGACATGTTTAATACAGTCTATAAATATACTACTTCAGATATAATATATTTAGAGTTTAAAATAGTCCAATTGATGGAAAGTCTTAAGAAGTTCTTAAATTTATGTGTCTCACAAATAACAAAAATTGCTACAAAACTAGGATCATATCTTGTTCTATTTAAATTCTTACTATTTGTCTTTATCGTATCACATTAATTCTTGAATACACTTTTCAACTACGTTATAAACAATTAGCAAGAGGATTCTTTGCATGTATGTTTGTAATTGCATGTTTTCAATCTAAGGTATTGGAGGGAAATTTGACATTAACAAATAATATCATTTTCGTAGATGATTATCTGCTTTTACTTATTTGACTGAATTTGAAATTGCAACTGACTTATGATTTCAGCCACGCAAGCCATATTGTAATTCACAAAATAGGCAGTGTTTTCCTCTATAAATTTCAGGAAAGCCAAATATTTGGACACAATTTCAGGAAAGTCAAATGTAAACTAAATATTTGGACACAAGAGTCTCAACAAATATAAATTAATCCAAAGAAACATAGCTTCCAGATAATAAGATTCCAATATTGACGATCATGCAAATGAGAAATTTCAGGATACACTTTTCATTGCATACTCTGAAACCTTTTCATGATAAGCATGCTCATCTCCAAGTAACGGTGTGCACAGTTTGAAAGACAATTAGATTCACTTGAACTGAATTTATTCCCAGGTGTACCCGTGATGCATTTGTCCCAGCATTCACTCGTTAGCTTTGCCACCATTTCATTAACCATAGCTCTTTGCTGTTCTTCCTGAAATTAGAGGGATAGTTAAGGGCATATTACTTTATGAATTGTGTAAAACCCGATGAAGAAAAAATAAATTTAATAAAATAAAATTATGTAATAAAATAAAAGGAATTAGTATTGTGTGGATTTGTAATACAAATTGTTAATGGATAAATTTGTTTATTTATTTATTTAGTGTTTTATTTATATATAGGCCGTTTTATATGCTTTTATATGGCTATTTTTAAATGAGACTAGTTTAGTGGTTAAGTGCGTTTGTGTGTAGTCTGGGGCAGGGACTTGATTCCTGCATGGGCAAAGGTGTATGTTTTATTTTTGGTGAACAGAAGGCACCAGATTCATCTCCGAGAAAGTTTAGAAAACTGAATGGCCATAAAGATAAAGGAGCAAGGGGTTTATCTTTGGCGAGGATTAGGTTAAAACGAGAGAAGAGAAAACTGTAAGGAAGGGAAAGAGAAAGCAAGAGGGGTTTATCTTTGGGGAGGATTAGGTTAAAACGAGAGAAGAGAGAACTGTAAGGAGGGGAAAAAGAAAGCAAGAGCAGATAGAGAGAAAGCCGTGAGTGGTGAGGAAGAAGATCTGAGTTTTGCTAAGTTGCAGTGTGGCAAAAGAGCAAGAAACCTTGAGGCAAAAAATGTAGGACCAAGGGGAAACATAGATCCATCCAGGTAAGGGGGCTAACTCTTTATGTTTGTGATTTTGTTATGTAATCTACACATGATGAGTGCATTCCAATTCAGGGGTAGCGTGGTTCAAGGGTTTTAATGCCTTGGTTACGTTTAAGGATTGTGTTGGGTTCTAGGATGTTGTAGAAGATGCCATATTGTAGGTTTGAGGTTAGGTACGCTCATAACGTTACAGGGAGGAGATTGTGGCTTGATGGGGATTCTGCACAGGTTCTGGGATGTTGTATGGTTTAGCAATATGTTTTTCATGCAGCAGTACGGTGGGGGAAAATTAAGGTGTTCCCAAGACTGAGTTATAGTGGGACGAGGGTGTTTTCTTTTAGTGGTGATAGTAGGCTATGTTTGTTTCGTTATGCTGGTTAGGCACTAACATATGGGAACGGGAAAACATTGGTCAAATATCAGATTGGGCTGTTTAAAGTAATGGGTTACGAGAGATGTGGTAATAGTTTTATGTGATCATTGTTTAACTTAGTGAGCGGGTATCATTGTTTAACTTAGTGAGCGGGTATCATTGTTTAACTTAGTGAGCGGGTGACGGTGTTGAAACCCTGCGGTGCAGTGGTGGTTATGATATGGAATATGTCTTCTTGTTATACTTCTTTAAACCCTCGTTGGTATCTTTCTTCTTGTGAGAAGGTAGAAAAATGGATTTCTTCGTCTTTAAGAGGCGGTGAAAGAAATGAGTCTCTTCATCCATGAGAGGGAAGAAACGAATATTTGAGTTCTACCCTTTCCTCTTTCGAGGGGTAGAAATGGATGGATGTCTCGCCTTTAGGGTTCCAACTCATACTGAGTTTAGCATTGATAAGAACAACTTGCAGTTTTACCCATAAGCCTTGAGGAACACAAGAGATAGGTCCAAAGCTAAAGTGGAGGACCACTCAAATCGTTCTGTTTTGGTAAAAAGGAAGGGTGCGATGAAGTATAAAAGTTGACATACATTTATAGAGAAGGTTGGTATTGGCATGGATTGCCTTTAGTTGACAGGTGGTATAGAGCTAATGAGTTGATCATGAATGTATGGTTTGTTATTGTATTGGTTGTTATAGTCTTATCATGCATTGATGTTGATTAATGTGATAGAACTGTAGTAAAGACTTAACGACTAAGATATACATGTCGTATCATTCTCTTGCAATAAAAAGAGTTGTTCGATACATCCTAAGCTAGGATGTTACAAATTGCATCGGCAAAACTTGTATTTATTCTTACACTTAAAGCAGATAGCAAAAATAATACTAAAAGAGAACCATTAACATTCTCCAAGCAAAAAAAAACGGAATGTGAGCAACTAATGATACTTAAGCATCATTATCCTCACTATAAAGCATACATAAGAGAAACACAAAAGCCATCTCAGAATATGGCTTGAAACAGTAACAGCAAGGTTAGACACTTAAACTAGATAATTTATAAACTAAAATTATTTTGCCTATAACTCTTATAGTCAAAGTTTATCTTTTATATTTCACAGACATTGTGCCTTAAAAGATTTGTAATGATTGTATTTCAGTCACATCTCTGGTTTATTTGTGACAATGTGTCTACTGATTAGTTCAACTCTTACTCGATTCACAACTTTCTTCATTGTCAGGTATTCATACAACAATGGCTAAAATATAATTGAAAACAGAACAGAATCAGAAAGAGGTGTAGCCTATAAAGGCAATTTTCTCATCCATCTTCCGATTTTTTCAGACTGTATTCGCAGAATATGAAGATAGGTAAAATTAAGATTAAAGCAACTAAAAGTAAAGTCAAGCATAACTACCCAAAATTCACAGTAAAAATAGAAAATCGACACACCTGTACTTTAATTCTGGAAACTAACGAATTATTATATGGCAATGGAATAACATCATCACACATTGCAAAAGGTAATACATCCTTCCGCTAATCAATATAAGGTAGAGTTTATTCATTTTGTAACTTGCATAATAACTCAGATTTAATTTATAGCTAAAATAACAGAATCAACCTTTGTTTAATTCATAACTAACAAGAGAGAAAACGAATGTATACATGTACTGCTATCAACGAAAATTAACGTTATTTGCTTAAATCGGGTAGGATAAGTTCATTTTCACATACATAAGAATCCCTTAAAATCACAGGATACTGACAAGGGGTTTGAAGAAATAAAACTTACAGAGTAAAATTTCTGCATTTCAACTGAATTAAGGTCTGAAAGATCCATAGAGAAAGTGGAGAGAACTCTTCAACTGAATCTCACAAAAACCCTAAGGCCACAAGCCAACCAAACTATCGTATGAAATTTAACCTAAAACAGTAAAACCTCGCCCTTCCGTCCCAAACCTTTTCCAAAACCCTAGCACAGACGAAATGATAGATGAACCAAACCATTATTTTCAAGGCCCAGTCCAATCACGGGTAATTTCATACGTTTCTCATGGCCAAGAGAAATACACAGAAGAAGAAATTTCTTCATGCACCCTCGTGTTTTCTCCCTGCACCTCAATATATTCTAAATTTTAATTATACTTATGCCCAATTTAATAGAAAAGGATAGTACATAATTTTTTTGGTGTTTTAATTGTAGTTTTGGACTGTACAATGTGTTTTGGAATATACAATCTACACTGTAAATTTACCTTCTGTATTATATAATACATAATACAAATTTGAAAAACAATTTAAAATATAAATTACATTTTGTACGATACAATATCAAAATATAAATTTATATTTTGAATTTTACAATTTATAATACAAAAGACAATTCAAAATATAAATTATATTTTGAATTTTATAATTCATAATATAAATTACATTTTGAATTTTATAATTCATAATATAAATTACATTTTGTAGTTACAATTCAAAATACAAATTTATATTCTAGATTATATAATTTGAAATAAAATTTTGAAAGACAAATTAGAATATAAATTACATTCTAAATTATATAATCCTAAATCAAATTTACATTCCAAATTATACTATCCATAATACAAATTTGAAAAATAATCTAAAATTCAAAATATATATCAAATTGTATAATGCACGTTATATAATTCATAATGTGAATTATAAAATAATCGAAAATATAAAATATATTTTAGATTATATTATTCATAATGTAATTTATAATTCATAATGTAAATTTGGAAAAAAAATTACTAAAAATTAATTAAATCATCTCACTGTACTATGCTGAAAGAAAACATAGGGTGTAGGAAGAAATCCCTACAAAAACACTTTCCGGAAATTAACATGATGGCCTTACTTCCACAAAAACCTGACTTTCGAAACAAATATTTACATAACCAATTTTAACTTTTATTATAAAATAATTATTTAAAAAAAAAACTCAATTTAACATAAAATTACCGTTTAGTTAACATGTTCCAAAAGGAAAAAGTATTTTACAACAATTATTTTCTATTTCAACTATCAATAACACGTCTACAATCCATCATTGCATAAAATGCTATAAATTATTAAATTATCTTTAAAAAAATCTTTTTATTAATAAACTTTATGTGCGTAGATTTTTGTCCTCCGGACTACTATTATATTATTTATTACATATTATATAATATATTATATATTTTGTATTACAAATTATATATTATATCTTATATATCATATATTAAACATTATATTTTATATATTACGTATTATATATTACACATTATATATTATATATTATATAATACATATTACATATTATATATTAAACATTATATATTACATATTACATATTATATATTACACATTATATATTATAAATTATATATTACATATTACATATTATATATTATATATTATATATTACATATTACACATTACACATCATATATTATATATTATAATTTAATCTCTTTCTATTCCCCACAAGAAAACCAAATATTCGTAACACTTGGCTCTCATATTAGTATTGATAGGATTGTAGAGATAATAAGATTATGATGACATAGCAAAAATTGATTTTTAAATTAATATAATAGAAACAGATAAAAGAAAAGTTTAAACATAATAATAATGAAATAGAATTTAAGAATTCCATCAAATAGTAAGCTTTGAAATGAAAACTGAAATCTTATAAACTCTTACGAATACTTACATCTAAAACTTACATAATGAACTCTACCTTTTACTTTTTAAATTGTGTTCACTTTGGGGAGAGGATTTGGGGAGAGTAAGTAAATGAATTTGAGGATAAATTTTTTGTTGTTTATTTTAGTAAATTTGGAGGTAAGTGAAAGTGAATTTGAAAATAAAGTCTATGAAAATTAGTATAGAATTTGACCGATGTGACAGATCAAAAAAAATGGTTTAATTGGTAGAAGTAGAAGATTATCAAAATACCCTTAATAGTAAAAGTAATATAAAATGATAACTATTAATATTATATATAATTGTAAAAATTATTATAAAGAGAAAAAAAAATTAATTTTTAAAATTTCATTATTATTATTATTATTATTTTATTATTATTATTTTATTATTATTATTATTAAATAAGGGTAATATTGTAAAATGCTTTTCTATCCCGCAAATCTCTTCTCTTCCACAAGATAGGGGATTAAACCAATCCCACAAATCCTTCACAATCACCTCAAATCTATAGAAACGAAAACACATTTTCTTCCCAAATCAGTCTTTCTCAATCTCTTTAAATAGTAAATCCTTTGAAGTGAATAGGACCTTAAAAAGACATTTATTTATAGATACATATAAGTACACTAGAACTTACTGCAATACCTTTATATAATGTATAATTTTGTCCTTACTTTTAGTATTTAAGATTCTTTCAAATTGTCAAACTTTTCATAATGAACATCTTGTCACTTTTGCTTTTTCTTTTTCAATCATCAACTAAGAGAATTTTGTCAAGTGTTTTTTTTCTTCTTCAATCTTCAATTGATTGCTTTCTTCTTTAAAATCTATTTTTGATATTGATTTTGTCTTGATCACTTGTTCAAATTCCTTCATGCTTGTTGTTGTTAATCCTGCTAATAATCTTTGTTTTTGTGCTAAGAATATTGACTCTTGGCTTAATCATAAGTTTTTCTCTTCCTTTTTTTGTCAATAATTTGCTTGTCATTGATTAATATTTCTTCTGGTAATAAGGTTTGTATTACACTTTGGCCACCATTTGATCTTAAACTTTCTTTACATTGATTTGATGTCTACATTTTCATATTTTGGTTCAATAATGTATTCACAAGTTGTTAGCAAAATGATGAAGATGAAATTTTGATGATGCCCAAATCAAGTCAAGAACAATCATGAATCATGAAGAATGATCTTTGAAGACTTGTAACCTTTTGTAATAATTGTATGAACATAGGAACATTAATAGTTTCATGTATGTATTCAAAAGTGATGTAAAAAAATAAACAAGAAGCAAAAATAGTGCAGTGCTAATCGATTAACAAGAGGTGCTAATCGATTAGCGTTAATCGATTAACAGAGGGTGTTAATCGATTGTTCCAGAGAGCCATAAAGAAGCAAGACAGTGCAGTGTTAATCGATTAACAGAGGGTGTTAATCGATTAACGTTAATCGATTAACAAGGGCTGTTAATCGATTAACAAGGTGAACGTTTGAAAAACTAGTCGTTTTTAGAGCCGTTGAAGTATCCGTTGGGTTGTTAATCGATTAACCACTGTAGCTAATCGATTAACACAGTCAGAAAGTCTAAAAGCGAAAATGGAGGAGCCTTTGGATGAGTCTATAAATAGACTCTCATTTTCTCTCAAAAAAGACTCTTCCCTTGTGCTCAAATACTCTGAAACTCTTGAGAATTGTGTGCTCTTGCTCAGCTAAGGAAACTCTGTCTGTAGAGTTGGTGAAATACTGCTACGGTGATAGAGGAATAGCTGGTTCATCCTTAGTGCATCTAAGGAAGTGTTTGGAAGAGGAATTCATCCTTCGTGAAGTATTCGGAGGAAGTGTTTCATCCTTTGTGAAGATTCAAAGGAGGTGTTGTTTCATCTCTTGTGGCTTCAAGAGAGGTGTTTTCTAAACTTTTACAAATTGTATCTGTGTGATTGTAGTTTGTAATAGTTTTGTGATTAGTGAAGTGTTTATCTTGTTTTGAGATAAGCGACTGGACGTAGGATTGGTAAGATCCGAACCAGGATAAAATCATCTGTGCAAATTTCTCTCAACCTTACTCTACTTTATTGTCTTTATTATCTGCTAAGTAAGTCTAATTGAGTAGAAATTTTTAAGGCACACGTTTTTAGTAAGAACCAATTCACCCCCCCTCTTGGTTTGTTATTCCACGCTAACCATTCCGCTGCAGCCGCTCTGACAATTGGTATCAGAGCTTGCTTTGATAGTCATTCAAATGGCGGGATCACATCAAACCTTTGCAGAGGGTGCTTCTATCAATAGACCACCACTATTCACAGGTGAAAATTACACATTCTGGAAGGTAAGAATGCAAATTTTTATGGAATCTATTGATATAGATATTTGGGATGCTGTTGTATCTGGTCCTGTTGTTCCAATTAACAATATGCAGGAACCAAAGCCCCGTGACCAATGGACTGCTGAAGATAAGAAAAAAATTTGGTAATGATGTAAAAGCTCGTAATATTATTTCATCTGCTTTAACTGTTGACGAGTTTTACAGGATTTCTATTTGTAAAACTGCACAAGAAATGTGGGAAGTACTTAGAGTAACCCACGAAGGTACAGATGATGTTAAGAGAGCAAGAAAGAATACATTAATCCAGGAATACGAAATGTTCAGGATGAAGCAAGGGAAACAATAGTAGATGTTCAGAAACGCTTCACCAACATCGTAAATCATCTTATTGGATTAGGTAAGTCTTTCGATACTGATGAGCTTAATATTAAAATTTTGAAATCTTTAGACAGGTCTTGGCAACCAAAAGTGACTGCAATTTCTGAGTCACAAAATCTCAACACAATGACAATGGCTGCATTATTTGGAAAGTTGAGAGAGCATGAACTTGACCTCGGAAGACTAGATGAAGAAGAAGCAAAAACTAAGAAAAAGACTCTAGCCTTCAAATCTGAGGTAGAAAAGAACAAAAGCAAAATGGAAGATGAAGACTCAGAAGAAGATGAAAATTTGAATTTACTCATCAAGAGGTTCAATAGGTTCATGAAATCAAAAGGTAAAGGGAGATTCAGAAATGAAAAGAGAGAAAATCAAGGATCTTCCTCAAACTATAGATGCTATGGTTGCAGAGAAAAAGGACACTTAAAAGCAGACTGCCCAAATCAAAAGAAGGGTGAAGAAAAGAAAGAAAAGAAGTTCTTCAAGAAAAAGAAAGCATACATCGCATGGGACGATGACAACGAATCAATTTCTGACTCGAGCAGTTCTGATGAAGAAGCAAACATATGTCTAATGGCGGATGACGATGACTCTGGAAGCCAAGTAAGTACATCTAACGATTCAGATAATTCTAGTCAATATGATAGTGAAACTGAATTGCATGATACTTATGTTGCTTTATTAGTAGAATCCGAAAAATTAGATATAGCTCATAAGAAATTGAAAAAGGATTTCAAAGAGTTAAAATTAAATTTTGAAAATGTTCTTGAAGAAAATAAAAATTTGAAAATTACTTCTGAAAATTTCTCTAAAATAAATGATAATTTGAAAACTGAATTTACAAATTTATCTGAAGAAAACAGAAGTTTGAAAAATAAATTTTTATATCAAGCGGAAGAAATTAGAAATTTAAAAAGTAAAGTTTTATATTATGAAAAAGAAAAATATGTTGCTAATAATGAATGTGAATCTTGCATAAAATTCAAATATTTTTCTGAAAATACAACCACTGGAGAATGTAGTAAAACTAATGAAAATAAGGTTGTTAAAAATAAGTATGTTCCTAAAATTAAACATAATCATAGAACCCGTAGAACTTGGGTACAAAAAGGAACAACTTATAGGAACACAAATGTTGCATCATGCTTTTATTGTATGAAAAAGGGTCATACATCTAACAAATGTAAAATTAAGCATTATGGTGTTCCAAGTGGTAGATATGCTTGGGTTGTAAAATGATTTTAATCTTTTTTTAAATCTAACCCAAAGGACCCATACAAAGTAGTTGGGTACCTAAATAGCTTGTTCTTTTTATGTTGTAGGAATTATCAAAACCAAGGAAGTATATGTGGTGTCTTGACAGTGGATGTTCAAAACACATGACCGGAGATAAAAAGAAATTTACAAGCTTCCGGAAAAAGGAACGAGGCTTTGTCACCTATGGTGATAACAACAAAGGAAAAATCCTTGGAATTGGAGATATTGGAAGTGAAGATACCTTGATGATCAAAGACGTGCTATATGTGGAAGGATTAAAGCATAACTTAATTAGCATTAGTCAATTATGCGATAAAGGATTCAAGGTAACCTTCGAACAAAATTCTTGCACTATTTATAAAAATGATTCTTCTGAAATTGCTTTGAAAGGAATTAGGCATAACAATATTTATTTGATTGATTTAGAAAATGCATCAAATAGGAATATCTCATGTTTAGTAGTAAAAGAAGAAAATCCATGGTTATGGCATAAAAGAGCTGCACATATTCATATGCAACAATTGAATAAACTCATTTCTAAAGACTTAGTAATTGGTTTACCAAAACTAAAATATGTGAAAAATAAATTGTGTGATGCATGTCAAAAGGGAAAACAAGTGAAATCATCTTTCCATTCGAAAAATGTTGTTTCTAGTTTAAAACCCTTAGAACTTTTGCACATGGATTTATTTGGTCCCTCTAGGATAAAAAGTTTTGGAGGAAATTATTATGCTTTAGTTATTGTGGATGATTATTCAAGATATACTTGGACTTTCTTTCTTACTCTTAAAAGTGAAGCTTTCAAAGAATTTAAAAAGTTTGCAAATTTAGTTCAAAATGAAAAGGACTTGAAAATAAAGGCTATTAGAAGTGACCATGGAGGTGAATTTCAAAATGAATCTTTTGAAACTTTCTGTGAAGAATATGGCATTTCTCATAATTTTTCTGCACCTAGAACTCCTCAACAAAATGGAGTTGTAGAAAGAAAGAATAGATCCTTAGAGGAACTTGCTAGAACTATGTTAAATGAATATAGTGTTCCTAAACAATTTTGGGCTGATGCTGTGAGTACTGCATGTTATGTATTGAATAGAATGCTTATTAGACCAATTTTGAAATGTACTCCTTATGAACTTTTTAAAGGTAGAAAACCAAATGTTTCACATTTAAGAATTTTTGGATGCAAATGTTTTGTCTTAAATAATGGAAAACAAAATTTAGGAAAATTTGATTCCAAATCCGATGAAGCTATTTTTCTAGGATATTCTCTAACTAGCAAAGCTTATAGAGTTTTTAATCGGAAAACACTTGACATAGAAGAATCTGTGCATGTTGTCTTTGATGAAATTGTGGACCTTGAGGTAAAACCTCTTGAGTCAGATGAATCAGATGCAGGTGAAAATGAAGACTTGCAAAAGACAACAAATGAAGAGAAAATGAATAATCCTCAAGATGATGAAGATCTAAACAAAATATGGCAACAACCTAGAGGATTATCATTGGACAACATCATTGGCGACATATCAAAAGGGGTAAACACTAGAAGAAATTTAGTAAATTTTTGTATGAATGTAGCTTTTATGTCGCAAATAGAACCTAAGAACATTAAGGAAGCTCTTCAAGATGAACAATGGTGTATAGCAATGCAAGAAGAACTCAACCAGTTTGAAAGAAATCAAGTTTGGGAATTGATTCCTAGAGAAGATACTCATCAAGTAATTGGAACAAAATGGGTATTCAGAAACAAACTGGATGAAGATGGAAACATCACCAAGAATAAAGCTAGGCTTGTGGCTCAAGGATATAGTCAAGAAGAAGGTATAGATTATGATGAGACATATGCTCCAGTTGCCAGGTTAGAGGCAATACGCCTACTTCTTGCTTATGCATCTATAATGAAATTTAAATTATTTCAAATGGATGTTAAAAGTGCATTTCTAAATGGCTTTATAAAAGAAGATGTGTATGTTGAACAACCACCCGGTTTTGAAGATTTTAAATTTCCAAATCACATCTATAAGTTAAAGAAAGCACTTTATGGTTTAAAACAAGCACCTAGATCTTGGTATGAAAGACTTAGCAATTTTCTTTTAGAAAATGATTTCAATAGAGGAAAAGTTGATTCCACTTTGTTTATTAAGAGAGTCGGAAAACATATTTTGATTATTCAAGTATATGTTGATGATATTATTTTTGGATCAACTAATAAATCTCTTTGTGAGGAATTTGCTAAGACTATGCAGGGTGAATTTGAAATGTCTATGATGGGAGAATTAACATTCTTCCTTGGTCTTCAAATTAAGCAAATGAAAGAAGGTACGTTCATTTCTCAAACTAAGTATTGTAGAGAAATTCTTAAGAAGTTTGAAATGGACAAAGCAAAGGAAGCATCTACTCCTATGGGAACCTCTTGCTATCTTGACAAAGATGAGTCAGGTAAAGAGGTAAATCAAACTAAATATAGATGTATGATAGGTTCTTTGCTATATCTCACTGCTAGTAGACCAGATATTATGCAAAGTGTTTGTGTGTGTGCTAGGTATCAATCTAGTCCTAGAGAATCTCACCTTACTGCAGTTAAAAGAATATTGAAATATCTTAAGGGAACTGCATCCTTTGGTTTATGGTATCCATCTGGAACGGAACCTAGTCTTGTAGGATTTTCAGATGCTGATTATGGAGGTTGTAAGATAGATAGAAAAAGCACTAGTGGAACATGTCATCTTCTAGGTAGTTCCTTAGTTTCTTGGCATTCTAAGAAACAAGCCTGTGTAGCCTTATCTACCACTGAGGCTGAATATATTGCTGCGGGAAATTGCTGTGCACAAATTTTATGGATGAAACAGCAATTAGAAGATTATGACATTCACTTAGATCATATACCACTTAAGTGTGATAATACAAGTGCAATAAACCTTACAAAGAATCCCATAATGCACTCTAGAACCAAGCACATTGAGATTAGGCATCACTTTCTTAGAGATCATGTGCAAAAAGGAGATTGTGAAATAGAATATATTGATACCCAACATCAATTAGCTGATATTTTTACCAAAGCATTGCCTAAAGATAGATTCTATGAGCTTAGAAGAGACTTAGGAATATTAAAAATATCTTAAAATTGGACAAAGGGACAAATTTGCTGATTTTCGGAAATCAGCGTCTGTTAATCGATTAACACGTCCTGTTAATCGATTAACGTTAATCGATTAACACACCCTGTTAATCGATTAACAACGGTTACCTGCAGTAAATTCTGCAGAATCTAGCCGTTATTAACGGCTATAAACGGTCATTTTCTTAATTTTGAACGTTGGGGGGTCCTTTGTTGGCCTATTTAAACCCATTCTATCCATCATTTTTACCCACTCACTTTACCCATCCTTCTCCAACTCAATTTCACTTCTTTTCTTCACTCAAATTCCATTCTGTTGCTGTCCAAACCTTCTTTCACACTCTCATGGCTGAACCATCCAGAAGAAGAAGAAGAAGAAGTTATGGATCGGAAAGCACACCTCTTGCACGTGGTCCAAACATTCATGGGTGGATTTCCGATGATGGAAAGCATGAAGAATATCTACAAATGTGGAAAGAACGTAAGATTCTTCGTCAAAAATTTGTAAATCTAAACTGGTTTACTACACAAGAATGTTGCTGGCCCATCCCATCCTCCACAAGAATATAGTCTAGAAAGTATATCTAGACAAATTGAAGAGATGGCTTCTATGCAACAAAGAAGGATGGATGATATGATGGCTTATCAAACTCTTCGCTATGATGAAATTAATAATCATCTTAAGGAGATTGATGACAAACTTGCAAAACTCTATGTTCCTGATAGTGATGATGAGTCTTAGGCAATTTATGTTTTCATGATTTTCTTAGTATGTGAACTTTATATTTCCTTGTATGCTTGTTTATTTGAATTCAATAAAAAGTATGTTGTTTTTCTTATTATTTCTATGCATATATGATTTTATTACGGGGGAGTATAATTTCTAATACCTTTAGGGGGAGAAATTATACATCACTTTTTAATTATGATCAAAAATGGGGAGAAATATTTAAAGCCTTCAATTTATTGCAAATATTTCTAAGTTCACTAATTATTGAATATTTCTAAGTTCACTAACAATTATTTCTTCCTTAAGTTATGTTTTAGAAATACAGATTATTACCACCAAAAGCTTTAAATCAAGAAGGTTTTGATCATCATCAAAAAGGGGGAGATTGTTAGCAAAATGATGAAGATGAAATTTTGATGATGCCCAAATCAAGTCAAGAACAACCATGAATCATGAAGAATGATCTTTGAAGACTTGTAACCTTTTGTAATAATTGTATGAACATAGGAAAATTAATAGTTTCATGTATGTATTCAAAAGTGATGTAAAAAAAATAAACCAGAAGCAAAAATAGTGCAGTGCTAATCGATTAACAAGAGGTGCTAATCGATTAGCGTTAATCGATTAACAGAGGGTGTTAATCGATTGTTCCAGAGAGCCATAAAGAAGCAAGACAGTGCAGTGTTAATCGATTAACAGAGGGTGTTAATCGATTAACGTTAATCGATTAACAAGGGCTGTTAATCGATTAACAAGGTGAACGTTTGAAAAACTAGTCGTTTTTAGAGCCGTTGAAGTATCCGTTGGGTTGTTAATCGATTAACCACTGTAGCTAATCGATTAACACAGTCAGAAAGTCTAAAAGCGAAAATGGAGGAGCCTTTGGATGAGTCTATAAATAGACTCTCATTTTCTCTCAAAAAAGACTCTTCCCTTGTGCTCAAATACTCTGAAACTCTTGAGAATTGTGTGCTCTTGCTCAGCTAAGGAAACTCTGTCTGTAGAGTTGGTGAAATACTGCTACGGTGATAGAGGAATAGCTGGTTCATTCTTAGTGCATCTAAGGAAGTGTTTGGAAGAGGAATTCATCCTTCGTGAAGTATTCGGAGGAAGTGTTTCATCCTTTGTGAAGATTCAAAGGAGGTGTTGTTTCATCTCTTGTGGCTTCAAGAGAGGTGTTTTCTAAACTTTTACAAATTGTATCTGTGTGATTGTAGTTTGTAATAGTTTTGTGATTAGTGAAGTGTTTATCTTGTTTTGAGATAAGCGACTGGACGTAGGATTGGTAAGATCCGAACCAGGATAAAATCATCTGTGCAAATTTCTCTCAACCTTACTCTACTTTATTGTCTTTATTATCTGCTAAGTAAGTCTAATTGAGTAGAAATTTTTAAGGAACACGTTTTTAGTAAGAACCAATTCACCCCCCCTCTTGGTTTGTTATTCCACGCTAACCATTCCGCTGCAGCCGCTCTGACACAAGTTACAATCCAGGTTATAGATTGGGTAACAACAAAACATATGAATTTATATCCAAAATCAAACAAAGTCTTTTCTCAAAAATAAAAGTAAACTTCAGTAACTTAAGAAGGGAAGATTAATGGTAATGGACCAAATTATGAAAACCCCTTAATAAACCATTTTGAAAACTTTAGGGAGATTCCTCTTCTAAACCATATGAAGGAGGAATAAAGTTTCTTCTCATGCAAACTTTTAATTTCTACTTTTAAATAATTCATAAGGAGTAATTTTCAAATTTGGCCTAATGAGATTCTATTTAACACATAATATGCAGTACTTAGGAAAGCAACTCAATCATACTTAGGAACATTGTATTCATTTAACATAGTTCCAACAAGTTCTTCTAAAGACCTATTTTTTCTTTCTACAACTCTATTTTTTTAGGAGTCCTAGGTGTAGAAGAATTGTTGTGGATGCAGGAGAGCCCAATAGGTCGGCCTATAAGCTCGACAAGTCGGCTTAAAAACTCTGCCAGAAAAAGAAGAACTCGGTTGGAGTAAGGAGAACTCAATCGGTAACAAATAAAGGTCGACATAAAACTTGGTCAATAAATACAAAGTTCAAAAATACAAAACCAAAAGAATGTACAAGAAAACCTATCCAACATTATTTTATTTGTATATTTAGAAACAAGAAAGCTAAAGTTAGTCCTAGCCATTGACCTATATGTTGTAAGCCCTTAGGGTGATTGTTATCGTTCCCTCTCTCTTGAAAGGATTTGTTCTTAGCTCAAAAAGGATGTCTTAGGACCCACAACTTTAAATGTTTATTATCTCCTGAATCAAATATTTGTCTATAGTAATCATAAAAAATAATTTAAATTAATTTTAGTACCATAAGACAATTATATCTAAAGAGAACAACACTAGAAGGCCTTCTTGTAGTTTGGATAACATTTTCATGAAAAATTAGAAAATCCATGTGTTGGTGTCCACTTTGAGTTAATTGTAACCTAGATAACGTTAACTCAAAGTGTGACTTTGAGAAATCTAATGAGGAGTTTAAAATAATGAAGGATGAAGGTGAAATTGAAACATTTTCAAAGGAAAAGTTCGGAACAAAGAATGAAGACTTAATAATAAATGGAGAAAAGTTCAAGAATTGAAAAACTCCCTTAATCACCTTTGTTTCAATTAATATTCAGGGAGTGGAAGATAGTTGTAGTAACATTCCTCCTTTAACAAGATTTTGTTTCCTCTCTTTCTCTTCTCTAATATACTTTTTTTTCTCACATTCTCTTCTCTTTTTTATTCATTATGTTTCTTTCCTCCTTCTCTTTCTTTCTTCTATCTTGCACCTCTTTCTTTTTACTCTAGTCTTCCTTTCTCTTTCTTTCATATTCAACTCTCTTAGCTCCTTTCTCTTTCTTTTATATTCAACTCTCTTACCTCCTTCCTCTTTTTCTTTCTTTTTAAACTCTCTTAATTGCTCATCCCTCCTTTCTTTTATTTCTCTTCTTCTTTCTACACTTAAGAACTTTTTCACTTTTTCTTCAAACTCATCTTTTCTACAAAAAAGCCCATACACATTTTTAATGAATGATTTTCCTCATTTAAAGAGTTCTCTCATCTCACATATTAGTTCTTGGTTTCTCTCAAATGAAGGAGAAACAAATTTTCTTCTCATGCATGGTCTTAAATCATACTAATCTCTAATTGGGGATTTTCTACCTTTCTCAACACTAGATTCCCTATGACTCCACCATTCACTTGCATGTCCTACAAACCTAGAAATGCATAAATTAAGTATATGATATTTACTAACAAAGAATGGATGAAGCTCGTCAGTTTTTCTCTCCCCATAGTTAAGTATGATAATGCACTTATGTCCTCACCAAAGGAATATCACTCTTAACCTTATCCTTGCCATAAGAGTAAAGAAAATATTCACGAAGTCGGTAAAGGATAAAGAAAACTTGCCCAAAGTTGGCAGCAAGATGGAAACATCAAAACTGAAGCCTACTCGAAGTCGACAAAGTGAAACTTGTCCGAAGTCATCAGTGTCAAAACAAAGCCTACCTAAAGAGGACAACACTAAGTAGAAATTGTCTAAAGTCGACAAAGGACTATTCTAAAGTAGTAACTTAATGAGCACAACTAAATGGCCAGGCCTCGAGGCCAATCTACTAAGGAGCTCCGCCAAATGGCCTACTTACTTAAAGAGCATGACCAAAGGACCAGGCCTTGAGGCCAATTTACTAAAGAGCTCGGTTGAATGACCTACTTCCTTAAAGAGAATGATAAAATGGTCAGGCGTTGAGGCCAATATACAAAAAGCTCGGTTGAATGAGTTATGTAGTTAAGAGTTCGGTCAAATGACCTATATAACTTAAAAGCTTGGCCACATGGTTAGGCCTCAAGGCTAATTTACTAAAGAGCTTGGTCGGATGGCCTATATACTTAAGAGCATGGCTGAATGGTTAGGCCTCGAGGCCAATTTACTAAAGAACTCGACCGAATGGCCTACGTATTTGTGAGCTTGGTCGAATGCCTTATATACTTAATAAAGATCACCCACGAGGCCAAATTATTTAAAAAGTTTAGCTAGATGAACCGTTTAAAGAGTCCGATTGGATTAGCCATTTAAAGAGCTCACCCTCAAAGCCAATCCACTTGCAAACTCGAACAAATGACCAAATGATGTAAGAACTTGGCCTCGAGGCCAATCCACTTGCAAACGTCGTCGAATAGCCAAATCAATTATGAGTTCGACCAATGTCCAATCCACACAAGTCAGCTCAAACTTGACTAAAGACCTGATATAACTTCATACACATACACCAAACCAAACTCTCCAATGTACATACCCAGTTCAAATAAGTTAAGGGACATATCCTATCAAAAGTCCGTTATTACAATCTCGATAGTTTTGTTATATTTAAAATAATCATTAAATGTGACTTTTAATAGTCTATCTCCACACATATATATTCCGAGATCCATGCTTATTCATTCGAAAGAGACAATGAAACTTATACTTACCATTTTATCCATACAAATATTATTCTCTTATTGATTTAAATGTTAAGGAATTTTTTTAGGTGAATTTCTCTTACTTCTCGATATTCGAGTACACACATCCAAATTCTTTCAATTCAATCACACGTTGCTATGTGTAAGAAAACTATTACCTAAATCTAATAAAAACGGCTCTAATTAACACACTGATAATGTTAGTTTGATAGCTATAATTTTAATAGTAGCTGATATTCTGTTACTTACTCCCTAACTAAGAATTAGGATATTGTCCTTCTTATTTAATCACATTAATCTACTACTTTTTGCCATTTATTTCCTTTTCTTATTTTTTTTAATAATACTCAGTTAAATAAGATAATATTATTTTTTGGAATTCTAAACATGGAAGAAAATCTGATAACTATTTTCGTGAAACTATTCTTCCTTTTCTATAAAAGAAATTATTTTAAACATTTTAGAGGACCTTGTAAGCGTTTCTAGATTTTGAAAATCTAGATTGAATAATTAAATTTAAGTTTACTAAGTTTGATTGCTTAAAATTATTATAAATATTTTTCTTCAAATTTTAAATTTTAAAAAATCAAAAATGTTATTCAAATCCAACAAGGTAAGAGTTGAATAAGTAAATTTCATTTATTATAGTTATTAAAAAAATTAAATTTTAAAAAATGTTAGAAATATTTTAAAAATATTTATAAATGCTTTTTTGTATTAAATTTTTACTTTAAAATTGTAGACTAGTTATTAAAAAGTTATTATAAATTCATTCTTAAAATATTACAAAATAATACAAATTCCTTTTTCAAATAGTTGGGGTTACCTAATTAAATTGAGCTTTACTACTTTTTTTTATCATTTAAAAACTGTTATAAATAAATTTTTTAAATATTAATAGGAATTGAATTAATAACTATAACTATTTATTATTAATTTGAAAATATGAAAATTCCAAAATTTGATTCTCATATTAACTATAGTTTAATTTAATAATATAAATTTGTTTATATATTATTCTATCCAGATTAAAAAACCAGTCTTTAAAAAATATCTCTATTTTTGCGCGGTTCAGAATATTTTTATTTTAGCACATATCCCGGATAAGCGAAAATCCTAAAATTATATTTATTTACTTATTGTAAAGGAAAAAAAAGTCACAAGGTTTTATCTGACCTTTTATATATATATATATATATATATATATATATATAATCTGAAAGATAACGAGGACACGTACCTCGAATTTTGGCGGTTGAGAAGCTTTTCTTTCATTTTTTACTTTCTTCTGTTTCTGCTGCTGCGAAACGAAGAAAGAGCGAAACACTTAAGCAAGCAAGAGTGCGTTGTGTGTTTGCGATGCCAGGTGGAGCCGCCGTCTGCTCTGGTCACCGTTTTCTGTGCCTTGTTGTTCCGCATTCAAGTCGTCCACGACTGAGCAACCCGACTCGCTTGCGGCCGGTTTCGGTTCAGCTCCGATCCATATTTGTGTCGAATGCCGATACCAAGCTCTTCGGTTCCAAACTGAGTCTCATTCCCAGAGCTGTTGATTCTTCTACGGCACAACCTTCCGTTGTTTCGGACGATGACTTCTCCGTTTCTAAGGTTGGTCTTTTCGTTCCTCGCTCGAACCCGGTTTTCTTTCTCTTATCTTAATCAGTGAACGGACCGAAGTAGACCGGTCTAGGTTTATGATGAGTTTGGAACAGCTTGTCTATTTACTGTTTATCTCCGCTAATTTTGTGATACAAGCCTATGCCCGGCAAATTGGACGAGTTTGTTCTACGTGTACATAAATAAAAAATGAATCTTTTTATAAGCCTAATTATGCAAGTTACATTTTTAAAAGTTTTACTTAAGATTTTTTTTCCTTGTTGAGTTATAAATTCACGGACAGACTAATTTCAAATTTTCTTTTTGTGAAAAAATAACTTATTCATAATTAAAATATTTAAGCAACTAGATCTTTTTTATTTATTGTTCATTATATAAATAACTTATTCAATTCTGTAAATGTTTAAAAGAACTTATATATAGAGGTAATGACATGTTCATAGACTATTTATTCCTCTTTACGACAAATTGACAAAATAACTTAAACTTATAACAAAAGAATTTAACCTTATTTCCTCATCACTTATAGAAATACTTCTGCGTAAGTGCTTACTTCAATGATAAGTACTTATTTAATAAGCACTTAATTAAGTTGTCTAATCAAATACACCCAAAATATGCCAAATTTAAGATTTTTTATCCTGTGACAAAAAAGTAATTACAAAAGTGTTTTGTTATTTTTACTTCCTTTCCTATTTTCAACGATTTATATGAATTAGGAAAGATGTATGGGAAAGTAATGAACAAAGTATAAATAGTGTGCCATAGTTGTAAGTATTTGTTAAAAACAAGAAAGAACAACAAAAAGGGATTTAATCAAGCCGATTAACATAAAGAATTTTCTCCCATTATGGATAAGGATTATGGGGTCCTCTAGTTACTCTACAAGTTGCTATTTGCTTTATCCAGCAATCTTCTCTTTTTGTCAGTTTAACTATACCAGATGCATAATAAATGAACTATACTTCATCTTGAGTGGGAATAAATACAATTAGTAGTACATAGTTCACGAGAGAAGTTCAGATCTCGGTATTTTTGGGCTTTACTTTTTACATGAGTACCTTTTGAAGCATTAACAGTAGTGTTTGGTTAGAGAATCAGAAAAAGAAGTATTGAGTTATTGGTGATGTATACTATTGTGTGAATTCAATGGATTTACACAAATTCCAAGTGTGATCTCCTCCTATCTGTCTAATGACAAATTATATATGGCAGTGAATTGGTTGTTTACTGTTGCTTGTTTTGGTCATGTCACTCACCTCAGGTTTCTCATTCACTGGTATATATGATTATTATTACCAGCAGCATAAAGTTTTATAACTAGTTGGGTAGGGTTATTTATTCTAAGGATACTGTTTAATTGTTGCAGGTTTCTTTTGGTGTGGTTGGTCTAGGTGTTGGACTCTCACTCTTGTCGTGAGTATTATTTTCTTTTTTCAACTTCTTCATTTATTTTATACAATACATTAAGTGTTTTTGTTTATTGTGCTGGCCTTTTTGTTACACGCAGCTATGGTTTTGGGGCATATTTTAATCTTTTCCCTGGATCTGAATGGTCAGCTATAATGTTAACATATGGCTTTCCTCTTGCAATTATTGGAATGGCGCTGAAGGTGAAGAAAGTTTTACCAATGTGAATAAATTTAGAACATGAATGTTCATAGTAATAAAGTTGTGCAAAAAGAGTCATGTTAGGAGTTCCCTTTCCTAACTTTCTTGTCATTACTTCATAGTTCTATTTGCATATTTGTGTTAGTGGATGCTCCCGTGATTTGCATACTCTTCATATTATTCATACTTTATCATTGGCCATCTCCCCTTTGCAGTATGCAGAACTCAAGCCAGTCCCATGCATCACATATTCAAATGCTCAAAGCTTGCAGGAAAAATGTGCAACTCCAATTCTTAAACAGGTGACATCATCCTATATTCATACCTACTACCCAACTTGTGAACCACATTTACGCAAGGACTGATTGAGGATCTTTAGGGTTAGAACCTTGAAGGAAATTTCAAAAAGTAATAAAAAAAAAATGGGATCAAAATTTTCAAAACATCAATATCTCATGATACAGAACTTCGATTGGGGTGTTTCCAAAACGACATGAAAGTTCAGGTTCTGAACTTCAAATTAGACTAAGAAACACTCAATTTGGACACTAGAACGGAAGTTATGCATAAGAGATAAAACTGGACAGAAACATGAAAGGAGGAAGGAAAGAATCACTCTTTCCAAAAAGGCAACACAAAAAGGATGTGACAGTCCTTTGATACAGCCAAAGATTCTTGAATCACTCAAGAATTTAGGAGAACCACTCTCACTAAGATAGAAGAGATAAAACCCTAATTTTTCTATATAAACTTCACTTGTATCTTTGATGAAAATGGTTAAGTTTGTAAGGGCTGGTGACTAAAATTCCCAATTGGACTCTTATTACAACTTGAAAATAAAACCAAACTAACGCCCATTAATTGATTAACTCAAAACATAATTTGGTCAGCCAACTTTACAAAGGATTGGGCCATTATTTAAACAAACTAATAACTTAAAAGGAAAAAACAACAGCCAAGTGGTTTTCAGTCTTCCTTAGCTGGGCCATGATACAATTAACCACCTTGGTCTTTTTTTCTTGAACCTTGGGCTTGTATTCCATTAATATGGACAACACTTGTTGAAGAGCTTCTTTTGTTTTTCTTGCTCTGGCCCTTGTCATAGGTCCTCCAAGTCCTTCAAGTGGATCCTTTCCCTTGCTCATGGTCACATCCCCATCATTCTCTCTCTTGAGAAGGATTTGTCATCAAATTTGATTCTCCATCTACTTCAAAAAGAGAAAGTCAGACACATTAAAGGTAGAACTAACATTATACTCACTGGGTAGATCAATTTTGTAGACATTGTCATTGATTCTTTTAAGAACTTGAAATGGACCATTTGAAGCTTTGATTTCCTTTGTTCCGGAAACTGTTCCTTTCTCATGTTCACCCAAACCAATCCCCAGGTTGGAAAACAACCTTTCTTCTACCTTTGTTAGCTTGCCTTGCATAGCTCTTATTTTTCTTTTCAATTTGAGCCTTCACTTGCTCATCCAACTTCTTCACATACTCAACTTTAGCCTGTGCTTCTTTATGCTTAAACATAGAAATGTTAGGCAAAGGCAGCAAATCAAGGGAAGTCAAAGGGTTAAATCCATACACAATCTCAAAAGGTGAAAAGTTAGTTGTGTTAGTATTGTGGAGCTTAATTTAGTCTCACATTGCTTAATACTGTGAGATGTTGTTCTCTCTTTAGCTATATAAGCAACCTTTGTAAAGCTTGAGACACACACCAAAATATAAATATACTTTCTAGTGTAGTCATGGACGTAGGCATTTGTACGGTGAACCAGGTTAAATTCTTGTTTCCTTTATTTTCTCTTTTCTCTTTTATTGTCTTGTTCCTAACAACTGGTATCAGGAGCCAATTTCTTAGTATGATCTGTGGTTGCAACTTTGTCTGATCTTCCACATTAGAAAATTTTTTGTTTTCTTTTTGTTTGGAATCTAGGTTTAGAGAAGTCGTGGGAGATTTTTTCAAAAGCAGCGGGAGCAATGGCAATGGAAGAAGGAAACTGACAACATTGCTACAACTACCTCCATCAATGATTACCAAGCATACATTACCATTAACTAAACATCTTGTATGAAAAATGTTCTCCCTTTGAAATGCATCCTTATCAATTATAATAATTAGTTTTAAATTATAATAATTAGTTTTTATTAGCTAGCTTTTGTATATCTGCTTTCCCTTTATTTAGGCTAACTGTTAGTGCTAAATTGGTGGAGTTTGTTCCCTTGACTCTTTCCAATTTACGTTATCAATTTGTATATTTATACTACTGTAACCCAATGATAAAATTAGTTCAAAACGTTTTTCCATATGGTATCAGACTAATACACGACCCTCTTCTTCCTTTTTTTTTCTTCTTCAACACAGGACGTTGCTCCTTCCTTTCTTTTTTCCTCCCATGGCCAACAACAACTCTTCATCTATTAGCAACCCTCATGAGCCATCAAAACCCTTCACTTGCATCACCCTCAGCAGTGTCACCAAGCTTCTTCCCTCCAATTACCTCACCTAGAAACTTCAAGTTGAAGCTCTCCTTGATGGCTATGATCTTCTCAAATATCCAGATGGATCCTTTCCTGCGCCGGCGACAACGGTCTCCACTACCATTGAATCTCCGGTGACAACTCCGAATCCTGCTTATCAAACCTGGCGTCGACATGACCGTCTTATATACGGTGCTCTCCTCGCCACTCTCTCCCCTGAAGTGGCATCCCTAGTGTCTCAAACAACGATATCACATGATCTCTGGACTCTTCTCCAGCGAACCTATGCCAAGGCATCCCGCAGCCACCTCAAGCAGTTAAAGGAGCGTATCCACACAGCGTCCAGAGGTACCCAATCCATCACCACCTACATGCATTCTCTGAAGCAAACTGCAGATCTCCTTACCTCACTTGGCCCTCCTGTCTCCGTTGAAGACATGACCGGCCATGTCTTGCGTGGCCTCGACGACGACTACAGAGCTGTCATTGACGGCGTCAATGCAAGGGATGCTGCAATTCTTTTTGATGACCTCCTCGAGAAGCTTCTCATTCAAGAACTCTCCCTTGTTGCTGCTCAACGGCAGGCCAGAGATAGAGTCCATCCACACATGAGCCGTTATGGGTTGTTTGACCCGTTTGCAAGGTTTTGAATTTGAAGCTTCTCAAGGAGGTCATCAAAAAGAATTGCAGTGTCCCTTGCATTGACGCCGTCAATGACAACTCTGTAGCCGTCGTCGAGGCCATGCAAGACATGGTCAGTCATGTCTTCAATGGAGACAGGAGAGCCAAGTGAGGCAAGGAGATCTGCAGTTTGCTTCAGAGAATGCATGTAGGTGGTGATGGATGGGTACCTTTGGACGCCGAGACGCTCCTTTAATTGCTTGAGGTGGCTGCGGGATGCCTTGGCCTAGGTGAGAAGAGTCCTGAGATCATGTGATGTCGTTGTTTGAGACACCAGGGGTGCCACTTCAGGGGAGAGAGTGGTGAGGAGAGCACTGTATATAAGACGGTCTTGTCGACGCCAGGTTTGATAAGTAGGATTCGGAGTTGTCACCGGAGGTTGAACGGTGGTGAAGACCGTCGTCGCCGGTTGCACCGGCGAACCCATCTGGATATTTGAGAAGATCATAGCCATCAAGGAGAGCTTCAACTTGAAGTTTCCAGGTGAGGTAATTGGAGGGAAGAAGCTTGGTGACATTGTAAGGGTGATGCAAGTGAAGGGTTTTGATGGCTCATGAGGGTTGCTAATAGATGAAGAGTTGTCGTTGGCCATGGGAGGCAAAAAGAAAGGAAGGAGCGGCGTCTTGTGTTGAAGAAGAAAAAGAAAAGGAAGAAGAGGATCGTGTATTAGTCTGATACCATATGTGAAAACGTTTTGAATTAATTTTATCAATTATAATAATTGATAATCCTTAGCCTTCACTTGACTTCCCAACATCCTCCTAATCATGTACAACTCTCCTTCATTAGCTTTCACTTCTTCATCACTATCCTCTTCCTCTCCACGACTATCATCAAATTGGCTTGTGTACTCCCCATTATCCTTAAGAAGAATGATCTTCTTGGTAAGACACTCATAGGCATAATGTCCTATTCCCAAACATTTCACTTCTCTAGTCCTCTTTGGTGGATGTTTAGGTTTCTTTTGAGGTGTTTTTCCTTGGTTAGATAGCGCTGTATTACTAGAGGAGGCAATACCATCTTTCTTTACTCTATCTCTCCAGTTTGAAGAATTAAAATTGGTAGAACTCTTTCTTATTTATACTTTTTTGTTTAATTTGTTCTACCTGTATGGCCTTATGCAAAAGATCCTCCATCTCCACAAACTTTTGCAACTCAACAACATCTCTAATATCATGATTTAATCCATTAAGGAAATGAGCCATAGTTACCTTAGGATCTTCTTCAATTTTGGCTTGGATGATAAGAATCTCCATCACCTTATAATATTCCTCCACTCCCTTGCTTCCTGAGATAATATCTGAAGTTTCAATTTTAAGTCCTTATGGAAGCTAGAAGGTACATACCGCTTCCTCATGACCCTTTTCATTTTAGCCCAAGTGTCACCATAGGTTCCTCATCTCTAATCCTCTCTCTCTACAACTTGCTCCAGTAAATTAAAGCATATTCAGAAAATTCAGTCGTTGCAAGCCTTACCTTTTGCTCCTCACTATAATTATTACAAGAAAATATATGCTCGATTTTGAGCTCTCACTCTAAGTAAGATTCATGATCACTCCTACCCTTGAAAGGTGGTACATTCAATTTTACTCCTTCTATTCTTCCCTCGTTCCTATTTGGCCTTCCTCCTCCTGGTGGAGTTTTATTCTCTAGTTGATCCAACCTATCATGGAACTCATCTTGTTGCTTCATCAACCTCTCCAAATGTTGATATAATGTACCAATTTGCATCTGAATATCATTCCTTTCTACCATGATTAACAAACAGATCAAGGTAACAAGAGCAAAATATATATATGTGGTGTTTGAAAATTTTCTCACCCACTTAAGTGTTTGCACTCAACAGATTGGCTTTTACTATGATGAAACTCTCTTGCCTTTTACCATCAAATTCTCTTTGGGTTCTTTGGAAATTCAAGAGATTATGGCCACAGCAAAGAACAATCCTCCAATACGTGCACGATAAAGCTAAGTCAACAAAGAAGAAGACAAGGTTAACACAAAAGACAAAAGAAATGATGTGAACCACATTTACAAAAGAACTGATTGAGGATCTTTAGGGTTAGAACTTTGAAGGAAATTTCAAAAATTAGTAAAGAAAAATGGGGATTAGAATTTTCAAAATGTCAATATCTCGAGCTACAAAATTTTGATTGGGGTGTTTCCAAAACGTTGTGAAAATTCACGTTCTGAACTTCAAATTAGGCTCAAGAACACTCAATTTGGACACATAGAATGAAAGTTATGGATAAGAGATAAAACTGGAAAGCAACATGAAAGGAGGAAGGAGGGAAAGAATCACTCTTTTCAAAAAGGCAACACATAAAGGATGTGAAAGTCCTTTGATACAATCAAAGATTCTTGAATCACTCAAGAACTTAGGAGAATCTAATAGAATTATGAAGGTTTATGTTGGAAAAAACATAGAAGTTAATAAGAGGTGGTTAGGGTAGTTAGGAGGAGTTTTAATTAGCAGTTAGGCGGTTTTATCTTTTACGGGGGGGCTTGTCTAGGAGGGGGTTGCTGAGTGTTTTGTCGCAGAACTGGGTCTATCTTGTGTAGAAGGGAATGTCTTCCCTTGGAAGTTGTTGATTGTTTTCTGTATTTTCAATTCAACAAAACGCTGCCTTACTTTGAGGAGTCATATCTATGTCCGTTTTTGCTTAATCTGATATAGAATTTAGGTTTCTTGTTACTAAGAAACCTAATAGAATCACTCTTACTAAGATAGAAGAGATAAAATCCTAATTTTTCTGCATAAACTTCACTTGTATCTTTGATGAAAATGGTTAAGTTTATAAGGGCTGATGACTAAAAAAATTGCTAATTGGATCCTTATTACAACTTGAAAATAAAACCAAACTAAAGCCCATTAATTGATTAATCCAAAACATAATTTGGTCAGCTAATTTTACGAAGGATTGGGCCATTATTTAAACAAACTAATAACTTAAAAGAAAAAATCAGCAACCAAGTGGTTTTTAGTCTTCCTTCACTTAACCACCTTGGTCTTTTTTCCTTGAACCTTGGGCTGTATTCCATTAATATGGACAACACTCGTTAAGAGCTTCCTTTGCTTTCTTTGTTTTGGCCCTTGTCAGAGGTCTTCCAAGTCCTTCAAGTGGATCCTTTCCCTTGCTCATGGTCACGTCCCATCAATCCTACATTCATACTTACTACCCAACTTGGTGTTAAATCCACAATGCCTAACACCTTTCTTTTAAACTAGTTATCTGAGAGAAATCAAGATTAGGCAATCAAAGGAAGCACATTATGTCTTGTCCAGGTTTTAGTAATTTATATCAAGGATTAAAATTGTCAATTATGGTATTTTTCTTTGTTCCATTTTGTAATTGCTCAGGTGAAATAGTCATTTTTTATGTAAAATTATAGGCACTATAATTAATTGGTTGACATGCACAAGTGAAGTGATTTATAACCATTAAGCTGGCATAAGTAAAGTGTGGATTAATTTGATGTTGCAAGATTTAAACCAAATTGTCCTATGGTTTTGGCCACTTCTAAACTTGTGTGAATTAAATAACTCCTTCAAGATTTGTAATTTTGTGAAGTTAGGCAAACAAAGTTCTACTATGATAATCCGACAATCCTTCATATTGACTCCAATCTAGTGTTTTATGAGAGAACCAAACTATATTCTCATTTTGTTAGGAAGAGATTCTTGTTCAATAAACTTAGTACTAAATTCGTTAGCTCCAATAATTAGCTTGCAAACATTCTAACCATTTCTTTGAGAGGACTTAGAATTCAATTTTATGTTCCAGTTTGAGGGACTTTTATATGATTGTTATTATTTGTACAACTTTAATAAAGTTGCTTCGTGGCTGTATTTAGCTTAAGCGTTAAGGGTCATAGGCTATGGCTTCTTTCCTTTGATTGTTCTTGTTCCCACCTTTTCTATACCTGCACATATTTATAAATGGAATACATCAGCTGAGGCAATACTCACTGATTTTTGCCATTCTTTAAATTGAAATGTTTTAAATACTTGACGTAGCATGTGACTTCTTGGGCTTTCACAGGTGAAGAGTGATGTCACCAGGTATCGCTATGGAGATGAGCAACATTTGGACGAGGCATTGAAACGGATATTCCAGTACGGCCAAGTATGTTATTTGGATGAGCAACATTTGTATATTTTCGATTTCTCTGTTTTCTTATTTTGAGGAGTTAAATGAAACATAAAAGTCACACTTTTCCTCTTCTCTACTTGTGTTTGAAATGAGAACCCACTTCCAAGCCTTATGTGGAAAAACCCAAGTCCCACATTATTAGGAAAAAAGAAACTGTGAATCGAATGCCTTTTACAAGTGATGAGGTTTGTTTACAGTAACAATATATACTACATAAGCTCATCAAACAAATGAAAACATATATAATGTGGAATAACGAGTTAGTATAATGCTGACTAATTTTACCCCTAAATTCAGGGGAGATATATTTCCTGTAACAGTTGTGACTAAAAAGAACTAATTTTACTCCTAAAACTCAGGAGACATATTTCCTATAATGCATGATTTTGATTATCCAAGATAATCAACACTCCCCATCAATCTGCATGATAGATATCTGTCACATCCAGATTGGATCTCAGACTTTCGTAGGTGTGCCTTGGAAAAGCTTTAGTTAGGATTTTGTAGTTTGGCTGCATGATGTATTTAATCAATCTTTATGATACTATGATTAATCTTTTCCTATATGAAGTGTCGAAAAATTTCCACTTGCTTTCTTCTATCATGGTGGATTGGGTATTTGGAAATGCTAGTGGCAGCCTTGTTGTCACATGGTTTAGTCTCATCGTGTAATATGTGGGAATCTTGCAAACATGATTCACACTATATTTTTCATCACAGCAAAAACATAGTTACCTCATTTTTGAAGCTTTGATTGCATCAACCTTTTAAAGTTGTCTCTGTTGTGGCCGTCATAGTTACCTCATTATTGCACTTGTTGGTACCAAATTGGGAAAAAGATTTTGTTTCTGCCAATAAATTGTGTGGTGCTGAATACTTGCTGCCATTGGTCTTGGAGCTGCGGTTATCCATTCCTTTTTTCCTCTTTGAATAAGAAAACTCCTACTCCCTCCTGTGTCTCTAATCCCTATTGTATCCTTTATTGCTGCATAATCCTCTTGTGTGACTAAGTTTGTGAATTCTGGCTTGGAAACTGGGGACAGATCCCAGACTGCTGGAGAATTGCAGAATGTCCATTCTGCATACAAATTAAATGGAAAATATTATATTAAATGGTCTCAACTCATTAAAACCATTCTGAAAGAAAGGTAAGGTCTGTCACTTGACTAATTATGCACCAACTCCCACTTCCATCGAGAAAACGATCTGTATGCGACCCTTTGCACTCTAATTCTTTGAAAAACACATGGAACACCTCATTCATTTTCACATAGGCCTGCAGCAGGGTACTGTTACTTAGCTCATGAGAGGACTTGTCAAATTGTACAGCATATGCAGCAAGTAGCCACCCTCTTAATGCATCTTCACCTATAGCATCTTGCTCTAATACCATATCAATGCACCTATTATCACCATTTGTAGCATTTCACTACTAATCTCAAAGTGTTTTTTACGTGGGGTGAGCACCTCTATTTATTACCAAATAACCCTAGAGGTGTCTCACAAAAGTAGAAGCAAAATCCTAAAAACCTCAACTTTGCTAACTTGGATAAGAAGGCTAAAATCCTTTCCATTAGAAGAAGGACATGTAACCACTACTATGGAAAACTCCTCTCCATTAGTAGGACATATGGCCACTACTCTCCCCAAAGGAAGAAGACCAACACCCTTAGCTTGTCTCCCAAGGTGGTCTGGGTGGATGTCGACTAAAAGTCAACTTACAAGAGGCGCTACATATGGGTCAACATGAGAGTTGACTTGTATTGACCCATGTTGACCTAAACCCTACACTACTTGGCCTATAATACAAGGTCCAAAAAGGAAATCCTCTACTACTTGGTCCATGATACAAGGCTAAAAACATTCCTACTTTACTAGGTGTGCTCCAAAATGGCCCAAGAAAATAAGAGTTTGGCCTCACCTTTCAAAGATTACTCTATCTCTTCTTAAATGTGCTTCGCCATGCTTCTCGTGATTGGTTCCTTGGCTAGGGGTTTGCCATCACTTCTAACCTAAACCACTGATGGTTTATAAGAAAATGTTATCTGAATGTTGTGTCAAATGTAGAAATTTACAAAATCAAATACAATAAATTATTGTGTAATAAGACGGAATCAATGATCCTAATTGGGTAATGACTGACAAATCTGTAACAGCTAATGACTAATTAATTCTAACATAAAGTAATCTACAATGACATCAAATTATAATTCTATTTTGCTTTTAGTAATGTCCAAGAAAAATGTTTCTTAATTTGGATTTGCAGAATGCTTTCATATATTATGTTTTATGAATTTTTATAATATTTTGATATGTATCTCACACATATCTTTTCTTATATATTTTAGAATAATTGTATCACTTAGTAAATACATATTGTACCTGATACATGTATCAAATTCATGCATCAAATAAGCCTTTATTGCATGTGGGACTTGATCTTTCTTCTTCTGCAGCCTGTAATATGTTCTTCAGTTCCAAGATATAATTTTATCTGCTTTTTGTTCCAGGGAGGAGGAATACCAAGGAGAAGTGCTCCTGTTCTACAGTTGATTCGAGAAGAAGTATGCATGTCAATTTTACATTTATTCAGCAATCAGTACTATTATTTAAGTCTTGTTATTAACATTTTTGTTCATATTACATACAACATCCTTTGCAAATGCAGGAAAAGTAAATAATAGCATATATCTCATTTTACTTCGAAAGAATTTTGTAGAACGTGTTAACTTATAGTACTAGTTCAGTTCTCTTACTCTTACACATTCACTACTGTCCATACCTCTATATTTTATGAACTGTTTTAAATACAGCATGTTTCCTAGTTTTATCATTCTATATTTATCTAATTTTAAGTTTCATTTATATTCTTTTGTCTTCCTTGACTTCATTTGTTCTATCATTCTCTTTGTATATCATGGAGTCTTTTTTGCATCTTAAGCCGTTAACCTCCATCCTCATTCCCCTACCCACATGGCCACCTCAGCACTCTGAGTACCCTTTCCTAAGATTCATTTTGATTAAACTCAAGCACCCTTACCATGAGATTCAACTAAATTTCTGTGTCTCAGTATTTTTGTTTGTTGGGAGTATAAAAGCTACAGGTAATTCTTTCATTAGTTCACTTCTAGCTATGTGCATTTGGATTGGCCTTGAAAGTATATTTTATACCACTTGAAATTTAGTAACTTAAAGCCAAAATGGGATTTTTTGAATTCTTTTCATTTGTACACATTTGGTGCTTGTGCTATCTTTTTTATTAACTGCTCCATCTTTTATTGAACGTATTTATTATTTTAAATGTTCAAGAACTTTCTGTGAACGAGTACTGCCAATAGACAAGCTCTACCCTCCAGCAGCTATTCTTTGTTCCGAGATTGGGTCCCGTCAATATTTTTTTTTCATTTAAGTAGAATGGCCTACCTAAGCCACTTTGGTTGCTCAAGCTTTCATCATTAGTAAAAAACCTTCTAGTCTAATATTCTTTAATATTTGGGGATTCCGAAAGGAATTTTAGTTGCTCAAGCTTTCTGTATTATTATTAGCGCAGCAAGCTTACTATTTACAGGATCCTTTTTTTCATTAGACTCTCGTTTCCCTTATTAATTCTGTCTCGTGATGTGGTTATATCTTAGGTCACACAAGATGGTAAATACTGTCTGGTTTTGGTTTTTGAGGCCAAGACTCTCCAGTTGTCAGATTTTGAAAAAAGACAGGTATTCCGTTATGTTTCCTGGAGTTATATTTTAATTATATAAATAGTGTATTAATTTTTTCGCATGTTTGTGAAGATGATGGGACTCTTTGGATCTTGGAGAGAGCATAAGTTCTAGAATTAGATAACTCGTGTGGTCTTTTCCTTGTAATTTATTTGTCAGGGAGGTCGGATAGTTTGAAAACACTCAGAAGAGAAAATAGAAATAGAAGAATCAAAGAACAGAAATCCCAGAACCTAAATCTCACTGCCCCAAATTAATTTGACGTGTGGGATTTAGAATTATACTTGTGATCTTCTTGAGAGCTAGTGTCCTGCATTCTCTTAAAATTTATATATTTTAATACGTATTAACAATGGAACTTATAATATTTTGCATATATTGATATTATTTGTTGCGTTATATTAGATATATACTATGTAAGCACCGTCGAGCCAGTTCAAATAAATGACCCTGTCAATTTATAGTTGCATAGTAAGAAAAACTGATCCCAATCTGAGATACGGACCAGTGGGAAATATTGGGTAAACCAGAAGATTTGGCTAGAGACAGATATAGTGATGGCTAGTTAAACATTCTATAATACGAAGAATAGTTATGAACCCTATAGACCATTTTGCATGAGGTGATGAAGAGAGGGATCCAATTGATAAAATATAAAAAAGGAAACCTCAACTCCTTGGGGTTTATGCTGCACTTAAGTCCAAAATTGCATGGAAGTTAAAGCAATTTTCAAGAGATAAAATGTACTTTTCATTGCAGGTTATCCCTGTGCTATTCATAATCATACCATATTATAGACTGACAAAATGCTGTAATTTAACTTTGGCGTACTACTGCTGTTGGAATTTAATTAATCCAATTCATATTCTCTGCAATTCTTAAATCCTCTAGGGTTTTGATATCAAAAGATATTGGTGCTAACTATTTCTCAATCTTCAATTGTTTAGGCCAAATTTGCTTCCTTCTTTGGGCCAGGAATTATAGCTGAAATTGGTGAGTGTGAAAATTCAAACTTTGCTTGTGTGCTAAATTGCCGGTACTTAAAATTAGTCTCCAAATGAGACTATAATGTGCTAGTATTTAAAATTGCTAAACTGCTTGTATGCTAATCTTCATTTGGTCGCTACAGTGGATGCATTTTAATTTCTAGTCTCTAAATGAGAAAATTGTAAATTTTAGTCCCTGCACATGCATAGAGATTAGGTTTTAGTCCAAGTCATTGACATTGTTATTAATGAGGCTGACAATGTTTGCGTACACTGCTACAAAACATTATTGGATTGTAAAACTGCTATAAAAATTCAGACTGTATAAACTTGCTACAGATAGTTTTCTATGTTTTCTATACCTTTTCAGAAAATTTTGTAACAGTGTTAGTAGCAGAAACAGCATTTAACCGTGGTAACAATAGGGACCAAAATTTCTATTCATGTGTAGGTTCCAAAACATAATATTCTTGTATAAAGACGAAAACTTAAAATGAGGAAAACTATAGAAACTTAGTTAATTGTTTAATCTATTAAAATACAAAGTGAGTGACAATGTGTAGAAAGACTAAATGCATTCTGACATAATAACTGGGTGCAGGTAAGGGCGAAAAAGACTTATATGAGGTTCGACTTATCTCCGATACAGACCCCAATGCTTTACCTTCATGATGTTCTGAACCATTTGATTCTCTTCCTTGTCTCATGGTTTTAGTCAATTACAGGACTTAGGTCCTGTACAATATGTAAAAATGTTATGTTCAAGAGTACTGAGTTATTATTGTATCAAGTGTAAATTTTGACGTTTAAATAAAATAGCAATTTGAAAGTGCCTGGTCAGTGAATATCACATTATTTATGCTGGCAATTTGGTAATGGCATTTTCTTCTCGCAATCAGTAATTTTTTCTCTCGCCCTATTATACCGATGTATTTCTGTAATAGCTAAAATAAACTATTAGTTAGAGAGGATGGGTTGAATAGGTTTAAATATAACTTCTGAAAAATTTATGCAATTATGTCTATATTAGATGTTGATAGAGCATTGTGTAATGGCTTTATAAAGGAGTTTACAAATCATTTCAAAAAAGTGTTTTATGAGGGTTAAAAACATAAGTACTCATGAAATAGAAAGAGAAAACGAATAATTTATTTTTACATTTGTTTACCTTTTAACTTTGAGTTATGTATACTTCTCTAAATGACAAAGAAGTTATAATAAATTTACTATTTTATATATATATATATATATATATATATATATATATATATATATATATATATATATATATATATATATATATATATATAATAGTTGAATATACCATATCTTTTTTCTTTCATATTCAAAATTCTTGTAAGTTTGAATATATCCATATGCAAAAGTTGTACAGGTCTATTTGAAACACGATTTTGAATTCAAAAGAACTTTTTAATTGTTTTCCCTTCAGACATACTTGAAAAAAAATATGGGTTTTCTTTTTTTTTAAGAAAGATTAACAATTCTATAACGAGATTTTTCTTTCAAGGTTTTGAAATATATTTTAACTTTAAATTCCCTAAATTTGTGTCATATTTAATAAAGGCTGCAAAATTGATGAAGAGATTAAATGAGACAGAAATTTGGAAAAGAACAACACCATGAATCGATCTATCTCTCTCCATTATATAACTGTAGTAATAGTTTATCTTTTTTTTTTTCTCTAGCAAAGTTTGAAGTGAGTGAAAAAGATGTTATCCTTTGTTTGGCTCTCTTTCTCTCTCTGAGTTTTCTTCCTTAACCATGAAAAGCACCCTCGACCTTGCTGGCAAACTTTGTCTTCTTCATCTTTCTTCACATTCTCATTCACTTCTCTCACAGTGTCCCATTTTTCCTCTTTATCCTTCTTCTCTTCCATCTGCATCCACGTGCATTTGCATCTCACGTCATTTTCAATGTTTCTATCTTTATTCCTTTCAATATTTCATCAATCATTTTTATCTGAGTAATGGTATCATGACATATTTTTACATTTATTTCACACAAAACACAAAAATGAAATGATCATAAAAATGTAAATTTTTATATTTTTTCAGAAAAGAAAAAAGTAAGAGTAGTACCAAATGAATATAAAAAATTGAAGTATATAAAAAATTCATTTTTCTTTTTATTTTCAAATCTACAACCCACACCATTATATTTTTAATATATGTCAATATATTTTTACTATCATGGATGCGTAAGGATGTCAATATAATATATTTCAAATTAGTGGAAAACTATAAAGGGAAAATGATAGCTAGAAGATTTAGCAAAATTTCAAATTATTGTAATGTAATTTCGTGGTGATAATTTGTTTATGATGAAAAGTTGGAAAAGCTGTATAAAATGTTTTAGGTGGCAGAAATGGTGACCAGAAAAGTTATACAAAGTATGGCCAACGTACTTCAGAGAAGGACACTTTGGGAACCACCACATACATTATCCTTAATTAAGGTACATACTACCCTACCAATTTGGAACTTATCTCACAAAAGTACTCTCTACCTGAACTGTACATAAAATTAGTTTTTCTCTTTAATTTACATATTTACTTTATATTTTAATTAAAGTATACTCGTTTTTCTTCTTATTTTATTTCATTCAATATTTTTTTTTAATTTTTCTTTAAATTCTCACATAGTTTAAGATTGAGATGCCAGTGTATATATATATTATTCCTTAATTAATTAAAAGACTTTATAAAGATAAAGTTGGGACAAAATTGAATCAAACTCCAAATATATAATATCTCAAATGCTGTGATATTTCTATACATCCAAAAACAAGATATCGCATAATATTTCAGACTGAAAAATATTATCTACATATTTCCTTTAATTTCATAAGAATGTCTTTTAAGTCATATTCGAACCCCAATCAAGATAACATTTTAAATATAATAATCTTAAGAATGACTAACGATTTAAATAAATTTACACAAAAAGATTAGTTGTGTATGAGAAATTATTTTATGTATTTTTTTTTCTAAAAATAATTATAGTAAATATTGGAACAAATGAATATATTGTATAAAATATGTTATGTGTGCTATAATTGTCAAAAAGGGATTATTTGATACACTTATATCCATTTTATCCACCTATTGGTCGATTGAGTTTGACTCACTTCATATTTAATAATTATTAGATCTTAAACAACTAATACAACATTTTTTGGAAGTTCAATTCTTCATATTTACTTTTTGGGTCCACCTAATCCCCATGCATTTAAAAGAGATAAAAAAAATCGAAAGAGGTAAGAAAATGAAGTACATTTAGTTCCCCAATCAAACTCAAAACCCCGGTTTTACACTATACAAGAGAAAAAGAAGTAAGAAACAAAAGAGATTTAAATTAAGAATATATATATATATATATTTCTCTGCTTATTAATTAATAAAAAAAGAAAAATTCGTATATTAAATGCCATTTATGGCTTTATAATATAGTAAAATATTTTTTTACTATGGTAAGAGCCCCACTATCTCTTAGATTTTGACACAGTTGATAAAAGATCCTTCTAATACCATTTTTAATGTGTGATATTAGAATAATTTTCTATAATGTAAAGAAGTTTTAAAAATTATATAAATATTTTTTCTAATTTATCAGAATTTAGTTTTTCCTAATTTACTTTCGGTTATTAACTGTAGTCCTTCTTACATGCTTAATATATTAATAATTTTAAGAGAAAGGGTTCTGTAAATAAGAGAGAAGTAGAAGTTTAGGTATAGAGAGAGGAAAGAAGAATGAAGGGAGGAAAAGTTGAGTGGCATGTAGTCATGAAGCAGAAAGAGGGACCAATCTCTATGTACTATATTGCCCCCACATTTCCCATTGGAAGATTGTAATCTTCTCTTATCTTCAAAATCCCACCCTTGTTGGCCTACCTTTCTCCTTCCTAATTTATTCTCTTCCATTTTTATTTCTAACTTTTCAAATTCCTCATAACTACTCCACCTTTAATCAATGTTGCAATAAATCTATTATAGGCTTCAGATGAATATGATTAACTTCTTATCAATGATTATTTACTTTATATTTACTCATGGGCTTAATTTGAGAATGAAGCAAAAGTTGCAACACTATCAATATTAGAGTCTTCAAATGTTTAATAATAAAATTATTAGATCGCATTAATTATTCTTGAAATTGTACAAATAATTTTTACTTTTTTACTATTTGCAATATTCTTTTTACTTAGGCTGTGAAAATGTTATAACTGATTAATGTAACTTTGTTAAGAAAAAATATACCTTTTATATTATCTTATCACATTTCTTCAAGTCTATGTCCATGAAAATGAGCTAATACTATATATATATATATATATATATATATATATATATATATATATATATATAGCATTTATAGGACGAAAGTATACACAGTTTAAGCCAACAATTTATGAAATTCACAGCGAAGATTTAAGATTTGTAAGAAAAAGGAAACAATTTTACTAAAAAAAAAGATTACTATAAACAAGGACATGAAACATATATTTTAAAATTTTCACCTTTTGAATGTTGGTATTTTTGTTTCCAATCAAGGGCATTTATTAAATGTTAAGAGTCATAACTGAAATATACGAGATTCCGACCAACTCTCAGAGAAGTAAAGAGTTAGAAAAAGGAGATGATATTTGAACAATTTTTTTAATAATTTTTTTATAATAAATTATGTTATTATTTTATTAGTATTTATATTTAAAATGCATCAATCACAAATTATCATATTATAAAAGAAAAAATTGTTAAAAAAACATTTTTTTTAGAAAAAAAATGCAGCACGTACCTGTTTCTCAGTAACAGTTTTGGTACTTGAATTTAGTGAGTTGTGAGATAACTTTGTGATGGATGGAGTAATATCAGTGATGGGGTTGGTTGAACTAAGATAAGGTGTACTTTGAGTAGCTGCATCTCTTGTCATTCCCTCTTTTCCCTTTTCTGAACAAAGACATAGCAAGAATAATTTTTTGTGTTAAAACTGTCATGAAGTAAACTGCAAAAGGAAACAACAGAGAACAGAAGAAGATGGTTAATTGAAGTGTATGTGAACCTGGAATGTGAAATTGAAGAGCTACTTCTTCTTGTATGCAATTGTTGAAAGTTGATGATGGCTTTGTCTGCATGTGTCTTGAGGAATAGACTAGTGGAGCAGACATGGTGGTTCTGTTTGTTGCTGAGTTTCTGAATGATCTTCCACTGAGAGTTTTAGCAGATAAACACTCCATTGGTACCTCCCCTGAAAAGGGGTTGCATATGTATTTTTCTGCTTCATTCCACTTTGAATTCAAGGCAAAACCTTCTGGTGACAGGCACTCCCAACTTTTATAGGCTGATCTTGCTTGCAATGCTGCAGTGGATCACCATGCAATCGGTTGAAAATATTCAACTAATATTATAAACCCTCTATTTGATAAGCATGAATTCAGATTCTCTGGTACCTTTTAGAGCAGTGGTGAAAGAGTAGGTTGAAGGGTCTATTTCATCTGTGAAAAAAATTAGGAGAAATGAACAAGATATTTCATGAAGTGATATTGAATAGGAGTAAACAAGAAATGTACCTTTGAAAGGGTATCCAGGTGAAGAAGCAGTGCTAGAAATGGTTATGTTTGATCTAAAAGATCTTGTGTCTTCTCTAAAGCTTCTTATATATGATGCTGAGTACCTTCTGGATTTGCTGTTCTCTCTGCTGATTCTAGCTTTTGCTCCCCATTCTGTGAAATTGAAATCTGAATCATCATCGTCTTGCTTCTTGGAACTATAAGATGGCTGCATTTCCACAGTGGAGGCCATGAATGAGTGAGGATTGTTCTAAAGTTAATTCAAAAGTGGATGCAGATATATGACATGACTATAAAAAGAGCTTGAGAGTTCAGAAGATGGTTGCATGTGGCTTTTGTACTTGATCTGTCTCCAGCACAATTTGCTCTTTCTTTCACCTTTAGAATCTGAAATCTACAACTACATGGCTCAAATGTATTTCAGTGTTACAACTCTATGTTTACTTTTATCTTTTTTTGGTGTCTGCATTAAATTCCTAGTACTACTGCAACAGTAACTTCCTTATTCTTTGACCCAACTGGTACAGGGTGAGGTTCTTTTAATCTTCCTACTTTATCAATGTACACAAAAAACACCATTGGATTCATACGCTTCTCTGTTCAGGAAAGACAAAGTATAAATTTGTCTACATTTTCCTTCTACTTCCATTAAATAGGTTGCTGCAATAGTTCATCTTACAAAATTCCATCACTTTAGACAATTTTAGAACAAAAGTTTATCGTTTCTTGTAGCCAGGGGTAACAAGGTTGGGTGGACTAACTCTTGTAACAATTTCAAGTTAAAAGTTTTTTTTTTTTAGTTTTTAAAATCTTATATTTGAATATAATAATTAAAGAAAATGTAAAGATTAATGATATATTATTTATTAGTTATTATAAGTAAATAAGAAAGTATATTATTAAAAAGATATTAAAATGAACCCTAAAATATAATTAATGTGTAATATATGATATTGATAGAATCATGACTGATAATATTTAGTTATATTTAACAGAACCAACATTGTACAAGAGTAAAAGATTAAAAAGAATTAATGAAAATTACATAATGAAATTGAGATTGCCACACTTTGAACATTGTCTATTGGAAGTTATGTCGGTTGAGCCTATGAGAGTTAAATATTTAGTTTGTCTCTCACTCTTTTTATGACAGACCCTATAATTTCGTTCATATGTCTCGTCACAAATTATAATCATTCCTGTCATGTGGACATATATATTATGTGATTCTTTTTCTCTATACACATTTCTATTTTAATCTCTTCAATAAATAAATTTTTTAAATTAAAATTATTATTTACCAATTTTAAATTTTTAAGCGAATTTTTCTATTTGACCAATTCTTTTTAAATTTAGTCGTTTTTTTAATTTGATTTTTCTCTAAAATTAAAATAAATATTTATAATAAAAATTATTTATAAAATAAATAAAAATTATCTACAATAAAAATTATTAATATTTGCTTTTATAATTATAATTTTATTATTTTAAGTTGTCATAAAAAATTAAAATACATATATACATAACCAATGTGTTCTCACTAGTACTTCAGTATATAATTTAATATAAAATAATAAGATTTATTATATATTTTGACGTAGCAATGGATTTATACTTAATTTACCAACTTAACATAAGTATATTTTAATTTTTTTCTTAAATATAAAATACGATTTATTAAATATATTGTGTATATTTTAATATTGACCATTACTAATATAGTCAATTTTCTTTTACTTATGAAAAAACTAATTGAGTATTTCTTGATTATTCATATTAAACATATTAAAGTCATATTTCTTGATTATCCAGTATGGTTTCTTAACCTCCCTTTTGTCACTGTTATATTTGATCTTGTTTTACCATGATAAAGATAACTTTTGTTAGTTTATTTATAATCATGATGACTTTTCAACAATGACATTTTTATGCACTGGATGTCAATCTTCAACAATGATCTCTTTATCTACTAGATGTCAACCATGTATTCCTCAATGTCAATATGCAAAAAAAAAATTGTTGCTCAGGGGAGTCTTCTAGATTAGTATTTCATCTTTTATATCATCTTCACAAATTGTTAATAATTTGATGTCACTCAAATGTAGGAGTAGACTAAGTATTTATTGATTATATTAATAACAAGTTTGGTACGTACGATTTGCATGCATCAACTTAAGCAAGAGTATTATATATATTATTTTTATCTTCATTTTTTTCTCTTAGTTAATTTATTATTATTTTTTATTTATATTTTGAGCTTAACTCATATTTCTTATATTATAAATAGAGTATTATATATATATATATATATATATATATATATATATATATATATATATATATTTAACACGAGATATTAAACTCATACCTAGTTTTCCTTATATTCAACACATTATAATGTTTTTTCACAGTTAACCCATAATAAGTCAATTTTTTTTTAAAAATACTTATTACACAAAAATACCGAAAATAATTATTTACTTTATTATGAATGCACTCACTTGAAGATGAAGCACATTCTTTTGTAGATATTTCGAACTTATTGTACAATCCCATATAATTTGGGTCGGTCCATCATGATTTTCCAAAACAATAATCTTGGTTGTAATATGGTTATCAATTTCTGGCAATTGGATAGAGAAAGGTTGACATATGTGGGTTCCCCTTTAAATTGTTTTGCACTTAAAAAAAAGCCAACATCCATTACTTTGTGGCATTTATTCAAAAGAATGTCATACCATCTCACAAATTCATTAATTTTTGTTTGATGAGACACAAACTCATGATACCCAATTCAGGAAACTTCTCCTTTAGCAGCAATCAGATATGTTAGATCATTATTAATGATAAGCATAATCTGAAAAACTCACAAACAAGCTTCCAGGGTGGTTTAAACCAAAGGGAACATAGAAGAAATGACTCGAATCTTTCTAGAAAATTTGAACGCTTGATGAAAAAACTTGTTTCTGATTTTAAAGTTGTGGACATCTCCTTTATGCCATAATGTTTTGTAAAATACAAATTTAACAGTCAGTTAATTCTGATATTATCTTAGTGATTATGCATGTTTCCGTACTTCGACAGATTAGGTTCCCAGATGGAAAGTTATCAAATGATGTAATTATGCCTGAAGAAATTATAAACCGTTGTTAATTTTGTGAAAAAAGATGCTTAAAAACAAAAGTTGGCTCCATCACTTTTGTCAAAAACTGAGATACCTACGGAAAGCCCAATGAAGGGAGAATCCCTCTGCATTATTACTGTTTTGCAAGTTGGGAGTTGGGAAAGGGATAACATGCATGATCAGTAAACACTGTTGGGTACCTTTCAGTATGGGCTGTGAAGTGACTGTCAAAGTGAATGTCACCTGTCAGTAGAGTGGAGAGATTGAAGCAAGAAAGGGTTTGTGGTTGTGCATGTGCAGGCCACATGCTTCTAAAATCCTGCAAAATTTAATGAGGCAGGGTCCTTACACAATGGGAGCAGAGGGGCCCCACCTGGACCTCTTCATAGTCATCACTTTTTGTCTGATGTGTACGCCAAGTAGGTATCAAGCAAGAAAGGTTCTGTTAGTTGGGTCCATACACTTCATTTATTTTCCTCGTTTTCTAAGGAGATTTTCATCCTCACTTTCACTCCAATGTCTTATCTTTTCAGTGCCCCCAACACCTGTGCAACACGATTTTGATTGATACCATATCCAATTATTAAACACCCCTTTGCTTGATCATTGCCTTCCATTGTTCAGTATAACAATTAAAACAGATGAATATTAAAAGATGAGAAAACACCAATATGCTTTACCATTCACTTATTTACTTCTCTGCCTTTCTTCATTTCTTTTCTATTTTCTTCAACTAAACATCTTTAATTTTCATTCCTCACCTATTTCCATTTATTCACTTTTAACTTTGTTACGGTTAGAAATATTCTTTACTGAAAACAATCTCCTCAAACCAGGCTGGACCAAAACATTAAAAGATATTATGATGATGAAAATGCGAAAGCAAGATGGATAATGGGAAAAATGATTCACGACCTCAAATTATTCTACTCTATTAAAAGCTGTATGATGATTCATGGTCCAAGAAAGAATCTAATATATGACTTCGATCTTCTTCAAAGTGTTTTGTCATGATTAGATGATGTCATCATTTACCTTGCATTGAAACAAGCTTTCCCCTCATAACATCTATTGAATCCAAATGTAGCTATGTAGTTACGTCGCAATTTTAGGTAAAACGGCATCAAAGAAATCGAGATGGTTAAGAGAGCAAAACATGACAGGCTATAAAGTTAACGTAGCATAAATAACAAGACAAGCCTCCAACTCCACAAACTCGCATAGTAGTAAACCATAGACGTAACTAGAATGAGAAAATTGAAATCCAGTAAACACTTTTCTAACAAACGGAGAAAACACAATTGCCAAGATCATGCCTTTTATATCGAACCTTGCTAAGTTCTCTGGCAGAAAACCATGTTTTCAACCAACTCCAAGAGATGAGCATCAAGCAAGTTGGATGAAGAGCCAACATCTTTGTAGGACGTATGTCCTCCGGCAGTTAACTGGCAGGTTTTGCGGGACAGGCAGCTTTAAGATCTTGAAAACCTCAGCCCCAAAAACAGAAACTCCATAATGACGCTTGCTGCCAATCTAAACAAGAAATAAAAAGGCATTCCCTTGTCAGGACATGTTATTCATAACTTGGTTAACAATCAAGAACCTGTATATATTATCCCTAGCAATCACATATACAACAAAATTTGAAGAGCAGGTGTGAACCCAAAAGGGTTGCAGCAAAAAATTTATATACCTTTCATGGTCTCCAGTATCATAGGGATGCGCTATAAGGAGAGGGCAACCAGAGCACCTGACTCAAGAATTATGAATATGCCAACCATGTTATTCACATAATTTGTAATGGAGAAGAAAAAAATTCAAGAGGAAAATATTACTTCGTGTTCTGCAACATCTCACTGTTTGGGTAACAATGTATTTGTAACAACTGATACAACTTACCACGAGAGAGATGATTTATCGATGAACCACACAAGTATACTTTAGAAACATCAAGGGTGCCAGATATATTGATTTCCTACAAAAAAAATGCTTACATCAAACTTTGTAGCTGGTAGGTCAGTAAGTTAAGAAAGAATGAGGCAAATTCTTACCACTGAAAAAGATTAAAAACTCAAAGCAGCTTCAGGAAATTGCATATGCATATAAGCTTCCTGTTGAGCAGGCAAAGTTTTTACATGGTGAAGACGGAGAAAACAGAATATATCAAGCCAGGAACTTCACAAGAGGAGTAATAAAAAACATTATTATGCAATAATTTATATAATGGAACTACAACTGAACTAACAGGGCAATACTTCCACCATTATCGGATCCTGCTGTCTTGGTAAGGGGTAGATGAAAGCAACCTTAGGCCCATGAAAATAATGTTGGAAACTAATGCACAACAGCCCATAGCAGGTTTGAAATTTTAAATATGATATACAGTCCAAAATAAAAAAAATTTACATTGATGATACTAAAAGATGCAAATGACAATTTAACAAAGGCTTTATACTGACATGCAATGTAGTATCATACAATTCAACCCCTCTGCGATTCAAATCGTGAGATATATCGTTTTTACTCCCGAATCGTACGATACAATTGGAAATCACACGATTCATGATTCGATTCATGATACAAATTTACCCTCCAATTTGAAACCCTATATTTCCCCTACAGATGTTTCTGGGCAAGGAGGGTGTTTTTCATTTGTGGTTACCCATTTGTTGAACTTCAAACATGATGATAGTATACCCTTTATCCATAGCCAAGCACATTCAAGAAGTGTTGAAGTCAACCTGGTAATGAACTTACTCTCATTACTATTTTTATATGATTTATAATTTTTAATTACATTATATTATAATTCAACACTTCTTTGTTTTGATAGCTCTTTGGTGGGAGAGTAATGGAGAAGGTAAAGAGTTACAAAAGATAGCCATGAAAATTTTGAGCCTCACATGTAGAGCAAGAGGGTGTGAAAGGTGTTAAATATATTGTGTTTTATGTTAATTAGGAAAACATAGACTTTTGTTATTGTTTGATATTGGTAGATATTGTTGATATTGTTTTAAACAATATCTTCTATTTACCATATTTATGTTTGGTTGCCATATATACTTGTATCATTTTTCATTATAAATATATTACCTTATGTGTATTTTAGATACAAGGGAGATTAATCTTATACCTAGTTTTACTATATTCGATAAAAGGAATAGGAGCACATTTGACCAAGTCCATACTAAGAGAAGAAATAGATCGAAACAATGAAGATTAGAGTTGAGACAAAAGAGTAGAGAAGAGAAGGGGAAAACTTATGATCTCGTATGTTTGTCCGATATTGAATCGGATGATGAATGGATTACTGAAAAAGAAAATCCTTGCTTGCCTATTGATTCTTCATGGATGGATGTACATGAGTGTTTTTGATGTTTAAGAGGTGATTATTATTTACAATTTGTGGAAGTTAAAATTTGAATGTTCAACAAACTAGAACTAAACTTTATTTCTTTTTGTTTTGCTAATATAGGTCCTAGAAACTTAAATGCCAAGACCAATAAAAAAGGAAAATCCATAGTAGGAGATGAGGAAGACTTTGAAGACATTAATGAAGGGGAAAAACTTTCAATAGATGATGAAGATGACTTGATTGATGTAGATCTTGGAGATGATGATGATGATGAAATATGAATAATTTAGAATAGAATGTTTGTTTTTGAGGTTGTTTAGGATACAAGCAACAACCGTAAATATGTTTGTATCTAGTAATTATACAAATTGCAGTGATAGGTTGAAGGGGAAGGTTTATACTAGAAGGAATAGAAACTGACAGATATTTATAACTTTCTGAGGGGTAGTTTTGTTGTCTCAGACTTTTCTAAAGTCTGCATGGGCAGTTGTTTAGCAGTTTTTATCTTTGTATTGGAAATTCTGTAAATATAGGGAAGTGGAGAGTCTGGTTCTTTCCAATAACCAGAAGTTGTCTGTGTGTTCCAGTTTCTCCATTTGGAGGAAACCTAGCGTATTGTTGGAATAAAGATCTACAGTTCTCAAGGTTGTTTTGCATAAGGGGTTTCCTGCTTTGCTTTTCACCTTGAGGACAAAGTGAAACTTCATGGAGGGGTATTGATAGGTTCAAGGGGAAGGTTTATACCAGAAGGAATAAAAACTGACAGACAATTATAACTGTCTGGGGTAGTTTTGTTGTCTCAGACTTTTATAAAGTCTGCATGGGCAGTTGTTTAGCAGTTTTTATCTTTGTTTTGGAAGTTCTGTAAATCTAGGGAAGTGGAGAGTCTGGTTCTCTCGAATAACTAGAAGTTGTATGTGTGATTCAGTTTCTCCATTTGGAGGAAACCTAGTGTATTGTTGGAATAAAGATATACGGTTCTCAAAGGTTGTTTCACATAGGTCTGAATACCTGTAACAGTAGCAGCAGCAACAACCCTTATTTTTGGGATGGCTATAATGCAGAATTTGTTTAGTAGCATATAGCCATATTAAAAGAATATTATGCAGTAACCACACTGTTTTTGGAAGGATGTGTTGCTGAAATTGTGAAACTATGTGGTATATATACATACATACAACCACTCTATTTGAGGTTGTTTTGTTATTAATTGTCTCTTTGCATATTTATGTATCTTATATATTTAAATATTGTTACATTTTTTTAATGTTTATGAATAGTACAATTCACGATTCAAAATTTAAACTCTCCGATAGACAATAGATTCACAATTCAACTACCATGGTGACATGCCAAAAGTACTTACTGTTAGCAATAAGCTGATGCAAAGTTTAAAATGATTTTGATAATGAAGTGCACAAAGACTTGAAGAAAAAATTATTATATGCTTGGATGAATGTCTATTAAAGCTTTTGTTTTATTTAAGGTTGTAATAGTTAAGTCATTAGAGTAGTGAACTCAAAATGCTCTATTTTCATAACACTCACTGGAATAATTGATTATCACTTGAGATAATCAATTATCCCAGAAAACATAAGAAACATTTTGATTGGTAGATAATCAATTATCACAAGTGATAATCCATTATCCTCAAAAAAACATGATTTGCTATGATTCGCAAATAGTCAATTATTACTTGGGATAATAGATTATCCCAGGGAGAAACACTTTTATAATTTTCTAGAATAATCGATTATCATTTGGGATAATCGATTATCTCATACAATTAGAAGTTAACTCTTAAGCTTCTGACCCTTTTTCAAACCTTGGCCTATAAATACCTTGTATCTGAGCTCTTTTAAAACTTACTTAAATTGTTTGAGGTGCATTGTCTGAAATAATCTGTGTTTAAATGAGCTTCAGTACTTGGTGCTTGAAGAAGGAAGTGTTTTTTCTTAGTGTGTCTAAGTGGTGAAGCATATCTGCAAAGCAAAGTCAAGTTGTGTTCGTTTTTTGTTGGTCAAAAGGAAGTGTTGTTCATCTCTTATATGTTAAGAGAAGTGTTTTCTGAACTTACACTTTACTCCATTATTGTAACTTGCTTGTTTATTTTAGTTGATAAGTTAATCCCTCTTACCAGTATAAAAATTATTTGTGCAAGCTTCTCTTCCTTATCCACCTTTGTTTAATTTCTATTATTAAAAGTAATTTTTCTGACTTGTTAAACAAATTTTTAAAAAGTGAAAACTTGTTAAAAAGGAGCAATTTTAACATAAAACCAATTGACCTCCCTCTTGGTTGCTATCATTCTTTTAAACATTCCACTGTGCGTTTTCAACACTTATTTTTCTTTGCTTTATCTTTATTATTATGGTTTGTCAAAAGAAGGAGGCAGAAGAAGTAAAAATGTCCTTGGCATAGAATTTAACAAATAGTCAAAGGTAAAAACAAAATTAAATATATTTTACCTTGTCCAAGAATCAGAACGGAATTTGCAGATAGAGAAATGATGTCTTGGATCTTCTCACTAGAGAAAAGAACTCGTACAACTGAATTAGAAAGCAAAAGTTACTTAGACTATGCATAACAAGTGAAGAGAAGGAAACTCAGAAGGCGGTGTTCTATAATCCTTATATAAAATTATAGTCAATGAATTCGTTACAAAAGCTCAAATATTAATACAAAATAAAATGATATTATTACCAAATTACTTATATATGAAAATGTCACTAAGCTTTACTTATACAACAATCCCACCATCATTCTCTTTTTCTTAATCCTTGCACAGCTACTATCTGAAATCTAGGATTGAGCTAGTCTCCTCTTTCAGATCTATTGTCACCTCAACAAGCAGTTACCATAAATTCTCCATTCAGCTTTTTTCATGGGCATGCAGCTTCAATTCCTTCCACCCTCACATTCATTTTCTTTGCGTGGAATCCAGGAGTCAGGTCCAGTCTCCATTCCTTTTATCAGCTACATTCTTTTAGATGTATTAGGATATTTATCTTATTTTATCATCATTATATTCTGTCAAGGGTTACCCTATTTATCATGATTATATTGTGTCTAGGGTTACCCTATTTATCATAATTATATTGTTTCTAGGGTTACCCTATTTATCATGTACTCTTGTATTAATTTATTCTTATAAATACAAGATTATGAGAGGGATCAATTAAGCCCTCTAGAATTATTTTACAATTTAATTCTAAAGTTGGTATCAGAGCGGGTCGATCCCACTTTGGGAGACTGGTTGGAAAACTGATTTATCTTACTATTACAAGGCCAGATCTATCCTTTGTAGTTGGAGTGGTTAGTCAGTTCATGTAGCTTCATGTGTTGACCATTGGAATGCTCTCATTTGCATTCTAAGGTATGTCAAAAAGGCGCCTGGACAAGGATTGTTATATGAAGATAAAGGAAGTATTCAGGTCTCTGTGTATTGTGATGCAGATTGGGCAGGTTCGCCTATTGATAGACAGTCTACTACAGGATATTGTGTTTTTCTGGGAGGAAACATTATTTCATGGAAAAGTAAGAAACAAAATGTAGTAGCTCGATCAACCGCTAAAGCCAAGTATAGGACAATGGCATCACTAACATGTGAACTTATATGGGTGAAACAATTCCTTCAAGAGCTTAAATTCTATGACATCCATACTATGAAGATGTATTGCGACAATCAAGTTGCTCTCCACATTGCATCAAATCCAGTGTTTCACAAGAGGACTAAACATATAGAAATTGATTGTCATTTTGTTCGTGAAAAATTGTTGACTAAAGAAATATGTACTGAGTTTATTGGGTCAAACGATCAACTCGCATATGTATTGACCAAGTCATTAAAGGGCCCTCGGATTGAGTTTATTTGTTCCAAGCTTGGTACATACAATTTGTATGCTCCAACTTGAGGGGGAGTGTTAGGATATTTATCCTATTTTATCATCATTATATTGTGTCAAGGGTTACCCTATTTATCATGATTATATTGTGTCTACTGGTTGGAAAACTGATTTATCTTACTATTACAAGGCCAGATCTATCCTTTGTAGTTGGAGTGGTTAGTCAGTTCATGTAGCTTCATGTGTTGACCATTGGAATGCTCTCATTTGCATTCTAAGGTATGTCAAAAAGGCGCCTGGGCAAGGATTGTTATATGAAGATAAAGGAAGTATTCAGGTCTCTGGGTATTGTGATGCAGATTGGGCAGGTTCGCCTATTGATAGACGGTCTACTACAAGATATTGTGTTTTTCTGGGAGGAAACATTATTTCATGGAAAAGTAAGAAACTGTTGTAATTAGAGAAAACCTTACTAAGTATTTTTCTATAATTATTTAGGTATGAGGTGCCTAACCTAGGGGTGCCTAACATAGGAGGTGCCTAACTTAGAGGTGCCTAACTTTTACTCCTATAAATACATTAGTATGTTGTAATAATATGTATTGAAATAAATATAGTTCTACATGTTTCTCAAGATGGTATCAGAGCTCCCGATCTTGGGAGCTCTGTTTCCGCTGCACTGATAAGCTACCAGCCACCAGCAACAGCAGCTGTCCAGGCCGCGTTTGTCGCTGTCCAGACACCGTTTGGCGCTGTCCAGGCACCGTTTGGCGCTGTCCAGGCGCCGTTTGCCGCTGTCTGGCGCCGTTTGCCGCTGTCCGGCACCGTTTTCCGCTGTTTCGTCAGCAGATAGGGTCCCCAGATTGCATTCCCAAGAATGTCTGAGGTAAAATTTATTCCTTTGGGTCCTAATGATCTTCCAAATATGATAGGTGCCTATCGGTTGGATGGGCGGAATTTCTTACAATGGAGCCAGTACATTCGAAGGATTCTCAAGGGTCGTTCAAGACTAGACCACATAGATGGTGGAGGACCAGAACCAGAGGACTCAAACTTCCTAATGTGGGACAATGAAGATTCACTAATTATGACTTGGATGTGGCATTCCATGGTTCCTGAGATAAGTCGAAATTACATGTTTCATTCTTCTGCCAAGGAGATATGGGATGATTTACAAAATACTTTTTCATTAAAAAAGGATTTTGCTGCATGTTATGACATTGAGAGCAGGATATTTAATACAAAACAGGGCTCACATTCTATATCAGAATATCATGGAATTTTGAATGGTCTTTGGATTGAATTAGATCAATACCAAACAATAAAGATGTGTAAGACAGATGCTGCCGCACATGCTGAAGTCGTGGAAAGAGGAAGAATCTTTAAATTTCTCCATGGCCTAAATCAAGAGTATGACCCAATTAGGGTACAGATCTTAGGAAGAGAAAAATTATCTTCCTTATCAGAAGTTTTTTTTATGGCAAGAGGAGAAGAAACTCGAAGAGCTGTCATGCTTGATGGGGGGATCTCCAACATAGGCTCTGCCATGACAACCGGAAAGGGATTCCACAAAGGAACGAGCACTGGAGGAAACTCATTTGAAAGAGGAAATCGTGGAGATTATTATACTGGAGGAAAGTCATTTGAAACAGGAAATCGTGGAGATTATTGTTCATTTTGTAGAAGATCTGGACATACCAAAGAAACATGCTTCAGACTCCATGGGAAAAGTAATGTTCTAGAGCGTATGAGGAATAACAAAGGGCCTACTAAAAAATGGGTAAATCACACTACCTCAGAACAGGAAGCCACCAATCAATCTAATGTTTCTCCACCACCAGATCTTGACATGAAAGCTTATAAGGAAGAACTCGACCGCTTGAAAGCAATGGTTGAATCAATGAGTAAGCCCTCTGGATCATGTACTCTGTCCATGAAAGGTAAGATTTGTCTCAATACTGTTGGTAATATGACTCAAGGTATTTGGATTCTTGATTCAGGAGCAACTGATCATATGACACCTTGTCGTGTGTCTTTCAACTCATATGATGAAAGCAGTAAAGAACAACTTATTACTGTTGCGAATGGTCAGGGTATACCTATATGTGGCTCTGGGAATATAGTTTTGGAATCATCCATTATATTAAAGGGCGTTTTACATGTTCCACAATTAGCCAATAATCTTATCTCTGTGCAAAAACTCACAAAGGATTTAAATTGTTCAGTAATATTTTTCTCCACTCATTGTGTTTTTCAGGATCTTGCCACGGGGAAGACGATTTTAACTGCTAAGGAGCAAAGTGGGTTGTATCTATTAGAGACTAATGACCAAAGCACAACAAATATTTTGAGTCTACAAGCTACATCTGAGACGTGGGCAAACTCTCAAATATGGCTTCATCATAAAAGGCTTGGACATCCTTCATTTAACGTTATCAAGTCTTTATTTCCCCATTTGTTTACCAATGAGTCTGTTGAGTCTTTTAATTGTGATATTTGTCAATTATCAAAACATCATCGTGCATCTTATCCTATTAGTAATAAAAAGAGTACTTCTCCTTTTGATTTAATTCACACTGATGTTTGGGGACCAGTTGTCGCATCTATTTCTGGAGCAAAATGGTTTGTTACCTTTATTGACGATTGCACTCGTGTCACATGGACATACCTTATGAGCAATAAATCTGAAGTTTTCCAAATCTTTGTTAAATTTTTTCATCTTGTCCAAAATCAATTTGGAAGAAATATCAAAAGAATTCGGTCTGATAATGGTACTGAATATGTTCATCATGAATTCCTCAATTTTTTCTCTCATAATGGTATTGTTCATGAACTTACATGTGTAAACACTCCTCAACAAAATGGGATTGCGGAGAGAAAGAATCGTCATCTCCTTGAAGTAACTAGAGCTCTTCTTTTTCAAATGTCTGTTCCAAAAATTTACTGGGGGGAAGCAGTGTTAACTGCCACATATCTCATCAATAGGTTACCTACCCGTGTCTTAAACGGCATTAGTCCTATAGAGTCTTTATTGTCTTTTGTTCCTTCTTCCCCTTTAATATCAAGTCTGCCTAGTAGAATTTTTGGATGTATTGCTTTTGTTCACTCTCATCACCCTAATCGTAGCAAATTAGATCCAAAAGCCCTTAAATGTATCTTTATAGGGTATCCTTCTAATAAAAAAGGGTACAAATGTTATCATCCTCAGAGTCGTCGCATCTTTATCAGCATGGATGTCACATTTCATGAAACACAGTCCTTTTAAGTCAGTTCACCACTTCAAGGGGAGAAAACACTTGAAATGGATGAACTCTCCTTCTTGTCATTACCATGTCAGTCTTCGCAGGATGCCCAAGACCTGAGCAATGAAACTATCAGGATCCATAATAAGGATGAAGAAGAAGACAAATTTTTTGGTCAAAAATATGAAAGAAGAAAACAACCCACTTCGACTCTAGAGCAAGAAAAATTGTCTAATTCGGAGGTGAGAATCCCTGAAGACAACATCGAAGAGGTAAGTATTACTGATGACTTGCCCATTGCATTGAGAAAAGAAAGGAGATCATGTGCTAAATATCCCATTTCTCAACATGTTTGCACTAACAATCTCTCTGATAAGCATAGAAGTTTTATTGCTGCCATTGATGCAACAAAAATTCCTACCTCAATCCAAGAAGCCATGAAACTTGAACATTGGACTCAAGCCATGAAAGAAGAGATGAATGCATTAGAAAGAAATTCAACTTGGGAAATTGTTGACAAGCCAAGAGACAAGAAGGCAGTAGGATGTAGATGGCTATTCACAGTGAAACATAAGGCGGATGGAACAATAGAAAGATATAAAGCGAGACTGGTGGCAAAAGGCTATACTCAAACCTATGGGATTGACTATGAGGAGACATTTGCTCCTGTGGCAAAGATGAATACAGTTCGAGTTATTCTTGCTTTGGCGGCTCATTTTAGATGGGACTTACACCAGTTGGATGTAAAGAATGCCTTTCTTCACGGAGATCTGGAAGAGGAAGTTTACATGGATATTCCCCCAGGGTTTGAAGTGAAAAATGAACGAAACAAGGTTTGTCTCCTAAAGAAAGCATTGTATGGTCTTAAGCAATCCCCTAGAGCATGGTTTGGAAGATTTACAAAAGCAATGATTTCCTTGGGATACAGACAAAGCCAAGGAGACCACACTCTGTTCATAAAACATTCATCTACAGGTAAACTTACCCTATTGCTTGTCTATGTGGATGACATGATTATTGCAGGAGATGACGAAGCAGAAAAGTTGGCATTAAAAGAAAAACTGGCAGCTCAATTTGAAATAAAAGACCTAGGAAAACTTAAATACTTTCTTGGAATAGAGGTTGCTTACTCCAAGGAAGGAATATTCATCTCCCAAAGGAAATATGTACTTGATCTCCTCAAAGAAACGGGAAAACTGGGATGTCGAACTTCAACAATTCCTATAGAACAGAATCATAGAATTGGAAGTGAAGAAAGTGCTCCTGTAGAGAAGACCCAGTATCAAAGATTAGTAGGAAAACTAATCTATCTATCACACACAAGACCAGACATTGCCTATGCAGTTAGTGTAGTAAGCCAATTCATGCATGATCCAAGAAATAGACACATGCAAGCAGTTGATAAAATTCTCCAGTACTTGAAGTCAAGTCCAGGGAAGGGATTGTTGTTTAAAAGGGAAGACACATTAGGTATGAAAATATATACTGATGCTGATTATGCAGGGTCTATTACTGATAGAAAATCTACTTCTGGGTATTGTATGTTTCTTGGAAATAGTCTGGTAACATGGAGGAGCAAAAAGCAAGACAGAGTATCTCGCTCTAGTGCAGAAGCTGAATTTCGAGCCCTTGCTCAAGGAATGTGTGAAGGACTTTGGATGAAAATCATTTTGGATGATCTTAAAATTAAGATAGACAGTCCTGTGCAACTATACTGTGACAATAAGTCTGCCATAAGCATTGCTCATAATCCAGTACAACATGACAGGACAAAGCACATTGAGATTGACAGACACTTTATAAAAGATAATCTAGACAGAGGCTTTATGATTACAACTCATGTTCCAACAGGTCTTCAGCTAGCAGATATTTTTACAAAAGGGCTACCTCACGGAAGATTTCAAGATCTTGTAAGCAAGTTGGGAATGATTGATATTCATTTACCAACTTGAGGGGGAGTGTTGTAATTAGAGAAAACCTTACTAAGTATTTTTCTATAATTATTTAGGTATGAGGTGCCTAACTTAGGGGTGCCTAACATAGGAGGTGCCTAACTTAGAGGTGCCTAACTTAAGGAGGTGCCTAACTTTTACTCCTATAAATACATTAGTATGTTGTAATAATATGTATTGAAATAAATATAGTTCTACATGTTTCTCAAGAGAAACAAAATGTAGTAGCTCGATCAACCGCTAAAGCCAAGTATAGGACAATGGCATCACTAACATGTGAACTTATATGGGTGAAACAATTCCTTCAAGAGCTTAAATTCTATGACATCCATACTATGAAGATGTATTGCGACAATCAAGTTGCTCTCCACATTGCATCAAATCTAGTGTTTCACAAGAGGACTAAACATATAGAAATTGATTGTCATTTTGTTCGTGAAAAGTTGTTGACTAAAGAAATATGTACTGAGTTTATTGGGTCAAACGATCAACTCGCAGATGTATTGACCAAGTCATTAAGGGGCCCTCGGATTGAGTTTATTTGTTCCAAGCTTGGTACATACAATTTGTATGCTCCAACTTGAGGGGGAGTGTTAAGATATTTATCCTATTTTATCATGATTATGGTTACCCTATTTATCATGATTATATTGTGTCTAGGGTTACCCTATATATCATGTATTCTTGTATCAATTTATTCTGATAAATAGAAGATTATGAGAGGGATCAATTAAGCCCTCTAGATACGTGATTAAGTATATTCCTAAATATTTTAGTTCAATTGGTGCTGGCTACTCGTAGTAGAAGATAATTACAGCAATTTACAGATTTATGAAACAATAACTAATTAAATCAACAAAGGAAATGAAAGTTTGTGAACCTGGGAGACGTAAAAGCTTTTCATTGGAATCATTTCCGTCCGTTTCATTTAAAGCATTTTCTATGTCCATTGCAGTGAACATGTGCACAGAATGGCATCCATCTGATATCCAGATAGTCTGAGACACTGCAAAATAAAGAGTAGTTTTAGTTGCAGTGAGAACAAAATACAATATATTTGATGCATTATATCTAATAACTATTTGAAGAACCATACCATAATTTTAAACATCCTACTGTTAACAAAGTGCTATTGACATTCTGAAGCAACTAAGGGAGTCTATTATAAATTTAAAATGCTTCACTCTTTTCACATTGTTATCTGAACCAAAGGTCATGCACACAGTATGTAGACTAGCAACCAGGGCAACCTTTCCAGTCACACATAGCTGATCCTTAAAACTCTTCTTGTTTATCCAGAGAAATCCAATGGTAGACATATCTCGAAAACATGAATACAAAATGAAACTACTAAGCATTGACTAACACGAGAAAGGCATAGCAATGATTAACTCATCCTATACCCATTGTATTCCAACAAAAACTACAAAACATCTTATAAGAACAAGTGGATTTGAGTGAACAATAGCAAATTCATACTTAATTATACTACAATGTGATGGTATGTTTATGAAACCTAAAGGACTAACCGTTTTATACTTTTATCATATTCAGTGTTATCTATATCGGAAAAAGGAAAATACCAGAGACCTAAAAATGAAGATATATCGGAAGCCATAACTGGTTATTGCAGACCACTGCAGAAAAATATGTGTGTGTATGTATATATAATATAGAAAATGCAAAATATAGATATTGAAATTTTCAAGTTCAAAATTTAAAATATAACAAAACATAATGTAGGAGCTGCTGGTTTAATGTGGCTAGGGTGGAGATGCAGTGGCGTCAATGGAAGTGGCGGCTGCACTAGTAACAGAAGCAGTGGTGGCAGTGACAGCAGAAGTGGCAGCGTCAGCAGAAGTGGCAGCGTCAGCAGAAGTGGCAGCAATGGTGTGATCAGCAGTGGCAGCTGCAGCAGTGGGACTGCACAACAGTGAAGGACAGGATGTGGGTTCAAGGTGGGTAGGGTATCCTAAATCAATATTCTATTGTAATGTTAGGTTTGGGCAGCACTTGTTTGGACCAATTCCTTTTTTAAAAGAAAACAATTGGGCTGACTCCTGGTGGAAAAAAAAAAGAAAGAAAACGGATAATTAGGGTTTTCACTTCTCAGGTCCGGTCCACAGCCTTTTGTCTTTCAGTTTCCCACCATAGTCTCTATTATTCCCTTCTTTGTCACAAATGATGTTGCTGCTACTCCATCGTGCCACTCCGCAACTTCCACCATGTCCATTCTGCAACACCACTACATGACACCCAAAGCAGCCGCAATGGGCCACCATGAAAAACCCACATCGCCACCCCATGATGTTGGGGCAAGGCATAACTCCGCCACTGATTTTCACCATGGCACCGCCATAGTAGATTTTTTATAATCACAATTAAATAAGAATATTCAGTACAGGTACCAGTCACAAAAGATAATGGGAAATATAAAGTAATTCTAAAGGGGAAAAAATGTAAGATATAATAAGATACTTTCATATATTCTAATAATGAAGACACGTCAAAATTTATTACTATTTTATTTCACGAATTTTCAAGTAATTAGTCTCTCAAGTTTATTTCATTAAATTTATTTATAGTCTATTGGGTTAGAAAGCACAAATACATTTCAAATGATTCCAAAGAATATTTGTTCACTTAATAACCCTGATAAAGGTATTAGCACAATAAGGCTTATTATTGTTTTAATTTGATTATCCTTCAAGGCTACAAACACAAATAAGAAAAAAAAACAAATAAATCCAACTCTAAACAATTTTAGTTAATACATTTTTACATCAATGTTTGTACTATTTGGAATCCAAGTGAGTCTAAGTCTCACATTGAGTAGAAATGAGAAAGTAGAGCACCGTATAAAGATTTTGGATTGAGAATGATGTCAATCTCTTATGTGATTAAGCTCAGATCTCATTGGTGTAATATCTCCCCAGTAAACCTTCCCCTTGATAAACCTAACAAGTACTTCATCCAATCTCAAGTCCCAACCACAACAAGTTGTGTGTGAGTACGGGTAACAAATGGTTCCAAGAGTCCCTCAATAAGAGCTTTATATTAAGCACCTCCCCAATCTTAATTTTTGTAAATATAGGCAACCAGGTAAAATTAGAGCTGTCAAAACGGGTAACTCGGCCCGACCCGACCCGACCCACCACGGATTGGTGGGTTAAACGGGTTGGCTCATTGGCTCACTTAGTTAACTTTTTTTCACCCTCTTCTTAGATAATTATAATATGTTACTTTGATCGATCAAATTGAAACAGTAATAATTGGACTAATTGATATAAAAGAAAATGAAACAAAAGAAATATATTGTTATATATATTCTAAGCTATCAAGCATAAAATTTTGCCAAATTTAGTTTAATGAGATATAGATAACCGTTTGACCAAGAAACTACATATAGCCGTTAACAAAAATATATAGCACAAGATAAAACTGTTATGCTTGTAGATAGGTCTAAAAACAAGATAAAGCAAATGATATATTCCTGAATTATCCAATTTATAATATTATCCATCTATTAAATTGGAGTCTTGAATGGATAAATCCATAGTATTATGCTCTCTTGAAGCATCTTCTTCTTTATCTCCATCTATAATATTATCCAATTTATAATCTCAGGGTTTTATTTGCAGATGGAAACTTTTGGAAAGACAGCAGCGCGAAAGACTTTATTGCTAAGTAAAGGTTGTGCATTTTGAATAATTAATTAATTAATTTGATTTCAATAAAAAGAAATAGGATTTAAATAATTAATTTAATTTAATTAAAAAAAATAGGTGGGTTGGTGAGCCGGGTCAAAATTGGCTCGCATAAAAAGTTTTGTATATTTTTCCAACCCAACCCGGCTCAAACCCGTGGTGAGTCGGGTTGGCTCACGGGTTTCAACCCATTTTCACGGCACTAGGTAAAATACAATAATGTAACCTAACTCAAAAAGTTTGAGTACTTTCAACAAGTTTGGATATATCAAACAATGTCATCTTCCTTTCTATCTACCTAACTCAAAAAGTCTAGAAATAGAATGTAAATTTTGTATGGATGGATACATCTTAGAAAATGAATTTAGGCATGACTCGACCTTAGAAAACTTGCTTCTAAGGTGAATTTTATACTCACTTATATACTATAATTTAGTTATATCTCTAATCAATGTGAAATCTCTAACCGTGTGAGACTAGATACTTATAAGTAGTCCGATAGAGACCAAATAATAGGTAGAACAATAAGTCAACGAACTTTGTTAGGTTTGTAAGATGAAGTTTATACTCTCACTTATATCCTATAATTTAGTCATAATTTTAATTGATGTGGAAGCTCTAACCAGTGTTGTCAAATTTTGGCTATGGCGGGGCCATGGCGAAAACCGATAGCGTTTTCCAACCTGCTGCCACAACAAGGTGCTTTTTGTATAGCGGCTGGCGGTGGTGGAACAGAAATGACGGAAAAAGCAGGGTGAAGAAGAAAGAGGACAGCTGCATGGAGAAAACAGACAGCAAAGTGGAAGAAGAGAGGGGCAGTAGCGCACACGTATGATAGTAAACCCTAATTGCAGGGCACCAACCTTATTTGTTTTGTGTTTAAAACGCAGTTAAAAATTGGGTCAGGCCCAATAAAAATTTCAAACCCTAATAATCAACTTTAAAACACTTTTCTCTTATTCTTTTCAGCCGCTACCCTAACTTACTGCCACCAACAGCCACCGCTGCCTTCACTGCTTGGTGGTCGCCACTGCCGGCCAAGCCTTCTCCACTTTCACTATAATTATTTTTCAAAAAAATACCTATTTTCAATATAATATCATTACTTTTGCATTACAATTATATATGGTGGTATTATATTTCCTTTGACAGTAATGTTTCCGCCATAACACGTTACTATTCCCATTATAACTTTATAAAAGATTTTTGGGTGTCCGATATTTTCTGTCATCGGATATCAATGACACTAGCTCTGACATAACTAAAGCAACAAAATCAAAATGTATAATATGTCACCTCAGTTTGCAAAAGTAAGTCTCCCAATGTCCATATCTTTCAATCTGATACTAATGACTGAGGACCAGTTTGTTTGTGCTTTTCTTTCAAATCAGTGCTTATTCAATAAAATATGCAGATTTCTGCCTCTTCTCTGTGTTTGTCTAGTCTTATTATTTTCTACATAAACAGTTTTCAGATTAAATAAGAAGGTCCTATCTGCTTCTTAAATAAGTGATTTTTTTAAATTGCTTATTTCAAAAACACTTATTTTAAGTTTAAACAAACTTGCCCAAAAATCACAGATAGAAAAGAGAACTAAGTCTCCCCCACCCGCCACTGCCTGCCTTATATTTATGGATGAAAGAGGATGATTGGGATATTTTGTCTTTTGGATGTACACACCAATCCAATATTTAGTATGCAATTATGATCAATCAACAAGCTAATTAGGAGCTATCAGCACAGACATGATTATTATCAACATATGTTTAGCAACTTTTGCCAACACCAACATAATATATTTCACTAAAACAGCAACCAAAAATTGAATTTTGAAAATGAAATATAAAATAAGGAAAGTGACACTTACTAGAAGATAGATCAGGAAGAACAGCAACACTTTTCACTTTCATTGTACGAGGCAGTTGCCTAACATTACCAGTGACATCTACTCCTATGCCAGAATTTGACAGGGATAGCAAATGTAAATCTCCATGAGAATCCAAGATCAGAAACATCCTCTGGGACACAGCCTGAATGGAAATAGCCTTTATAGACATGGATACCTCCGTAGCAGAATTTGTATTAACATTGTTTCCCTTCAACATTACAAAACATGAACCTCCATCTCTGTCATCGTGTTTTGATTTAACATTTATCTGCTTCACTGAAAGAAGGAAAACATAGATTAGGTGTACTGGGGAAATTTGGAACCAACTAAAAGTAAGGCATACAATAAAGTAATCATATCATGATATCTATGCAGATCTACTCTAAGAAAATATAGGAAGATAATGAAAGTATATTGCCAGTTTTCTAGATAGAGATTCCATTAGTATCACGAGAAATTCAAAATACAGCTTAATGTTAAAGATATGTTCTTAATATTTAATTATTTACCATTAAAACATCTTGAGATTAAACAAAGGATGGCACCCTGTATCGCACACATATCCTGGTCAACAAGAAATATCTACAAATAGTTAGCAGAAGTTAGATATAGAAACACAATTTGTTACATTTGACCAGGGTAGATATATGGCTAAAGCTACTGAAACTTGAAAGTAGGCTAAGAAACACCACGGTGTGATACACATAGGCTAGTATTATCAATCACTATTTTTAATTGATCACTGCTTTAAAATGACGGAGAAGGTAACAAGAACACAGATCAATACCCTTTAGTTCCCATGGTTTAGCAAATACCACATTCCAACTAGGTATTTGTTAAGTACTAAAACTTTATAGAGTCAGCAGTAAATTACTATCAATTAGTGCTTAAAATTAAACTCAATCGGCTCAAGCTGGTCAAAGAGAAATAGTCCAGTGCAAATGAAGGAACTATCAGCAATCAATACTTTAAAAAAATGGCTAACTACTGGAAACCCAACTTAAGCCTGAACCAATTGCACTCATTTTACAGTGAGTTTCAGACAAATGTACCTCTCACATAAGAAATTTTATAAGTAGAAGTTTTGAGTTTGAATAGAGTATAAAATGTTTTTTACCCATTTCTTACAAAGTTGTCAGCAAAGGGCGTTATTTTTTTTATAGGTTTCTTATGAAGCCAACCACAAGCTCCATGAAGAGGGAAGAGGAAGACAGAAAGACAGAAAGACAAAAGTTGAAGGACAGAACAGGCTGGCAAAGAGCGAACAGAGGCCACCACATAAACATCAGAACAGGGGCCACAAACTGAAGTGTTGACCATGGCCAGAAAAGGGACATTCTAGGCTGGATAAAGCACGGCCAGCAACAGGTTGAGGAAGAGACAGTAAACACGTTGGCTAAAAATTGAAAGAGATGGGCTACTGGGTTATAGTAAAGGTACAAATTTTCTAATTCAAATACTCATGACTCTGAAGGAGAAAATATCTGCCATCACAACCCTAAAAAATGGCTTACTGATTAAAGGAAAAAAAGGAGGCAGAATCAGGTTTCCACAGGTAATTGGTAGTACTATCCTCAGGAACTTCGCACCAATTTTGGCTGCTATCCACACAGCATTATGAATTCCCTGTAGCAGACAACAAGCATTATATTCTGCAACAGTCTGAGTGGCACTATATGCTAACATTGACTACTCTTGTATCTTTCACAAACACACAGTATGTCATTTACTATTCCAAAACTAAATCAATAAAGCTCAGAGGTCCAGAGAATTGGAAATTGAATCAAATTCAACCGTTTCAAGGTTTAGATAAAGATGCTTGTTACGAAGGACATTGAGTACAACGGCCACAGAAGTTGAAATGCAACAAATAATGCAAAGACAGAATTTTGCTAAATCATTGAGGATTAAGACACTGAATAATGATGATTGAATTTCCTACACACTAGTAGTCTCTAGTGAAGTACTCTTATAAGTTATATTAACGTACAACCTAATTTTCATAAAAACAGACCAAATTCGAAAGCCAAAACCAATAAAATCAGCATTTTCTTTTCAAACTCTGCTGAAAAATTCAAGTTACAAATTTTCATGCATTGTCTGTGTAAATGTCAACCAAAGCAACTACAAACCACCCTATATATGACTTTTAAAACAAACATCAGAAGAAAAGCCAACAATGACATCAATATGACAATCCATGTTCTGATGACAGTGCCATTCTAATTACATTCGAACCACCGTAGAAATCACACTGTTAAACCTAAATACAACTTTTAAATTAACTCCTACAAAATTCAACCGTCTTATCACACATGATAATCTAGTATTAGTCGACAGTATGAATACATTCTAATTAAATCTAAAATCACCCTAGAAATCAAACTGCTAGCCCTATGTTCAATTTTTCAAGTAACTATTACACAATTCAACCTTCTTATCATACATGACAATCTAGTGTTAGTCAGCAATGTAAGCACATTCCACTTAAATTCAAAACAAAACACCCTAACGCAACTTTACAAAAAGTTCACTCATTCACCTACCAGCAAGAACTCTACGTCTTTCCATCTTGCCTTCCAAATCCCCATTGCAGTTCACCACCTCCAAACCCCCTCCTCGAACACCACCACCATTCCTCAGCTGCTTTGAATTCCCAAACCTCTTGTTCCCACCTTTTCCTTTCACGAGCCTCCTAAGACCAAAAACCCTAACCCCATTCTCCTCCCCGAGAATAAGAAACCCAAATGCAACACTCAAAGAAAAAACCGGCCGTGCGCAGTCAATCACCGCGCGCCTCATCAATCTCACACCACCACTGCCACTGGCGCTGCCACTGTCATCGTCGTCGTTACTATTGCTGCAGTCGTTTCCGCTACCATCATCGTCTTTGACGGCGAAAACCCATACCTTGTTGCTGGAGAGAGAGTAGAGCGTGAAGTAGTTGACCGAGGCAGCGAGTCTGACGGCGGCCCCGTGCTTGGCGTCGAGGAGGACACCGAGGCCGGGGTGAAAGCAGAGGTCTTTATGCAAACAGAGAACACGTGTGACGCGTTCGAAGGAGGAGTGGTCGCGGCGGCACAGGCGATAGAAGCGGAGGAGGATGCGGGAGCGGTAGGGGGAGGAGACAAGGAAGATGACGGCTGTGGCGGCGGATGGGTGTTGTTGGAGGAGAAGGAAGGTGGAAGAGGAGGAGGGGGAAGGGATGTTAAGGGTTTGGGTATGGGGTTGAGAGGGAGTGAGAGAAAGGGGAGAGAAAGAAGGGTATAAAGAAAGGGAGGCATCAGTGTGGGTAAGTGCAAGAGAGAGAGAAGAGGGTTCAAAGAGGATGGAGGTGTGAGGGTGGGGAGAGGAAGAGAGGGAGGAAGGGTTTGGGAGAGGGACTTTGGAACCTTGGACAACAACCATTACAAAACAAAGTCAAAGCAGCAGAGAGATTGCTCACTCACTTTCGTTGTTTTCTGGTTTTATATGGTCGGAGGAGTTGGAATAAGTGGGTAGCTGACGGAGGAGAAGAGGATACAAATGGTGTTGATTTGGGAAGAGGAGATCAAAGAAGGGAGCAAAGGCTGCATTACTTTCAATACTTCAACTTTATGTCTCTACCTCCTTTCTCGTCATTACGCAAGAAAGAAAAAGAAAATGTTTTTTTTTAATATAAGCAAATTTCATTATTAGTTTTTAAATATTCTATCTCTAGTTAAGATATGAATCTGTAAGATTTGGAAAACTTAATGTATTTAATTTTTTTTTATAATTTAATTCAATTTTTAATAATAGGATTGAGTTAAATATGTTTATTATTTTCAAATTACTTTTAAAATTGTGTTTTATCTTTAAATTAAATTATACATTTATTTTGTCTTTATAATTTATTTAAGTTATATAAAACATTTTTTCTAACAAATTATTATACGCAGAATGTTTTTAGCATACCCAACAGAGTTAGATAGTAGATATTATTAGTTATATTATGTATATCCGAAACTATCTAACATTCATTTAATAAAGGTATATCCAATATCATCTTGGTCTTCACATAATGAGAGTTTACTTAGTGTTATTTTATGACCTTGACAAGCTAAGTGCACATCAATATCATCTCAGTCTTAACAAGCATAGACATTAGCACATGTTCTTTTTCTTAGTATATCATATAAATCATGTAGGCCTAGTGACAATCGAGATCATGTTAGCCTGGTGATAATCGAGATCAGAAGTTGGACCCTCTAAGGTTGACATGGTTACAATGTTAGAGGCCCAAATAAAAATGCAACAAGAGTTTACAAAGTTTAAGAAAATAATTGCTAAGGAGAAAGATGCCTTAAGGAAAGAAAATGTCAGGCTAAGAAGAAAGGTAAAGTTGATGCCAATGGGAAGGAGAAGGAGAATCCAAACAACACAGTTTTTGTGCAAAAGCTCATACTGGTGATTGAGGAGGGAAGTACTAACAACAATACCAAAACATAAGGAACAATGAGTACCTCATTTGTGACAGTTCTTAAAACAACATTTGAGATTAAACATATTCATACCCATACTATTTGTATTGATGATATATGTCCACCCTTTGATGCATTATTTATTATTAAAAATGATTCTAAGTTCACTTTTGACAAAGTTGTAATGTTTGATGATTCCCTTATGCATGCTGACTTTGAATTTAGTGATTGCTTTGCATAATTAAACGAAGAAGAAGCTACATAAATTAAAGGCACAAATGAATTGTTGGTGGAGGCAGGATATGGTGTTAATGGTGCTCAAAGAACCTAAAACACACAAAATTAGTAGAAAATGCACGAGAACCTTTGGTTGTTGCAGCAAGGTGTTTTGAACATGCAGAATCAACAGTCAACCCTGAATGGAGAGCTGAGGTTACTTAAAAAAACAGTTGTTGTTGAAATTAATGTTTATGTCTCAATAAACACCAACAAATCCTAAGTTTCCCTACTAATGTAGTAAAAGGGAAAACCTCAGGATTAATCCAAGGACTCTATTCTTATTAAGTTTCGAAATGTAGAGTAAAATCCTAATATTTACCAACTATTAACTATGTGGGGAAAAACAAAATTAAAAAGGAAAGAAACTAACTATTAATGGTAAGATTCTAACTAAACTAATTATAAATTATGCATGTTTCCTAATTTAGAATGATGCATGAAAGTAAAAATATGATTTTGTTTTATGCTAAAGAAAATGGAATTATAATGAATGGTAATGTACAATTATTATTTCATATTAGTGCATGCAATGAATGATGATATGTGTTTATATGTATATAAAAGTAAAATAAAATACAATGCAAATGAAGGAATGAATAAAATCTCTTAAGTCTGAAACAGAACTTATAAATGTTATCTAATTCTAGTTTCTTGAATGCTCGTGTAAATGATATATGACACCTAAACTAAAATAATGCACAAATATAGTTAAAAAAACCTAACTTATTGAACATTTTTATTCATGAATTTCAATAACAAACCCTGAACCTACAAATGCTATGATTAAATGGTGCAAAGAAACAAGAAACTGAACCTAAACATATGAATGCCATGAAACACGTACTAAACCAATGAACATTAATCCTATGCATGTTCTGAAAATTAAAAATCTAATGCAATGAATTGTAATCTTCACATGAATAGAACCAAGTAACAAGGGAATAGGAAATCACAATTTAACTAAACAAACATATAATCAATTGTGCAGAAAACCAAAAATTAAAGGAATAAAATAAGAATATTGGTGAAAAGCAAAACTCAGAGATAAATGTGCATGCATTAGATTGGACAAAAGAGTCTCAATTACTGTTCAAAAAGACATTTTGTGAAAGAATAAGCCCACTTTGAGGTCTTTTAGTTCATGTTTCATAACTTGCAATGATAATTCCCGTTCAATTTCCAAATCAATGTAAATCTAAATCTAAAATGTACTTGAATGAATGATTATGGAAATTAAAATTCAATTATAGAAAGCAATGGCTAGAAAACTAAGTGATGGAAATAATCTAAAACTAAGAACATAAAGAAAATGCAAAGAACTAACAAAGAATAGAACCTAATCAAGAACAAGTGGAAACAATTATGTAAATTATATTCACTATTATCATAGTATCCAATCAAGACTAACAAAGGATAAAACCAAAAATTTAATCTTAATCTACTAAACATCATAAAACCTCCAAAAAGCAAACAAAATGGACATAATCAAAACCTATTATCTACAATGCACAACCAAAGTGAAATCATCAAATACCTAAACTGATTTCAACCAAACTAATAGAAATAAGCAAAGATTAAATATACAAATCAAAACATAAAGCAAAATCGTATTAGAAACACTCACGATCTATCAATTGCAATAAAAGAAATTAAAACACAAGTGAACTCTGAAATAAGTAAAACATTGCAGAAAATCAAGTAAAAGAAGAAATTGTAATCAAAACAAAAAAATCACAAAGGAATTGAAATTTCATTACACTCGAAGCAAAAGTAAAAGCAGAAATTGTAATCAAAGCAATAGTTTGTCTTGTTTTTGCAAACATTTTGTACATGACTAAGGTGGTTGCAAGACTTACATTTAACTCCGGTCTCGACCAATAGTAATTTTTTTGTATGACTTGTTTTTTTTACAATGAAAGCAATGTGAAAACTTCTCTTTCCAAACCCTTTTATTGTTGTTTTCTTTTTTTCACTACCTTAATTTCCATCAAAATGCCTTTTTTCATAACTATTTCTTCCTCAAAGTTTTTTTTTTTATTGTTAGCTACAAATGCATCTTCAACATTTTCTTCTATTATTAGTAGGGATGACAAGGAGTCGGGTTAGACACAAATAATGCCTACCATCTGACCAACAATAAAAAATTCACTCATTACCCATCGGATATCCATTTAAAAAATATCCACGAATATTTTAAAACATGCATGTATTTTAAAACCAACAAGTACTCGTAAATACCTATGAATATTTAAAAAATAATATTTTATAAAATTTTAGAATAAAATATAAATAAAATTAAAAAATAAATATAATATAATATAATTTAAAATTTAATTTTAATTAAAGTTAACCTAATAAAAAATATTTAATTTTAATTTTACTTAAATTTAACTTAATATAATATAAATTGAAATTTTATTTTAATTTTGTGTGGATAATAGATACTAGAAATTTCAACACTTTGTGGTTATTAAAATATCTACAGGCATATAATAAATATTCAAAAATAGTGGATTTTATTCACATATATCTACTGTGATATTTTTGTCGTCCTAAATTGATCTTCTTTGCTGAGTGGCTTATAAAGCATTCACAAGTTCAAGTAAAATCAAATAAAAGTCTTTATTTTCTTCTAATAATGCAACATTTTACTCAAACTTGGACAGAAGACACACCAAATTTTTTCCACTCTAAGCTCTTCACCTAGCAATCTAATTTGAGTAACCATTTTAGAAAGTATGTCGGGAAACTCTTTTATGTTTCACACTCCTTCGTTTTGATTGCTTCAAATTCTCTTCTCAAATTCAACTCTTTCATTGCCTTGGAATTCTTCCTCAAACTTCTCCCAGGCCTCTTTTGCTGTCTCAAGATCCAATGATAAAATAATCTTCATGTAAAACTGCATGTATAATGACAAGTTCTCTGCCTTCCTTTACCACTTATTCACTATGGAATCTTATTTGAGCCACTTTTGGGTTGTCTTGTAAAGGGGCTGGATTACTTCCATTTTCCACCACTTCCCATAGTGTTTGAGCTCTCAAATAAGTTCATAATTTTGCAGCCCACAAATCACAATTTTCTCCTAAAAAATAGGAGGTAGAGGTAAGGAACTACTGGTTGATGTCATCTTTTCGTGTGGGTATTTTTTCTGATTTGTATATGACTTTCTAACTAGTTTTCACTTCCTCACATACCCTTAAAATCAATGAGATCTTGATACCATGTTTGAATCTCAGAAAAACTATAATGGGTGCAAAGTCAGAAGGTACACAGAATAAAGTTTTGGTTGTAAAGATACACTGTGAAAGAAGGGAGACCAATACAGTGGGTTATATGCTACCAAATATTTCTCTCTAGTTAAAACCAAGAGATGTAAATCTATATAAAATAAATAGTACCATTAATTCTCACCAATCATACAATTAATTTTCTCACAAAACAAAGCCTGTAATTAATTTCAATCTGACAAAACTTAACAAGCACAACATAATATATAGTAAAATATCATTTTCTGACATCTACAGAGTAAAACAAAAGAATGTTGATTTTTTTACTGGTCTATTCTTCCCACACTCCAACAACACCAGCCACACATATCTCTTTCCATTACAAAAAATTGAATCCATGTTTATTCCTTTGATTACGAAAGAGTTAACCCAATCTAAAGTGAAATTTGAAATTAGTGTAGACTGAGATTGTTAGGGTAGTGAAAGAAACATAGGGTCTTGAATGGTGCTCAGTCTTGGAAACCAGAAATAACAGCATGTGGTTCACAGGCCTTGGCAGCGTCGCTGGGCTCAACAGCAGGCCCGGGCTGAACATACTCGGAAAGAAGCTCCTGAGGCAAGTCTTTGATGCCCTTAAGGTAGAAAGTGTAGAACAGTTTGAAGGGGAAGACAAGTTGTTGACACTTTACTTGACCATGCACCCCTTCAAAGATGCCAGTTCCACCAGTGACAGCAAGATATGAGTCCTGATAGGTCAGGTAAGAACCCTGCACTGAAATGTGACCGTAGTCCCCAAAGTAGAAGCTGTAGATTGCCTCGTACATGTCTCCTTTCTTCTCTGCTTTGTTTTGGATCAAAACACAGATTCCTGCTGTTATCCCCACCCTCTTTTGCAAGCATCCGGAGTACAACTGAATCATCCAAAAAAAATCTAAATCAATACCAAAGCTATGCAAAGATTTTGAACATTCAATCAAACAAAGACCAAACTGTAACATGCCTTGTTGCTGAAGGGGACTAGATCACCAAGAGAATTGGTAGTTTTCTGGCTCAATCTGAGGTAAGCAGGGCTTCCACGATCTCTCTCATTGATCTCATACACTCTTAGTTCTTGGACGTTGGCTGCAAGATCAAGCGAAAAAACCAAAAGGGTCAGCACAGAATCAAGCAAATCGTACAGATCTTCAATATTGAAAAAGTCGTAGGGGAAGGTGGCACATTTATGTACCTGAGTCAGATATTTGTTGAGCCTGGCTTCTACAAGTGAAACTCTTGTGGGGGAGTGAGAGGTGAGAGTGCTGGGAAGAGGTGTTGAGTTTGAGAGATTTTGAGAGAGATGAGTGTGAGGAAGTACAGTGTAAGAGGGATGTGGTGTTCGAAGTGGCGAGTGATGATGATCTTGTGAAGATAGTAGCAGGTTTCAAAGAATTAGGGGAGATGGTTCTGAAAGACAAGGTTGAAGCTGCCATGAATGGTGGGTGATGAAGATGCTAGCTTTTAGAATATGGTGAGAAAGGAAGAGGATTGCAATGGTGAGATAAGTTTTTGAGTGCTATGAAAGTGATGACTTTGTTAGTGGTGTATATATAAGGAAATGATGAGACAGAGCATAGATGAGGAAAAAACAATTAATATTACAAAGTTATGGGAGTTGTCGTGTGGGGGTAGGGAGAGAACGAGACATTGAGAGAGAAAAAGTGTGAAAATAATCAAATAAGAAAAATCATCATTTTACACGCCTAAATTTTTTAAATTATCCTTATTTACTTTACATTATTCTTTCGCGTAAAATATAAAAATTTATATTTTTATAACTATTTTATTATTATATTATATGTTAAATAATTGTATTATATTTTAAATAAATGTAAAAGTATGTGATGATATTATTATTCATTTCAAATAATAATAGAAATCAAGGTGTGGAATATGATAAAAGTAATAATACTATAATACACTTTAATATTCATTTGACATAAAAATAAAATAATTATAAAAATATAAATTTTTATATTTTAAAAAAAAGGTAAATAAGAATAGTTTTAAAATAAATATAAAAAATTAAATGTGTGAAAGAATATTTTTTCCATAAGAAGATAAAAAGTATAAAATATTGAAGTAAAACTAGGGATGGCAACGAGTCGGGTCGGGTACGGGTAGTGCCTACCCGCAACCCGACCCGCCGGATAAAATCGTACCCGCTACCCGACCCGCTATCCGCTGGGTACCCGTTTAAAAAATACTCGTCGGGTATTTTAAAACCCGTGGGTACCCGCGGGTACCCGCAAAAAATAAAAAAAAATATATTTAATACATTTAAAAATAAAATTTAAATAAAAATACAAATATATATATATATAATATAAATTAAATTAAATGTAAATTAAAATTTAATTTTAATTAAATTTAAACTAATAAAATATAATTTTATTTTATTTTTAATTAAATTTAATTAAAAAATATATAAATTATTTATTTTTTAATTTTTTATGGATAACGGGTACCCGCGGGGCGGGTAGTATACTACCTGTACCCGATCCGTTTAAAAGCGGGTATTAAAATATCCGCTACCCGTTATCCGCGGGTAGTAAATATTCGCGGATAGTTACTACCCGCCGCGGATTTTACCCGTGGGTACCCGTGCCCGCGGGTAAAATTGTCATCCCTAAGGGTCTGTTCACTTTAAGGTGATACACTGTTAAGGAGAGAAAGAGAGTGATGGATTAAAAATGCAGGGTGTTCACTTGCGTAGTATTGTGAGCGATGAATCGGAGGTAACAGCGAGATTCACGTACTGTAGCATCACTCTCTTAACTGGGATGATTTGCAAGGAAGAAGGGTGATTTGCCTAATCTGCCCTTTTGTGATTTGTTATTATTCTCATACAATAATAAAATTTCAAACCACCATAAAACTATGGACCGCGATATTCCAACAACCATTTCTTAACACTTTTTTGACAACGCCACGTGTCCTATTTTCATTGGTTTGGTTTAAAAAAAATATTTTATAAAAACCTTCAAAATGGAAGTCTGTAACCCTTCTTTTAACTGAAAATCCGAAAATACCCCTTTCTCTGTTTCATTGGAAACGAAGTTCCCGTCTCGTGAAGGTCCCGTCTCCTGAACGTGTTTCGTGCCTCTTGACTTAGCTTTGTATGTGATTGTTCTGTGTGCGTGGTGTTGTCTCCCTCCATTTTCGTAAAGGTGGTGTTTTTCGTACAAGTTATCGTGCTGAATGGCAAGGTCCGGTGACCATTGTCCGACGACGGAAATGAACAACCTTTGAAGACGTATGTTAGGGTTGGATCCCGAATGCGTTACAAGGGAAGAGCACTTAGGACTCCATACACCGGAACCGTAGTGCTTAGAATAAAAAATGAGTGATATGTGTATTTAGTTGATTAATGGAAAGTAAATGATCATTGTAATCATTGTAAATAGATTAAGAAAACAAAGTGTAATGTATCGGATTTATTTGAATGATATAAAATTTGAGTTTTTGTTTGAGTTGGTCTCATATTTTATTTTTTGAATACCATTGTTATTATGAGTTGTGGGTTTGTGGATTTCAGAAGGTAAAGTTTTGTGTTTGCTAAGTTGCAGGCTTGTTTGTAAGATGTTGGTGTTTGAGTGGTCATTATGGGTAACATGGGTGACTTATGAGAAAACCAGTTCATTTGAATCATAATTTGAGTGGGGGGTGATGTCTTGTGAGGCCAAGGAGTGTTGAGTGACCCCTCATGAGTGGGGAGAGCAATGTGTGCAAGGGATGAGTGAGGGTGTTGAAAAAAGGGTCTGGTAATCGTTTACACCATTCTTGTAAACGATTACCCGAGAGGAAATTGGATTTTGTACAGAAAGTCCAACACAGGTACTCAGTCAGGTGAACAGGGGTCACCATTAAAAAAAAAGGTGCCTTTTATGCAATTCTGCACCTGTCTGAGGCTGGTCCAGGTGTTTCAGTGCTGGGATAGGGTGGTTGATGATGTGAGGCCAAGGATTGTGGGGTGACCCCTCATCAGTTGGAGGAGCAAGGTGTGCAAGGGATGAGTGAGGGTGTTGAAAAAAGGGTCTGGTAATCGTTTACACCAACCCTGTAAACGATTACCCGAGAGAAAATTCGAATTTGTACAGAAAGTCCAACACAGGTACTCAGTCAGGTGAACAGGGGTCACCATTGGAAAAAGAAGTGACTTTTAGGCACTTTTGCACTTGTCTTAGGCTGTTCCTTGTGTTTCAGTGGAGGGAGAGGGAGGTTAGTGATGTGATTATGTCCCAATGATGGAGGAAAGTGATGTTTTGGCACCCCATGATGGAGGAAAGAAACAATGTTTATGAGATGAGCAACTTGGGTGAGATAACATGCTGTCAACTTTGACCTTTGCTTGCTATTTTACTGATAACTTTTCCCACCGACCTCCAAATGATGTGATTCTTTTTTTATTAGAAACTAGACTCAAAAATCTTTCCAATGACTACTAATTTGTAATTTTTGGACATCTGAGTTGGTACAGTTTATTGTTTCAAGTTAGCGTTTCATATATTTTTGCCAACTCTCACCTTTGCTTGTTCTTTTGCTCATAACTTTCTCCACCGAACTCCAAATGAGTTGATTCTTGTTTTGTTGGAATCTAGACTCAAAGACCTTTCAAATTATGCCTTGGAAATCAAGTTTACACCTTTTTTGACACTGTAATCGATTACAAGGACACTGTAAACGATTACCCAAGAGAAAATTGGAATTTGTACAGAAAGTCCAACACAGGTACTCAGTCAGGTGAACAGGGGTCACCATTGGAAAAAGAAGTGACTTTTAGGCACTTTTGCACTTGTCTTAGGCTATTCCTTGTGTTTCAGTGGTGGGAAGTGATGTTTTGGCACCCCATGATGGAGGAAAAAAACAATGTTTATGAGGTGAGCAACTTGGGTGAGATAACATGCTGTCAACTTTGACCTTTGCTGGCTATTTTACTGATAACTTTTCCCACCGACCTCCAAATGATGTGATTCTTTTTTTATTAGAAACTAGACTCAAAAATCTTTCCAATGACTACTAATTTGTAATTTTTGGACATCTGAGTTGGTACAGTTTATTGTTTCAAGTTAGCGTTTCATATATTTTTGCCAACTCTCACCTTTGCTTGTTATTTTGCTCATAACTTTCTCCACCGAACTCCAAATGAGTTGATTCTTGTTTTGTTGGAATCTAGACTCAAAGACCTTTCAAATTATGCCTTAGAAATCAAGTTTACACCTTCTTTGACACTGTAATCGATTACAAGGAAATTGTATACGATTACCATAGTGTTTTTTCTACAGATTGGCTCTGCACTTGTCCAACTTGGTCCCCTAAGTAATAGTGGCTTCTTCTCCACTTCTTAGGGTCACCTCCCATCACTTTCCACTCTCTACCTCGACTGAAACACCAACACCAAGTAAATACAAGTGGACTTGTGCCTGAAAGTAACAATTTTTGCCAATGATCACCCATGACACCACAGTTGACTACTTTAGTTCAACTTTCTGTACAAAACAGTGATTTCTCTCGTGTAATCGTTTACCAGGCCACTGTAAATGATTACAACAGTGTTTTAGTTTTACAGACAACTGCAATGTCATTAAGTGGTATTGGTTAGTGGTATTGGTGTTTTACTCACAACTGCAATGGTATTAAGTGTATCATAAATTGAACATTACATAATAAATGTTGAGAATTGAGAAACCAGTTTTAAAGTAAACAACTTCATTAAATTAAAGACTTGAAATTATCAAAGTAGGAACTGTGGTACATAGTTCTTTATAATGCAGAAAATAAAGCCTAAACAACCAATTTTAAGTCTGAGGATTGTTTTCAGAAGCACTTTGGAAGTGTTGCAGTTGTTTTTCAATGTTCCCAACGCGCGATTGCAACGCATCAAACCTTGTAGTGATGACCATGTCCATGTTTTCAAATCTTGTTTCAAGGGCAAGATGGAGGACAGAGCGACACACAAGATGAAGGGTTTCCTTGTGGACGACAGACCGACACAAAAGATCGAAGGGTTCAACGTCCGTACTACGGTAAAGATTGAACACACAGCCACACAGAATATCCAAGGTTTCAACGCACGTATTGAAGAAGGAGGAATGGAAGTTTCGAAGACGAACGAGAGAGCGAGAGAGCGAGAGAGCGAGAGAGCGAGAGAGCGAGAGAGCGAGAGAGCGAGAGAACGAGAGAGCGAGAGAGCGAGAGAACGAGAGAGCGAGAGAGCGAGAGAGCGAGAGAGCGAGACACTGGAAGGGTTGAACGAACGTCTTTCCCACCCTAAACCGCCAAACCCAATTCTTAAAATTTTAACCTGGAAATCCCAAAATACCCCTCGCCCCGTAACCCTTTCTCTGTTTTAATTTCAAATTACTGAGCCAATGAAACGCTGACACGTGGCGTTGTCAAAATAGTGTTAAAAATACGTTGTCGAAATAACATTTTCCTAAAACTATTCACGAGTGCCTGCATGCCAGAAGAACAGTGAAGATTCCTGAAGCTACAGCCATGGTCACACAGTGAAGATTCCTGAGAAGCTACAGCCTGGTCACGTTGCACAGGAAAGATTCCTCCTCTTGATAATACACAACGCTACACTGCTGATATAGCTTTTTGACCATGTATTAATATGGTGTATGTATGTTGTATCTGTTTGAAGGAGAAGAAGAATTGTCTACTGCTGCGCAAGGGAAAGGTGGTTGGGTGTGAAGAAGAAAAAGGAGGTGAGGTTTCTATAGCACTGTGTAACAAAATTTGCAGGAGTAGTGGTGTTTTTGAAGGGAAGGAAATGGCTGCCAGGGGGTGTAGACGAAGAAGAAACTGGGTTACGGGTTACTACCATCGGGTGTAGACGAAGAAGAAGCTGGGTTACAGGTTGGTGCATGGTGTATCCGGTTACCATTTCACAAAAGTGAGAAGCCATATCCGAATATGGTTTTTTGGATTCGCAGGTGCATGTATCCGGATCACTGAAGCTCGTATCCGGTTACAGCCCTTTCTTCAATTTCCGTATTTGGTGTATCCGGATTGCATTTGTATCCGGTTACAACCATCTTCTTCTCCTTCTTCTTCGCAGCCATCTTCTTCTTCTTCTTTCGTTACAGCCATCTTCTTCTTCTTCTTCTTCTTCTTCTTGTTTCGCTCCTGCTGCTTCTTCTTGTTTCGCTCCTGCTGCTTCTTCTTTCGCTACTGGTGCTGCTTCTTCTTGGTCCGTTGCTGGTGGTGCTTCTTCCCGGTCCGCTGCTGGTGCTGGTGGTGTTGCTGCTTCTTCGCGGTCCGGTGCTGTGGTGCTTCTTCCCGGTCTGCTGCTGGTGCTGGTGGTGTTGCTGCTTCTTCCCGGTCCAGTGCTGTGGTGCTTCTTCCCGGTCCGCTGCTGGTGCTGGTGGTGTTGCTGCTTCTTCCCGGTCCGGTGTTGTGGTGCTTCTTCCCGGTCCGCTACTGCTGCTATTGCCGGTCTACTGCTGCAGTTGGGCCATTGTTGTTGTTGTGGCTGAAATGGCATGAAGGTGACCAGGGTGGAGGATGTGGAGGGGAGGATGGACACTGGCTGGGAGTCTGTGGATGGTGACGAAGCTGACGATGCACAACCACCCTAACCTAAGCTCTGTTTTGTTTGTGTTGTAGGTGAAGGACTTCTGAAGAAAGTGAAGGTACTTGTTGTTTAAGTTGTGGAGGTTAAGCTTGTGAAGGTGAATGTTGGACAACTTCATCCACTTGGTGTATTCGTGGAGTGTGGTGAAGGTTGAAGGAGTTAGCTACTAAAGTTGAAGGAGTTAGCTGAAGTTCCAGTATTAGCAAGGTTTATTGAAGGTATATGATGGTTAAGAAAGTTTTTATAATAGTATTGTATACTATATTCATAAGTTTCTAATCTTGTTGCCATTTTTGTTGTATTAGGGTTCTAATCTCGTTGCCATGTTTGTTGTATCAGGGTGAAGGTTTCAAGTGGACGTCCATTGCAGAGTGAATCTTCATTTTGATAAGTCTTCAAGAGGTATTTTTTAATGTATATTTTAAGTAATTGTTTATATTAAATATGTAAATATATGAAATGTGTGTTAGATTATATTTTCTTTTATTATAAGTCAGTGTGAAATGTGTGAATATAATTTTTGAATATATGAAAATAATGTTTTAATAATTTCTTTAATTTGTTGTTTGTAAATGAAGATTGAAGAGAGGAATGTTATTGCTCGTTTATTTATAATAAATAGCCTAATGTTTTTTAATGTGTTATTTAAATATTTTTGTTTTGTTTTGAAGTAATATATGATTGTATTAATGTATATTGTTCATGCATGAATATATGATATATGATATATGAATGTATTAATGTATATTGTTCATGTATGAATATATGATATATGATATATGAATGTATGAATATAGGATTATCTTTAATTAATATATGAATGCATGATGTTAATTATAGTATGATTATTTGTTTAAGTAAATATAGATGGAAGAAGAATTTGACATGTCGTACTTGGACCGTGAAGATATAAATGATGATGTGGTTGGTGTTGACTTTAATATAGTCGCAATACTACATCAACACTTACAAATAACCACCTCACTGGCTGCACTAACAATGTTATGCATTGTTTGTCATGCCTTGAATATATTGAATATGTTCTCGAGTGATCCAAGTAGTGTTAGCAATTTCCTTCCCGACAAAGACCGTCGCAGACAGGAGTTAATGTCGTACCTGGTGCATACTACTCAGTGTCGTGACATTATTCGGATGGGTCCAGAGGCATTTATTAATCTTTGTGAGAGAATAAGATCAACTGGGTTAGTTAAAGACGCCATTTGGTCTACAGTGGAGGAACAAGTAGCTCAATTTCTTTATATAGTTGGGCATAATGTCAAGAATCGAAGTGTCGCATTTTTCTTTCATCGATCTGGGACGACGGTAAGCAAATTCTTTCACAATGTGCTGGATGCTATTATAACTCTAGAATCAGAATTTTTAACTCAGCCATCAGGAGATGAGGTTCATCCATATGTGTTGAACAACAGTCGGTTTTATCCTTACTTCAAGGTAATGATTTCAATGTGTTAGTCAGACTGTTATTTTATCAAAGGATGTTAATGTTATGCAGTTGTATGATGACTTGTTAATTCAATGTTTAGGATTGCTTAGGGGCCATAGATGGTACTCACGTTCGTGTTAGGGTGCCAAGAGAAGATGCTCTAAGATTTCGTGGTAGAAAAGATTGGCCAACTCAAAATGTGTTTGCCGCATGTGACTTTGATATGAAATTCACTTACGTTCTAGCTGGGTGGGAAGGCACAGCATCTGATTCTAGAATCTTAAAAAATGCTCTTGATCGAGATGATCCGTTGGTCATCCCCCAAGGTAAGTCTCTTCATTGGAATATAATGATTGGGAATTTATTGTAATTCATCAGTACTGATGTGAACATACCTGTAGGAAAATACTATCTCGGCGACGCTGGATTTATGCTGAAAAGTACGGTTATGACACCATATAGGGGCGTCAGATATCACCTTAAAGAATTTTCTCGCAGAGGACCACAAAATGCACGAGAGCTGTTTAACCATCGACATTCATCACTAAGAAATGTTATTGAAAGAACATTTGGTGTATTGAAGAAACGGTTCTCTATCATTGCAAGTGGCACTGAACCACATTATGAATTGGAGACGATGACGGATATTATTTTGGCTTGTTGTATCCTACACAACTTTATCCGTGGAGTTGATACGGATGACCCATTGCTTAATGAGGTTGATAACGAGTTAAATGAAAGGGAAGAGCAGAATGTGTCATCCTCTCAAGTTCGTGAAGATGATTATAGGGTTGGTAGTACTATTAGGGATGCCACAGCGGATCAAATGTGGCGAGATTATCAAAATTCTTAGTTATTGTAATTAATATATTGTTATGACTCTATGATTTGAATATGTCATGTTGTTACTTTTATGTTTAATTGAACTTCACTTCTTACTGGTTTCTCTATCAAATAGGTTTAATATGGACAGGGGTAAGGGTGCTACGACTGATACCTCTGGTGGTATCAGAGAGTTTTGCAAATGGACTGAGGACATGGATGCAAAACTTTTGCATTCTATGATTGAGGAGAATCGTTTGGGGAATAGGATTGATGGTAGTTGGACAACCCAAGCATACAATAACATGGTTCAATTCCTTCATAACGCTGGTTATGTTTATGTTACTAAAGCTAATGTAAAAAATCGTCAAAAGGTATTGAAAGATAGATGGCGGGAGGCTCATGACCTCTTTAGTGGATTGAGTGGCTTTGCTTGGAATAGTGTCACTATGAGGTTTGAAGCTGAAGACGAGGTTTGGGCTGACCTAATTCAGGTATTTGTTAAACTTTGACTTTTGGTACATTCTTAAAATATATAACTTCAACCACTACATTTTTCATTTACGTTGTTTCAGTCGAGGCCAGCTGCATCAAAGTGGAGAGTTTCCAGCATAAGACATTATGATTTAATGGTGGAGTTGTGGGCTTCTGATAGAGCTACTGGGAGTGGTGTTCGGACCGCTCGTCAAACACGTCGTCGGATTACGCCTCGTGTTAGTGTTGATTTGAATCAGAACATTAAGTACATTCCAGAACAACCTGACTGGACGACATACAGAGACCCAACTCCAGCATCACCGCCTCCATCTGTAGATGAATATAGTCCAAGGAATACTGAATCTGTGCCTTCCGTTCCATCTGGTGGAACTTCATCCTCAAGAGGCTCCAAAAGGAAGGCACCGCTGGTCGATGTCGTGGATGCTCACTTTAGTGGATTGAGGACCAGTCTGGACGGTTTCACTGATGCCCTTACCTCTTCAAATGTGCATCTCGGGGTCATTTCTAATGCAGCCGTAGAACAAGTTTCGACGATGAAAGATAGGAATGAAATATTACGTTCTCAAACAGAAATTCTTCGTCGGACCCCGAACTACACATATACAGAAGCTGACATTTACGATATGCTGAGTGGGATGCAGATATCTGATGAGACTTTGTTGGAGCAATGCTATGACTTCTTATGTTCAAATCCCACATGTGTGAAGAGGTTGATGGGACTTCCACCGCATAAGCGGTGGAATAAATTATGTAAAATGTATTCGGGGGGAAATTGATAGGATGTGTTAGATCAGTACTTGTATTAATATTATATTATGACTTCTATTTCTAATGTAATTATGACTCATGATCTAATTATCACTACTTGTGTTAGTAATGTTTATGCTTATGATCTAATTATTTCACGTTGGTTGTACAAGACTTGCAATATGGGAGGGGGTACAAGACTTGCAACACAGAATGCAGGGTATGGAACAAATGCAGGGGCGGGTTCAGCGTATTGAAGATAACTTGGCAAACCTTTCTCTCGACATGAACCGACAGTTTGCTCAGCTGAATCAAAATGTTAACTTAATTATTCACCATTTAGATGATTAAGTTTTTCATTATGACGTCACTGTATGCAATGAGTTTTTATTTGATGTAATGGATAATTATAACTTATGTTAATTTTATGCGGTCTACAAAATGAATAAATTTTACTTCCATAACAATTAAATTTATACTTCTTAAAACTAAATTATATCACAATCAAGTACTATATTTAAAAAAAATTCATTTCAATAAAGTATAATTTAATTATATTTTTAAAATTATTTTTAATAATTATTCCAAATTTTTAACTTTTAATAAACATTTTTACAATTAAATATAACATTAACAAATATAATTTTATATTACTTTAATACCTAGGGACATTTTGGTAATCTTCAATTTCTACCAATTAAACTAATTTTATCAAATCGTCACATCAATCAAATCCTACACTAATTCTCACAAACTTCAATCCAAAATTCACTCTCAATTACCTTCAAATCCACTCAAATAAACACACAAAAAAATCACCCTCAAATCCACTCAAATCCACTCCATCACTCTCCCCCAATCACTCTCCCCCAATTACCTCCAACTAAACACACCCTAAGTAAAACGTGAAGAATGTTGTGAAGAAGAAGAAGGTCAACGAGTGGAGTGAATGGTCAAGTGCTGGTTCCTTGAAACTAAGCGCGTTTGGATTTCATTGTAAGTAAAAGCGTGTTTGGGTTTGCTTTTTGTAGCTACGTGCGTGTATTTGCTTTGAAGGACCAAATAATTGTTAGTGTTTAAGAAAAACGTGGGTTTTTAGACGGAAATCTAATAATAACGTGTGTCATGTGGCCTTTTTAACAAACACTTTTGGCACAAAGTCACGTGATTTGATATCTTGTTTAAAAGGAAAATGATGGATTGATACTTTAATATCATCATTAAAAACATGTATTTTTTATTTGTAAGGGGTAAAAAACTTTAAAGGATGTATAAAATAGAATATATAAAGATAGGTGTAAAAATTTGTTAAATTCCAAGATATCATAGTCTTATTTAAAATATGTGTTTAAGGTTGTGTTTCTTTTTTTATTATTGGCAAATATTTTTTTCTTTTGTTAATTTTTATTATGTTTAAGATAATGCTAATTCTTTTGTTATTAATTATAATTTCATTTTCTGTATAAATTCTCCATGTGTCTATATTTATTTTTTGAATTAATTTTTTATAAAATTAAATAATTATTTTTTATTTTTTATTTCTTTAAATTTTTTTGTTTTAATTTCACTGTGTTTTAAACTTAACTATTTTTTAATTATAAAACTATTTATAAAATAAATAAAAACTATTTATAATAAAATTAGAAAAATTATTTATATTTAGTTTCATAGTTGTAATAATAATAATAGTAATAATAATAATTTTATTATTTTTTATTACCTTAAAAAAGTGATATAATCACTAGTATTGATAAGATAGATCAAAGTATAAGTTGGTGTAAACATGTTTCGAAACAATAATGTTGGGAAATTAGGGCAGGTAATTACTTAAGAGGATTTGATAGTTTAATTAAATAGACCACCAGATTGAATTTTTTTTATTGGGTTTGATTCAATTTATTGAATCTCATCCAACATATTGGATATAGGTGTACAAAATTATTAAATGATTACATAATAATACAATTCTTATTTAACTTTTTTTCACTAATTTTCTAATTAAATATTTATTTTTGAAATATATAAATATTAAATAATATGATCCATTTTTAAAAAGGCTTGATTTTAGTGTTATTTGTTTCGAAATCTATCACTCAATTAATCTAACTTGATTAAATTGAATAAATGCAATAAAGTATGCAGAAATCTGGCACAATTCAACTTAATTCTTTGTTTTGTGTTGATACGTTTATTCAAACATATTCAACCCTGGTAAAGGACACAATTTTAAAGGAACAACAATTTCTTTTGTTTGGTATGAGAACAATGAAATGAACAGAGTTATAAAGAATACTTTATGATTTTCTTTTTCTGAATATATATTTTAGTATATTCTAATACATGAAAAAAATTGAAATAAAAAACAAATATTAGAGAATATCTCGTTCTCATCCTTCTCTCTGATCAAGAGTGACGACACAGTTAGGGAAATAAGATTGCATCACAAGTTATATTCAGTGGTAAGTACCCACTCTGTTTTTTTTTTCTCGTGAACTATTCTAAAATTACATGCAAACACTTTTTCCCCTTTGCATCTGTCTTTCGATTCCTCCTTGGAATCATTCTCTTTATTGTGATTCTAATGAGGCAATTGGATCATTAATATGTGTTTTTTTGTGATTCTAAAGTTTTAAGTTTTAGAGAGCTTGGAGCATTTAGAAACAGTTAGAAAGGAGTGTAAAAACTATTTGGTTCAAAGGTAAGAAAGCTAATAATTCTCTTTTCTTGTTCAAATTCTGAATTGAAATAGGTATTGCATGTTTGATTTGGTAATAATTCGGGGATGATTGGTAAATTTTTATTTTTCTTTTGAGCTGAAATGGATTGGTATTAAGTAATATAAGTTGGTAACGTAGAATCTTGATCAATTTGATGTTCAAGGCTGCAAGTCTAAGCCGCAAGCCTAAGGCTACAAGTCTGCTTAGTCTATTGAAATACAATATGCCATGATTGATGGTAAAAGTTGTGGATTTGGTGGTGGAATTGTGAAATATGAAACGAGTTGGTTTGACTGAAAATTGAGTTTATTTGAGTGTACAGAGTGGTAATTAAAATGATTTTGTTCATTAGCATGTTATTCTAAGTGTTATGTTAGATATTCAAATATTGGTTAATGATTTTATTGTTTAATGTGTATTGGCATGAGATTGTGTAAGATCCTTTAAAATATTTGTAAGTTAAAATGTAAGGTCCATAAAAAAAAATATTTATAATTGTAAATTTTAACATTTTATTAGTAATAATAATTTTAATGGATAGAAAAATGTAAATTTTTGGATATAAAGTTATAGTAATTCTAGAGGGAGAGCTTCAAATTTTTGATAACTTATTTAGGATTTTTTTTAAGAAAAGTGAATAGTGAATAATAAATAGTAAATAGTAAATAGTGAATAGTGAATAGTGAATAGTTAAAAAAAAATGTATTAAAATAAATTGTGGAAGAGAACACTCCACGTAGAATTAATCATTCAGAGATAAGAATGATGAATAAAAAATAATTTTTGAATAGTAAAAATGAATAGTAAAAGTGAATAGTAAAAATGAATAGTAAAAAATGAATAGTAAAATTTTTTGGCTATAAATAGCCAAGGGGGGGAGACTGAAAATTTGCACAAAAATTCTAGAGAAATTGTGAGAGAAGAGAGTTGGAGGAAATTATAGTTAAAGAGGGGAAATTCTGGAAGTTTCCGGAGAACGGTTTGAGAAGAGGAAACTAAGTCTCGAATAGAGGTAAGGGAAGCTAACTTTGAGTATTTCTTTTTGTATTATCTTGAGTCTTGAATATGCTATAATTTTTCTTTTGTCTGATTTTAAATCTTGAATATGGAGTATTTTGTTTCTGTATGATTTTGAATTTTAAATAAGAGTATGTTTTGTGTTAATATCCAAGTGTGATAGTTGTAAAATATGATATTGATTATGTTATGCCAATTGTATGTTATTAATGGTTTATTTTTGTATTTTGGAAGGATTAGAAATTGTCTAACCGGCTCTGCCAGATTCAATTTCTTATTTCCCCAAACATTTTATTGTTTTCCTTATTTATTTTTATTGTTTTTTTGGAAGGATTAGAAATTGTCTAACCGGCTCTGCCAGATTCAATTTCTTGATTCCCCAAACATTTTATTTCCTTCCGTATTTATTTTATTACATTTTTGGAAGGATTAGAAGTTGTCTAACCGGCTCTGCCAGATTCAACTTCTTGTTTCCCCAAACTATTTATTTCTTTGCTTATTTATTTTATTGCATTTTTGGAAGGATTAGAAGTTGTCTAACCGGCTCTGCCAGATTCAACTTCTTATTTCCCCAGACATGTATTGTTCTTGTTATTTAATTATATTGTTTTGATGGATGGATTAGAAGTTGTCTAACCGGCTCTGCCAGATTCAACTTCTTGTTTCCCCGTGAATTTTTATATTAAGATTACTTTTATGATTGTCAAATATTGTATTCTTCTATGACCATTTATAATAATGTTTTATTATTGTTAATTGTTTATAATTATCTTGTATGAATTCTATTATGGATGTTTATTGTGATGAATTTATTGAATGAGTTTGTTGGCTGAAATTAATCTTGTTGGAAGGTTTGGAATAAGGGTTCTATAATAGCTTGTATATGGGTATTAAATATATAAACAGTGTTTGAGGTTGTTGTGAGAGGAAGTAAAATTAGGCATTTTAAGATTTAGAGCATAAGAAAACAAGGCAGATAAATTAAATAAATAAATTGTTAATTATTGAAGGCCTCCCTTTGTTGGTAGGATAGAGGAACCTTAAAAACCTGAGTTGGCACATCCCTGATCATAGAGCAGCCCTGGCCTGGTCCAGTCAGTTGTGACTAGTCATATGTGCTGGCGTCGAAGGTGAGTTTGATGCGTTCAAACATCTGGGTCCTCTCCGGTGACCAATTGGGGTAAAGAAAAATCTCTACTAGGATGAAAATAAAATAAAACAAGTTGATTGTAGATGCATAATATTATCATGGTAAAAATTTCATTTCATTTTATTTATCATTACATTGAGCCCAGACTTTAATATGTAGTTCCTAAGATATGTTGATATATTTTGGTTGATCCATGATCTTTGTTTGGTGAAAATATGTTGAGTTATACTCGGTATGGTCAAAATGAGTTTATAATATGAAGTATGATATCTGGCAATATGTTTAATTTATTGACACCAAAATAGGTTATTGTCAAATTATGATTAGAGAATGAACATGATTGAGTTATGCGGAGAAGAAGTTATGAATTGTTGATTTGATGAAATGTTGGAGTGGATAAGAGGATATGAAATGTTGATTTGATGAAATGTTGGAGTAGATATAAGAAATCATTGCTTATGAAATGATGTTTCCTACGGGAAGTAGTATGTTCGGTTTATACCATGGGAGCTTGATATGAGCAAAGTAACACCTGAAGTTTATGAAAACAGGCAACAAGTGGTCTGACCATAAGGCTTTGACATAAATATGTGGTTCATAAGTTTTATAGAAGCAGGCAGAGAGAGGTCTGACCATAAGGCTTCAGAGAGTAATACATAGTATACAGGTGAGGCTTAAGGAAGCAGGCAGAGAGCGGTCTGACCATAAGGCTTCGTGAGTAAGCATGGTAAAATTGTAAGGTTTATGAAATTGAGGAAGTTGATTTTGATAATGATGAATTAATGACATCGGGGTAATGATATTTTAGTAATTGTTGAAATACATGTTTGAACTATTCTTATTACAAGTTTAATGATTGATATGATATGGTTGGCTTACCCTTATTTGTTTGTTCTATGATCATATAACTCATGTTATATGTGATTAGATAATGTTGCAGATGCGGTTGAAAAAGCTTAGGGATGAGAGAGATGCGGGGAAAAACTTTCAGGGATTTTTGTAAAAAGAATAAATTTGTATTGGGAAGATTATGTTGTGTAAAACTTATAAGTTGAAATTTCAATGATGAAGACTATATTGTTTAAAGTTTGTAAGTTTGGTATTGTACTTTGGAGTAATTGAAATAAAGTTTGATTGTTTATATGAGATATCAAATTAATTTAGTCTCTACTATCAGTAATACCCTTTAAAATATTTGGATGTTACAGATTGAGTATGTGATTCATAACTCGTGCAATTGGTCTCATTGGTATCAAGTAGAAAATACTTTAAAAATAGTTTTTGGAACAAACAAGGAAACGATACCAAATTAGTAATTGAACAAGTTAAAATCTCATTTTCATGAAACATATAATGTGACATTGAGTTGTACCATTCTGGCGTTGGGCGCCAACTTAAAAACCTAAAGCTAGTGATAAATTTCATGATTGAACGTCGAGTGGTGGTTTCTGCCACTAAGCGCGCTCAAGTCAGTGAGCTCTATGGCCCTGACTTTGAGTGTTGGTTTTCACCATTGAATGCTCTTAATTCAAAGAACTTAAGGAGTTTTCAACGTTGAGTGCTAGTTTGTGCCACTGAGTGCTCCCTTAACATTGAGCTTATGCACACAAATGTTAATAGCGCCTCGGTATCGTTAAGCACTGGCTTGCATTATGTTATGCTTTCATGTTTTTCATCATCTATGGTTTTGTGATCTTATTTATGTTTTTCATGTGATTATTGGTTTGATACAAGGTTGAAATGATATGATTTAGGGTGATGTGGGGATTCCTAAAGAAGAAAATCATATTTGATGAAATTAAGTAATGTGTCATTATTTAAGGAGTCAACATTAGAGGTTTACCCTAATACTCTAATAACATTCATACTCATATAAAGTAGAATGAGTTATGTGGTGAGAGTGATAAGATGTCAATCATAGTCTAGGAGATTTATCTTACACAAAGACTATGAAAGGATTAACCTTGTGTGTGGTAGAGTAAAACTCATCGACAATAACTCTATATAGTAGTAGAGGCCACCACAAGTACGAGATCACCAAGAATCATACATCGACCATAACTCTAAATTATATAATCATTATTATGTTTTATTTTTTTTATGACTATATTCATATATTATATATACCTTGGACTATCCATTTTGGATTATTAAATATTAAATGTTCTATTTTAGTAGTATTGTATTATTAAAATGGAATGTTACATTAAATACTTTTTGTCTAAAAAGAGATAGACTCTAAGAACTAGTTAAAAATAAATTAAAAAATATATTTCTTTATAAAAGTTACAAATTTTGATGTGACATATGTAACTTTCATGGTGCTCCTTTTAAAATAAAAAAGTTTAAAAACCTGACAAAATTAAAATTTAAAATATATGCTTATAATAGCTGTTAAATAAGAATGACACAATTTCTCACACAAAGAGGAATGGTGAATTGGTGAAACGTAAAAACAAAGTCTTTTAAAATCTTTTTAACAAAAGGTGATTCCTTTAAAGCTTTCTTGAAACGTAAGGTAAAAGACTTTCTAATGCAGCAAAAACTTAATTGAATAAGTATAGAGTAAAGTCAATTAAAAGTAAAAGAGTATGGATTAGAAAATGCAAACACTGCTTTTTATACTGGTTCGACCAACCTGCCTACATCCAGTGTCCTTCCAACCACGGGAAGCAAATGCACTATAATGATCAAGGTTTTTACAACAAGGCTTTTTATAGAAACCTCACGTCAAAAATATAAAAACCTCTCTAACCCTCTAATCAAGTATAGGCAGTACAATAACTAGACCAGCAACAAGAATCCCCTCTCCTACTGTCTAAACCCTTTGAGACACCTCTCAAAGTCAAGAACGCCGCACGCTCTTCTTCATGTAGTAACAATAGGGAACCTCAATCCAATCTTCAAAAGATTGTAGACTCTGACCTCGCAGTTACACCCAAATGTGTAGAATTGATCAGCCCTTTGAATACACAGCAAACTTGCTCTTCAAGAAATCACAAGGAGATGATCACCACAATCACTTTTTGATTCTTGGAGCTCTTTTCCTCTTTCTGCAAGATAGCACTTTCTGAAAAATATCACAAAAACTGTTAGATTCACAAAAATTCTTACAGAAATCAAATTCGCGTTAATTTATAGGATAACACATTTCTGACGCATTTTAATCGACTAAGCTACTAATCTAGTCGAATATAACAATTTTGTTATAGTAGTTAGCAGCAGTCAAATCAATTAATTGAATTTGCAATTAATGTAGTTGAATGACATTTAATGTTTGGTCAACATATTTAAAAATATGATTGTTAGACAGTTATATCAAGCATTAACAGACTTTTAAAACAGTAACAGACTTAGTCGAATGCAACACGCATATAATCGACTATGTAATAGTGTAAATCATAGTTTTGAAAAACTTTCTCTTTGAAAAATCTCACAACACACTTTGAAAAAGGTTTGTGCAAAGACACAAGTTTTAATCGACTCACCGCATAATGAAATCAACTTAAAACTGTTGTTTTGCCACACAATTAAAATTCAACATTAGTGCTTATGGTTTTTCTCATCCAGAAACATGTGTCATGCATTCATGTATTAAATCACATATATAACACAGTGAAATGCAATGAACAACACAACAACAACACAATCATGCTCTCATATACGCATATAACATGTAAGCATAGAACATGTAACACAAAATACACGTGTTATTAATTATGCGTTGTCGTCATCAAAAACTCAGATATTATTAAGATTGTGGGTTCAGCTAACAATGCTCCCCCTATTAACAATCTCAACAATAGCGTTTTATAACTTTAAAATAGACTAATATTTTTCTTTTTGTAATAGTGCAAAATATATATTCTGGCTACAATGGGAAAGGGAACCACAACCTCAAAATTTGGGATGAACATTGGTCGAGTTAGATCACATTTGGATATTGTAACACTTCTTCTTGGATTTAAAGACATAATATTTTATATCTTTACGAAATAATAACTTCAAGGTTTAAAGAGTAATTAAAAAATGTTCAATAATTACAACCACAACATTGCACAATTTAAAAATCTTAGAGAGTTTTTCCAATGCATTCTCGCACTAAACGACTCTAGCTTGACCTGAAACATCATTTACTCCCATATAATGAAACGATCATTATAAACGCCCCAAATATAGATAAACTTACTTACACACTTCAAACATTCAATAATATCATAAGTGTGTCAACAAGGTCATACTATCTTTACTGAAACAGCCTGAGATATAATTGTAATTAGTTAGTCTATTCCGAAAATTCATTCTATTATTAAGTGAATTTAAGTTTGTTTTATCCTCTTGTACTGTATCGTGTAAAACCAGATAACCAGAACAAATGAAGACGAGTCCTCCTCCATGCCTAACTTCGGACATGACTCGCTTCCTATCTCTCACATGTAATTATTTGACTTATCTCGATTCTCATCCTTCACACACAACTAATAAAGATATATCAATACCAATCATTCACATGTAATTAATGAACTACGAACAAGAGTTGTCCTCCACACGTTGCTTCAGACATATCTCCCCTGTTCTTTAAGGACTAACGAGTAAATACACAGCACGAGTAAAAACCTATGGACGAGACATTTGTACCCCCTCAAAGAAGGAAAATGAGCAGGACTCGAAATCCACCTTTCGCCTTACACAGGCAAAAGGAATCATCCTTTTAACTACCAAGATAAAGCATAAACCCTCTATTTATACACGATAAGACTAGAAAATCATTAAATGCTATTCTATTTAATCTAAAGGAACCCAACACATGTCAATTTGTGTTAAGTCCAAAAACATGTTTAAGACAACATGTTATCAACTCTGACCTTTACGATTGTTTCATGCATAACTTTTTCCACAAAACTCCAATTGAGATGATTCTTTTTTTCTTGGAAAGTAAACTCAAAGGTTTTTCTTTTGACTACTAATTCGTAATTTTGGACATTTAAATATGTGCAGTTAATTTTTTAAAGTTAACGTTTTATTATGCTTTGCCAACTCTGACATTTGTTTATTGTTTTACTTATAATTTTCTTTACATAACTCCAAATGAGATGATTCTTGTTTTGTTGAAATATATACTCAAAGAGCTTTCTTTTGACTACTAACTCGTAATTTTTAGATCACCGAGCTAGCTACAGCAAAATTATCAAAATCAACGTTGTTAGAAAAGTAATCTCTATATCTCAAGTTAAGAGGGGGAGAGTGAATTGGATTTCAAAAGCTTTTTAAATCTTTAAAAAATTTTGAATCTTGAAATCACTAATAAAAGGTGTTTGAATTAATCAACGAAGCAACGCCCAGTGCACCTTCCAGCCGCTAAACACCAGTGTTTCAGCTCCTTCACATGTAGCTCATGTTCCACATGTCTTGCTCATTGTAAACATGCTCTATTATGTGACACTCAATCCATTCATCATAGGCACCATGGAAAGGCTTAGATCATCTTATAAATCCATCTTCCCCACTCCATTGTAATCACTTGATGCTTATGATAATGAACCTCTATTGAGATCACTCCAGATTCGTTTCCCTCCAGATTCGTTTCCTTTCGAAGTCACGGCCAGATAAAGATTTTTATCTCCTCTAGCCACTTTGCCTAGATAGGATTCCTTCTAGGCCCATTCTCGCACCTTAACCCACACCTAACCATTTCACCGAGAGCCATTCATCTTCATTTCATCGAACAGCTACAATCCTTGCTCGAGTTCCCCTGCCTCATCCTTCAATCCATTCTATTATGCATCGGTAACCGTGAGAAGCTCTAGTCCAGCCATGGAAAGAGTTTATCAAATCATCTACCAACTCTATCTTCAACTAGTAATGCAAAAATGACTCAGGACTCTAAAACAGAACAGTTACGGACATAGAAGTCAGAATTCAATTTCATAATGCAGAAACAATAAGAACATATTGCTGGAAATGTAAAATCTTTCAAGAGAAAAAATAAAGAACAAAAATGCAATATCTTGAACACAGAAACAATAAACTAAAACTTTATTTAAAATGAAAGAAATAATTAAGTTCATAGAGTACAAAGAATGCAAGAAATTACTCAAAAGAGTGCTCACGACCACTTTGTGCTCATGAGACTCCTTCGTGCAACCTCTACTGGAAAAGAAAAAATCACTGTATATTATCCTAACACTCTGTTGAAGAAGAATTAGAAGGGAAATGGATTCAAAATGATATCTTCTACTCACTACTGACTATTCACTACTGATTACAAATTCCTCTACAGGTAGTTAAACAACACGTTCTGGTAAGACCCCTCTACTCCTATTCCGAATTTTCATGTTTTTTGCCTAATTTTTTTATTTCTTCGTTGATAAGTGGGATTTGCGCACCTTGAATGAAAGGCAATTTTTTTTTAATAAGTTTGATCATCTGAAAAGTTGAAGAACTAATTAAATTGTCTATATGCAAAAGCAAAAGCTTTTTTGTTTCAAACTTGAGGGTTTGTATACATATATACCCACACCAAAGAATTTCATATAACAATCACATATCAACTATTATCAACCAAAGATAATCTTATTCATTATATTATTGACTACGAACAACAACTTATAAATATCCACCATAACAAATCCAACAAGTAAAGAGCCTAGAACAAGAAGTTTTTAGTAGAATTATGGATCTAAATGCTTCAAACAAACTTGAACACCATATTTAGGTTTAATTGTGAGGAGAAGCACTGGTGCATGCTTATAACTCTGAGAAATGGTGAAGCTAAACTGAGATATGAACATGGCTAGTATGATCTTGGCCTCCATCATGGCAAATGATTGTCCAACACAGTTTCTAGGGCCAGAACCAAAGGGTATGAAGCGACCAGATATGAATGATTTTGAAGCAAACCTCTCAGGGTTGAACTCGTTTGCATCTTCACCCCACAGTTCTTCACTATGGTGAATGGCCAACACTGGAATCCAAATTGATAAGCCCTTAGGAATGTGGAGATCTCCCAACTCAATATCTTCGAAAACCATTCTCGGAAGCACAGTTGCAGGAGGATACAATCTCATTGCCTCGTTTATCACCATCTGTAACTGCAATATCGGATAAACAACTTATGTTTATTATTACAATAATCTTTCTTTACACATAATTTAGTTGGATATTTGTGAGTGAAATTTTGTTCAAAATTCATGTCTGAAGCTAAATTCTATATCAGATAAAAATGAAAGTACTTTAATTAGTACAACATCTTTTTAATGGGATTGATTTTTCTTAGTATGTTATTTCTTTTTCCTAGGGATTAAACTATGTCTCACTACCTTGGAAGTAGCTTTGTATTGTATAAAGTGTAGTTTAGAAGACTATTCATACACATAACTAATAAAAAGTAATGATAATGAAAAAAATTAAATCAATAATGAATGACAATATTAAGAAAAAAGAAAATAACATGTTTCCTTAATGTTCAAAATAATTTCAGGAAAGATGTAAATTTGGGACAACCTTGATATTACCAACTAAGTTAACTAATTCATTAATTATAAAGAGTTATTTAAATGGATTTTATAAATATAGAGATTATATAATGTATTGATATCATAATAAAAAAAAATAGACCACTAAATAAAGTTAAATTACTTAGATTTATTTATATTTGAGTCTACCATATCATATTGGTTTTACTTATATTCAAAGGACAAGTTATTTAAAACTGTTAATTACTTTTTTTTACTTTAAAGTGGATTCCTTACAAAAAAAGTTTTATATATATATATATATATATATATATATATATATATATATATATATATATATATATATATATATATATATATATATATTCTAATACGGGTTGTTGATATTAAATTAATAGAGAACAAATTTAATGAGCATGTAAATGATAAAGTCCATCACATCCCATCACCGTCATGATAAAAAGTTACATGTTAATAACTTGAGTTATTTTAAAGCAAAAAAAAAATTAGAAATAGGTGTTATTGGTTCTATTCTTCAATTGAATTTAAACTTTTCTTTAGCTAAAATATTTTATAAAATCCTCTAGCACAATGGTTATCAAAATAAACCTTAAATTTTAATTGAAAAATAGCAACAAGAACACGTATAATGTTGTCCCTAAATTTCATATACCATTGGGAATTTGGGCTGGGCTTACAATGTAACTGGCATCGGAAAGAACTTTTGTTGTTAAAGTAAGCCACTTCTTCCTGCACCTCCCTTACATTTTGATAAATTCTTGTATTCTAAACTATGCAATCCAAAATATCAATATTATATTATGAAATATTTAACATGGAATGTGTTTTTTATTTTCTATTACACAGTCCAGAATCCAAAAAATTGTATTCCAAGATATAGTTTAGAATATATTATAATTTATGCAATCCAAAATGAACTTTTATAGTTTATATTATGAAATGTAAAATTTCAAATAAAAAAAATTCATTTTAATTATACATTTGAAATAAAAAATTTATGGAGGTGCAGGAAGAAATGCCATAAGATTAAAGGAAAAAAAAGTGGGTTGCAGCTAACTTACCTCCTGCCAATGTTATTTCATCTTCAATATATACTCCTTTTTATTAGGATGACCATATTTCATCATTGTTTGAAAAAAAAAAAAAGAATGCAAAAATATTTTAAAAAGTATAAATTACAGAAAAAAATCATTCAATATCATGTTTTTCAACTTAGACTGCAAAGTTTTAAACTTTTGTACATTATATATACTCCTATAAATAGAATAGCAGTATTTTAAAAATGACATATAAAATAGTTTTAATTAGTTGATAAAAGTATGAATATATGAGAAGCAGACTGTTTAAATAAAGTATAAGATAAATGAAGTAATGAAAAATGAAAGACATAATTAATAATGATATAGTTGGAACTAACCAGAGTGAGCTTGGAGAGTTTATCAAGTGATGGAGTTTCCCCTTTGAAAATGTGTTTGACTTCAGCTCTGACTTTGTCTTGCCAATGAGGATTTGTTGCTAGCAACATGACTGTCCAAGTGAGTAAGAGAGCAGTGGTTTCATGACCAGCAAAGAAAAATGTTTTGCATTCATCCATAACTAGTTGAATATTCAAGCTACCACTTTCTTTCTTCATCTCATCCAAGAGTATACACAATAAATCATTCCCATATGAATTGCTTCTCCCTTTCTCCACACAATCTTCCCTACCCTTTATCATCTCCATCAACAGTTTCTCCACCTCCATCTTCAAACTCTTTATCTCTCTATTGTACTTGCTGGGGAAAAACCTATTTCATCATCGATGGTGTAAGTTCACTTTAAGATATGGGAACTATTTCAATTCACTATTTCACTACTACTATTATGAATCATAATTTTAGCAAAAAGGAAGACAAAAATAGACCTAGAAGTAAAAGTAAAAGAGGTCACACCTTAAGTTTCTAACTATGATTATTACTGTAATAATACAAGGAAAATGATGGACAAAGATATCCAATAAAATGAGGACATATATAGAGAATTATTTGTGATTTATCATAATACTTACTAATTAAAATAAAGTCAAGGTTAGTAGTACATTGATTAATTATAGTGTTAAATTATACTATATAAATAAGAGTAAATTTTATCATGTAGATTGCTTTTTAAGGTTAAGTTAAAAGCTAAAATTTATTTTTAAGCTTATTTTAGTGGGGTTTGTTGAACTTATCTTATCATTTCTTATTAACATCATTACTAGACCATGTATAAATATTTAGTTTTACATTCAAGATTGTTAACATAAGATCGTCTAGAGAATAAACCATCTAAGTAATAGAGGTTTTGAAGTTTAACAAAAAAACATTAAACAAAATAATGTTGTGCATGAAAAGTTGTTTTAATGAAATAGCATCTAAAGAAAGAAATATTATGTATCGTCTAAATAACGTTTTCTAGACTAAACTGTCTAATGAACTAAAGTTATGAATAACGTCTAAGAAAAAGAAGTGTTTGTCTTTTAAATCGGTTAACAAGTTAGCGTCTATGAACAATAAAGTCTATCTCTTTTATAATACTAAGGCTAAAAGAAATTTTTATACTAGTGATATATCAAATTAAGCGTCTTAAGAGTGCATCGTTTGATGAATGACCGCCAAATGTTATATAGCCTTTGAAGAAGCATCTAATGTTTTATGTCATCTGATAATTATACATGATGTATGTTTTATCAAACGATACATTTATGAATGACATGATAAATGATAAAATGTCTTGAACATGTAATACAATCTAACACTTATCAATGTTCAAAACATTTAATGCTGGTATGATAAAGTGCTTTGATACTTGTATACTTTACTCTTGATATTTGTGCATATCACTAAAGTAGAAAGATATGATCACAATCAATGCACCCCAAAAAAAGACTTATGAGATATTAAGAACATTCTGGGAATGTTTCCCTTAAAGCCTTCTACTATGTTACATCGTACAAGCTTAGTTTAGGTAAAGGCTATGTTAAAGTGTTGAACTTCTACAAAGTAGACTAAAATCTGACTTCCTACCTAAAGTTACCTGCTCTCCTAAAGTCAACTTTTTTATCTAAAGGCCATCTTTCAAGAGAAGTTATATATAGACGGAAGCTTGAAGAAAAGACAAGAATGATAACAAGAAGAAAAAAAAGAAAAATAGCGACATGAAAGCTAAGACAAGCTCCCTGTGCTCATACATTGTCTGACGTTGTATATTTCTTTTCAGAAAAGAAATTTAGCAAATCACAAAAATCTTTGTATTGTTTATATCCTCTTCTTGAGAGTTATCATATATAATTTTTCTCATAACACATTTTGTATTTTAAATTCCGAAGAGAATTAAAACACTTGTTTAGACGTGTTGTCTAGGGTTAAGACAAAAAGTGATTAGAATACTTGAGACCAAAATTTGTTAGAATACATGTAAGCTAGGAGTAGTTAAACTTGGACTAGTCGTGTTGACTAGGGGAACCGAGAGTGGTGAGAATACTCATTGTAAATTTGGAGAGATTAAACTCGTGCAATCTTGCTAAAGATTAATGGAATACTTTAAGATTTTTTAAGGGAGAATTGAATGTAGCTCAGGTCGAGTGAACCAATATAAAATATATAATTTACTGTTTTGATATTTAAAATGTTTTCCAATTATTCATCTCTTTAAAATCAACGTCTAAACATCTTACAGTTTATATCTCTCATATATAAACCATTAGACACTACATTACGAAATGATAGCGTGGGCTTAAGTCGATACTACAATCAAGGCCCTAACTAGAAGTATGGCCAAAAGACTCCAAGAGGACCTTGAAGACACATCCAAGCAAGGTGAAGTGGAGAACTATTTCATTTGGAGCAAAGCCTAAAATGATTTCTGGATTGGTCAACGCCTAGTGCATACCCTCATCAGTCTAGCACGTGCATGAAGTCCCTTGCATCAAGCGAGTGTAGCTCGAGCTTGTTCATATGTTTCATATTAAAAACATGTTGAAATACGTGTCATGTGATCCATCATTTGCGGCTGATGATTAGCCTTGGTTGTGAGCATCGTGGGAGGGCTTGGATGAATCTATAAATCCACCTTCTTCACTCCTTTGTGTTCACTTTGTGATATATGGTAAGGAACATTTCTTGAGATCACTCTAGATTTCTTCCCTCTACAAAGTCCCGACTAGAGAGAGAGCTTAACCTTCTTTAGCCACCTTCCTTAGATAGACTACCTACTACGCATCATAGCTCACACCGTACACCATCCATACCTTACACCTAGAGCTCTTAATTCCATCTAGCTTCCATCATTTTTTTTTCGCTGCTTCATCATCCCTTCACTACCGTTCCAGCTCGTGCTTTCTGTTTCCATCAACATTTATCCATGGGAAGAGTGTATCACGAAAGGTTTTCAAAAACATTATTCATCTTCCTCTAATGTTTACATGTGTATTTTAAAGATAATTATTCGTCAACACAAAAAATTGTGTTAGAGACTTCTTGACTACATATAAAGTAAAATCACAATATATAAGTAAATGCAAATTTTACATTAGAAATCAATTTTAATCATGTTTAAAATTTACCCCTAATATAAGCTTTACCATTTTTGTGCAATCATATTTTCACTAGTTAACTATCTTTCTCTTTAACATTAATTATATGATATATTCTTTAGCTTATTCCTGTATGTTTGGTAAAAAAGCAAATGACATTATCACCTTGTATGGTTGGCATATTAAAAATTCTAAACACTCTTCCATATACCTGCTTCCAGGAAGGAAAAGATGGCGAGTTGCTTGAGCACAACGAGTCTGAAGCTGTGTGAGGAGAAAGAAAAGTTGCTTTCCCTTTTTATAGCTTGAGCCAAACTCAGTTCTTGAGATAATATCTGCAGTGAGTTCAGTTAAATACTCTCCAATCTCCAACTCACTTTGCCCACTTTCTAATGAATTTTGCAATGATTGAAGCATATCCTTTGTGCATTCCACCATGTGCCCAGCATAGCCCTATACATTAAATGTCCTTCATCATTTTAATTCCAACCATTTCTTAATTTATTGTTAAGAACTCATCATGTGCATTATGAGTTAAAATTTATTAAAAACCTTTAAATTTTCTGCCACTCACCATCACAGTTTTATAGTTTTTAATAAATTTCTATTCTAAATATGTCACACTTGAAACGATAAATGACAGAACAAACACAAGCATGAACACAATAAAATAAGTGAAATACACAAATTTATCTGTTTTATAAAATTAAGGTTTAATTTACCCTATTATTTATAAAAGACTTTTTTTCTTCTGCTTTTACTCAAGAGCTAACCTTTTTATAAACGTGATTTGGTCTATTGTTCTATTTAGATGCTTATTTTATATAAGGTTTGCAAATAAGTTAACATCCTTAATTTTAAGTAGGTAACATGACAACTTTAAGAAAGAACCTGTTAACACTTATTGGACCCGATTTGAAGTAGTAAAATACAATCACAATGTAGTTTTTTATACGCAAATGACTAAATTGTATATCACATACTTAAATCTTACCTAACTTATAGTTACAATTTGAGATTATTAACTTATTAAGATATCAAGTGAGTCTAGTATTTATATTTTTTTCATATTTAAATAAATAGACTAATCTATCGTACTTACCATTTTCACAAGGTCGATCCTAAACATTTTTAAAAGCTAAAATCCTAACTTTCTGATTATTATTTATGAGGAAATTTAAAATTTAAATAGGTTCTAGTTGGATAATTTCACTTTTTTGAACCTCCAATTTACAACATATTAGTACGAACGATTGTCAGATTTCTAAACAAACTTGAAAAAAAAAAAGTCCTTAAAGATTTTTAGCAATTTCAATAGTTCTCTTCATTACAAATCTTAAACAATTTTGAAAAGACCCTGTCAGTTATAAGTTGTATGCACAAAAATATGAAAAGAAAACAATATTATTGAGTTGGACTACCAAATTGTATATCTAAAAAAGCTCAAACTCTTGTGAAGTTATTTTTTCTCACTTTATCCAAGTAGATAAGTGTTTTTAATGATGGAGGCAAATATAAATATGGTTACTTTAATCGGTTACAAATTATCATTTGTAGATGGGTAAGATGAAAGTCTTGTTGGTTGTGAAGAAAGTGCATTTCCAATCTTTACTACTCAAAAGTCATATTCTATGTTTGATTAATGAAACTTTTGAGCAGAAGGTTTTATTCAACATGTAGAAACAATGTTTATAATCATATTATTATTATTCAACAATATCTAGAAAACAATGTTTATAATCACATTATTATTAGGATACATGCTAGAACTTTGTGGCAGAAGATTGAATAATTATATGTTTCTATGTTAGAAAATAATAATTTGTATTTGTTGAATTACTTATTAAATTTGAGGTATGTGGAGAATTCTTCCACTATTTCATATCATTCACATGAGTTTCAAGTGTTCTTAAATCAACTATCAGAAGTGAGTATCAATTTTGATGATAAAATTTTGGGACTATAGATACTAAATACTCTACCTGAATCTTGGGATCTTTTTCGAGGTTCAATTACAAACAATGTTTCTAGTGGCAATGTTTATCTCCAAATGACAAAGAGCGAAACACTTAATAAAGAACGAGGTTTTTGTCACCTAAAATAGGGTGTTAGGAAAAGGAACCAAAGAATGGTAAAGAGAATAATAAGATAATGTCCAAGTCAAGATACAATAACATGAGGTGTTAATACTATAATAAACCTAGACACATCTAAAGAAATTTTTTCTACGAAAAAATGGAAAACAAAAGCAAGTGAAAGTAGAAAGAAAAGGATCATGATGATGAACATTTTATTACTATTACTACTCCATGTGGTGATCTTATTCTTCTTCATGATTATTTATCTATCAATCTTGTATTAGATGAGAGTATATGGATAATTAATAGTGGTGCTACAATGTATGTTACACCTACGAAGAAGTTATGTTTAGACAAGATCGTCTATAAGAACGAATTGTGTAAATGCTCTTATATATTTTGAAGTTTAACAAACAACATTAAACGAAATTACCATATGACAATTTTGTCATCAGAATAACAATATAGCCAAAATATAAGTGGTTTGTGAAAATGCTCTGAAAAACCTAAACAACTTAAGGAAGCCTTAGTAAAAACAACTAGGTATGAACAAACGCACCACCAAACGGTTTCTCTAATTAATGCGTCAATAAAAGTCCTGTTGAATGCAACAAACGTTATACATCGCTAGGTGATGATCAAACAAACTCTCAATATATCTTGATAGTTAAAAGTGTCAAACGATGTTTTTGGAAAGCACGCTAAAAGTCTCATATGATATTCCAAAAATTTGAGTTGAAAGACACCTTGCTAAACACATTTTTGAATAGAACAGAGAAAAACTTTAAGAAGCGTTTACATAAATGATCATATGGTGAAGTCTTCATCAATTGATTGATATCTTAGTGAAAAACTTAAATGATCAAATTCTACCTGAATGGTAGAAATCGTAAAAAGTACTTTGTTATTCTGAACAAGCATTAAATTTCATTAAATGGTCAACATTTAAAAATAACAAAAGTGATACTCTATTTTGTGTAGATTGTCCATTACATGTATCCACATGCTTTATCCTATACAAATCAGAAGTGGATGCTAGAAACAAGAAGACATTCACGGAATGTTGTCCTCATCAAAAGTCATGCCAGAAAAATCTTGCTACCTACTTTTGTCAACTGAAAAAGTAAGCTTGCTTTAACAAGTTGACTTTCACCAAACGACTACTACATACGGCAAGAATAAAAAGACTCAAGATCAAAGCAAAGCTTTGTCTAACATATATCTTTTTGAGAAGCCTTTAAATAAAAGATCATTCAAAAAGAGAATCAAGGGAATAACATATAGAAAGAAAAGGCTCAAGCGAACAATGTTGAGAAAAAGCTCAATAGCACACAAACTCAAAATAAAATATTTGAAAGAGAAAAGCTTAAGAAGAGAAACACTCTCAAGCTTTATTGATATATAAGCTTACTATTGTAAGAAGAGAGAAGAGAGTTATCGTCTAAGGACTTGTAATCAATATTTTGATTGTAAATTGTGAAGAGAATAAAAACATTTTACATTTAAGTTTACGGAGTTAAATGGTAGCTAGATGTGTATATCTAATGAAAACTAGAAGTGAGTGAAACTCTGATGTTTAACTTGGTGGAGTTAAACATAAGTTAGATAGGTTTGTCTAGTGAAAACGATGAGTGAGTGAAATTCAACTAGATAATGTATCAGGAAGATATCGAGAGTGTCTAAGAATACTAAAAGTGGTGAAAAATACTGTGCAATTAGGAATGAATGAAACCCGCTACTAAAACTTTGATTGTTAAGGATAATGTGAATGATATGTACAAGGAGATATCTTTGTGACATCAAAGACTTGGTCATATTAATGATTAAAAGACTTAATTGTTTAACTAAAAAAGATGTGTATTTGAAATTAAAAACGATTTTCATTATATACTTTATTACTTTGATCTTGATATTGGTTTTTTTACCAAACCTCATATCCAAATCTCCATCTTAAAAGTTATAAAAACCGATAAACACTTCAAATTGAGATATTCTTTCACTTCTCTTTTATTTGGTTACCCAATGACCTATTTACAATAAGGATTATAAGTAATATCTAGAATCAACCTCAATGGTTTCTTACCATTCCAAAAGACTCAAGAAAATTATCAATACACACTTATACCAATATTCACAACAATCCACTTAATCTCAAAATCACTCATTGAAACTATTGCTGAAATTTTAGAATTGATATTTCCAACACTTTCAATTAATGATCATAAAATATATTTTGAATGAATATATTAAAAAATGTATTTCTAAAATTTCTAGTGATGACTTCAAATTAAAATTAGTATAAACAGCAAACATATACCTTAAGTCTCTCTCCCATGAACGCTGGGGCAACCATGTGACGTTGGTACTGCCAATCTTTACCATTGGCCATCAACAACCCTTTCCCAATGAAATGTTTGGTACCTTGTTGTTGTTGCCATGATTTTCCAGACATGGAGTTGTACTTTGACAGAAATTCCTTTATCAGTGCAGTTTCTGTTAGACACAACCTTGGTTCTATTCCATTCCAATACAAGAATCTCTTTCCTACATGATCATGATAAAGCCAATAAGAAAATTATAAGAAAACTAAGTGTAACACACTTATGCACATGCATGTATATAGAGATATATATAAGAACATATTTGATTAAACATATTTAATCTTGATCATATAAAACACATCAATGGTGAGGGTGACTTTGCTTAAGTTTCATTTTAAATTAATTGTCTTCATTTCTCGTTTAATATGTTCCTTATAAATCCAATTGATGTGATCGATATATAAGAGCATGGACAAATAAAGAACAGATTGTGTGTATATACATACAATCTATTATACGTAACTTACAATATGAGAGAAACAAGAATAATTAATTTTGAAGAAATTTTGTGGTAATTCAAAAACTTTTGATGGTTGTGATATTGAGAAATTTTCTTTCCATTTCCATCTTTCTACTCTTTTCATGGCCACAAAACCAAACATTTATATTTTATTGAATATCATAAAAAGGGTTAAATATGTTTTTAGTCTTTAAACTATCAAATGAATTTGTTTTTAATCCCTCTTTCAAACTAATGTACATTTTAGACCCCATCTTATAAGAAAACCTTAATTTGTGGTCCTCCAAAATTAACAGCGTTAAAAACCAGCTGATATGACTAACGTCTAACTCAGGTGTGTTTACAACTTTCCTTCCTAACTCTTGACACGTTGAAAGAGTCCTGCCTCATCGAGATGAAAAAATTGTAGAACATCTCCTGCTTGAGATTTGCGTTGGAAGCTATCTCCGATAGGTACCCGTCGATGAGTTTTCCTACGAGTATCAACGTCGACAACTTCCCTGTTGCAGGGTCTTCGTTCGATGCGATATTTCTTGCCTCTTAAACTTTCCAGAAAATAACTCAAAATTCTCTCCACGCACACTACGTCGTAAATCAAATTATATAATCACGGGATATAATCTTTATGTTATATAATTCTTTTATTAAATTATTAATATACATTAAAAATCTTATGTCCTAGAAACATTATTAAATTATATATATATATATATATATATATATATATATATATATATATATATATATATATTATCTTATGAAACTATTTTAGTATAGAAATTGCTGTGTTTTTTCTAGTTATTATTGTGAATCCAACACAGTTAACCTTTATTTAAAATATTTCACACATGAAAATCATATTTGAAAAAAAAATGACTTTTAAAATAAATTTTAATGAATTTATAAATATTATTTTTTTCAGAAAATATAAATTTGGATTCCATTCAATTATTTGGATTTGAATGTTTGAAAATCCGAGCTAAATTCTCTTAGAAAATAGGAATCTGAATTTAGCCTTACTCCAATAATTTTGATCTATATAAAATAGGTGAGATCCAATTTTATATAGATTTTACACTCTCTACAGAATTACCTCTAATTGAGTGTGTACAATACTTGAAATTTCATTTTCATTCAATTACAAAAATTACAAGCATGAGAGTGTGCATAATAAAATTTGACATGGATAAATTGTGTGCATGTGTTTGTGAAAGAGACATACCATATTGGTTGGACCAGACAACAAAATGTGGCAAAATACGAGCAACAATATCATGGCTGATAGTTTTCATGTCTTGAGAAACTGCTCTTGAAACAAGAGATGTCATTTCTGTGATGTTGCCAATGAGAAAACTGGGTTTAGGACCATGCACACCTTGTTTCTTCATCATCTTCCTTATGCGCATTGGAGTCAGCCAGTAACATGAAATGGTGTCATAGCCAACCTTCAACACCACACTCACAAATATAACCAAAAGGGTTGTCACAATCACCATTACCATTCATGCAAAACACCAACAAAAGATGATGCAGAACAGCTGTGAATCAATCAGACACAAGTTTGTTTCATGAATTATACTGATATATATATATATATATATATATATATATATATATATATATATATATATATATATATATATATATATAATAATATAACCCAAAAGGTTTTTTTTTTCATTTGATAATAAAGGTGGGGCTGGTGGGGACTTCAATCAGAATATAAATAATAGTGGAAGTTATTGTAAATGTGATTGCATATTAAAATTGGTGAAGATTTCAACGAAACCGAAAGTTCAGTCATTATTGAAGAATTGTAAAAATAGAAATGTAATTGCATTTATCAAATTAAATTAGAAGGTGCATTTACTGCTTTTGTTAAAAAAATCATGCATCATAAATTTTAATATTTCTCCTTTATTAGTTCATAAGGTTTAATATTAAATAGTTGGGCTTGGTTTTGATTAGTGGTAAAAAGTTATAGACTGATTAATATTTATATTGAATATAGTTTTTAATATATTATTCTCAAATTAGTAATTTTTCTATTACAGTTTATAATTAGATTATTATATAAGAAATGTTTTTATTGTAATTGCTTTCATATTAATTAAACTTAATATGTTTTAGTAAAAACATAATTATAAAATAAATCGATAATCATTTTATGTTAATATCTGGACTTTATTTCGCATTTCTATTATGATTAAAAGATAAGTATAAAATTATGGATATAAAATAATTGTTACCAAAAGTTGTACTACTGTATGATTATTAAGAGATTTAGAATTCACTCAGTGACAGTGTGTTAAGATAAGTTTCAATTAAATGGATCCTTTTTAAAATTTTCACCTTTTACTAATATAGTAAATAATATATTGAAGATGTGTCATTAAATACAATAAATAATTTATAGACAATATCAATTTAAAAAATATTTTTTTATCGATAAATATTAATTGTTAGATTTGTTAAAAAATTTATTGATTTTGTTATATATATATATATATATAATATAATATAAAAATGATGATAATGTTTGTTCAATTGAGAAGTAAAAATAGATCTTTTGGAATGGGTAAAATAAACATTTGAGTTTAGAACGTGATTTGGGAGTATGGTTAAATGTTTACTTAAAATAATTTTTCTGTCACTTTTTCTTCAGTTGTTTTTAATTGATATGGTGTGCATGCTAAATATACATGCTTAAGTAAGTTTGATTTTGATCGGTTAAGTAATTAATAAAAACACAGAAAAACACTATAGGGATATATAGTATTTTTGAAATCATTTCACATAGCAATGTATAATAGATTTAAGGAAAATATATAATTTGCAAGATATTTTGGTGCTGATTTTTATGAAATGAGTAACTGGAAAAAGAAGTTTTAAATAGCAAAACAATAAACAACAAATAATAACAAAAAAGTTCACTATTATATTCTTTATTATTTTTGTGTTATCATTCTTGACTTCTCTTCGACCTTTCATCTATAAAGAAAAATTAATATTACAGGCGACCAAAATACGTCAGTAATGCATAAAATTACTGACAGCTTACCAACGGTAAAAAATTTGTCAATAAAAGTGTTGTCGATAAATTTTATCGACGAAATTCTTTGATCCATCGGTAAACATCAACAAAAAAATTCGTCGATAAATCCGTCGGTAATTACCGACGAAAAAAACTATTAGTAAATATCACGATCTGGATCATTTTCTTCCCCAGCTCTCCTTCTTCTTCTTTCTTTTATATTTCTCCATCCAGCTAAAGAACACGTTTAAAAAATTAATAATTCTCATTCCAAATGATGCAAGGTGCACGGGTGACAAACATTGGCTTTGGTCGGACTTCGAGCGGACAACAGCGGTGTTGCACGGTGGAGACAATGTTTATTTGCATAGTTCCGTGAAAGAGGAAGAACAGAGGCATTGCATCTTTCCTGCACGTGTTAAAGAAGAAAAAGATGGAGTGGAAAACCTCAAACGTGATGTCGTCAGCGGAGACGAAGACGATTGCTTGGCTAACAGAGATGGAGGCGGCCTGGGCTTGTAGCTACGGTGGTTGTCAAAATGACTGCAGCGGAATGGTTAGCGTGGGATAACAAACCAAGAGGGGTTTTAATACAAACGTGTGCCTTTTAAATTTTTACTCAATTAAACTTACTAAGCAAATGACAATAACAAATAAAGAGAGTAAGGTTGAGAGAAATTTGCACAAATGATTTTATCCTGGTTCAGATGTTACCAATCCTACATCTAATCGCTTATGTTAAATCAAGATAAACAGTTCACTAGTCACAAAACAATTACAAATTACAATCACAAAGAAACAATTTGTAAAAGTTTAGAAAATACCTCTCTTGAAGCCACAAGAGATGAGACACACTTCCCTTAGAAAACCTCCTTCGAATACTTCACGAAAGATGAACACCTCCTTTGAGTCTTCACAAAGGATGAAACACTTCCTCTGAATACTTCACGAAGGATGAACCGACTATTCCTCTATCACCGTAGCAGTACTTCACTAGCTCCACAGATGAGAGTTTCTCAAGCCGAACAAGAACACACAATTCTCAATGATTTCTGAGTTTTAGAGCACAAGGGAAGAGTTGTTGTTGAAGGAAAATGAGAGTCTATTTATAGACTCAAGCAAATACTTTTTCGTTCTTCTTTTTCAGTCATTTAACGCTTTTAATCGATTAACATTATTGTTAATCAATTAAAATGAGTACAACGGCTAGTTTTAACGGCTAGAAAACTTCAACGATCACCTTTAATCGATTAAAAGGTATTTTAATCGATTAGCTAATCGATTAAAAGGTATTTTAATCGATTAGCTAATCGATTAAAAGGTATTTTAATCTATTAAATGAGAGAAAGTTTGAGTTTTCATCTTTTACTCTGTTTAATATATTAATACTAGTTTTAATCGATTAAAACAGTGCGATTTTGACTCTGGACATCAATTTTATAATATGAAAGTACATGGAATCAAAATCACTAAAAATCTAAGTCCTAGACAGTGAACTATAATTATTACAAAAGTTTTCCATTGCAATACAAGTCTTCATAACATCTTGAATCTTGATTTCTCTTGACTTGATTTGGACATCATCAAAAGTTCATCTTCATCATTTTTCTAACAATGGTGAGATGGCGAAGTACGAGAAAAACGAGGCTGCCTTGCACAAATATTAGCGAGACATGCGAGAGAAAAAAATAAATAACCTTTGTGTTTCGCGGACAAAGAGAAAAAACGGGCGGGAAAATTCTCACTCATTTTACCGATGAATTTATCGATGAATTCTTCTGTCGATAAGTTAAATATGCATTATCAATGGATTTTACCAATAAATTCTTTCGTCGGTACGCAATACCAATGGATTTATCAACGGATTTTTCCATCGATAAAATAAATTCCAAAATCTGTCGATAAAATCCATCAGTAACGCAAATTTACCGACACATATATATGTGTTGATAATTTTAAGAATATTTGTAGTGTATATATATCTTTTCTTGCTCCATACAAGTAATGTTGTCAAGTTTTCAAAGCAAACACCACTACCGTCAGCTCTATATCATACGCCACCAATCTCTGATTCTACGTCAACACACAACCTAAACCTTGATAAAAAGCATCGTAGTACACTTCAAAAGCCTTATTTGTGTCAGGAATGATCGACATTGGCGTAATCGTCAACCTCTTTTTCATTTCTTCAAAACTAGCATCGCATTACTCTATCTACACAAATGACTAATCCTTTCGAGTTAATTGAAGGACCCACAATCTTGGATAATCCCTCAACAAATCTCCGATAATAACTTGTCAAACCAACAAAACTTCTCACTTCGGTTACTGACGTAGGACGCTCCCACTTCAACACCATCTCAACCTTGGTTAGGTCAATCGAGATTCCTTGTGCAAAAATCACATGGCCAAGGAACTGTACTTCATCTAGACAAAACTTGCACATTGACAACTTTCCAAATAATTGATGTTCTCTCAGAATCTCCAACGTTATCCTTAGATGTTTAGCATGCTTCTTTCGGCTCTTCGAGTAGATTAGAATGTCGTCAATGAATACAACAACAAACTTATCCAAACAAGAACAAAAATGCGATTTATATAATCCATGAATATTGCTAGAGCATTCGTCACCTCAAAAGGCATCACAACATACTCATAGTGCCTGTATCGAGAACTACAAAACACTGTCTTTTTCACATCATCAGGCTTGACAAGGATTTTATGATACCCCGACCTCAAGTCTATCTTTGAAAACACACTTGCGCCCTCCACCAATTGGGTCGTAATTAGGTCGTTGTTGATCAAAAGTCCACACCAAAATCTATAAATATAGGTTTGAGGTAAGGAGGTAAGTGATTGCATTTATTGCATCATTAATATTTAAATTTTTAAATGTTGAACTGACTTTGGCATTGAAGTAGAGGACAAACGGCTATAAGAGACATGGAGTAGAGGTCAGAGCTCTTTGGACTACTTTTTAAGCATTGGACTTGACCTCAACCATACACCCTGAAACAACATTAAATAGCTAGTAAAGCAAAATAGAAAAGTACACAATAACCCATGTATCATGGCTAACTTCACAAAATAGCTATCCTTAGAGAATATGTCTTATTAGAAAAAACAAAATAATAAATAAAATAATCTTATGTGAAGAATAAAAGGAGGTGTTCATCCCTTGTGACATTCAAGGGTAATTTCATCTCTTGAGATAACAAGAGAAGTATTTTAACCTTAAACTTGTTTATTTTATTTGTGATTGTAACAGTTTGTTGGTTTGTGATAGTGAATCGATTCTCATTTGAGATTAACAACTGGATGTAGGATCTTTGTCATCTAAACGAGTATAAAAATCACTTGTACAATTTTCACTCTTTCCTACTCTCTTATTTGTTTTAAATTATTGTTAAGGAATTTTATTTACAAGAGCAAATATTTAAAGGCATGATTGGTGAAAAGAAACCAATTCACCTCGCCCCCCCCCCCCCCCCCCCCCCCCCCACCTATTGGTTTGTTGTTCACGCTAACCATTCTATTGCACCACTCTAACAAAGTGTGATTACCACCAATTGAGTCGTAATTAGGTCGTTACTAATTAAAAGTCCACACCAAAATCTATAAATATAGGTTTGAGGTAAGGAGGTAGGTGATTGCATTTATCGCACCATTAATATTTAAATTTAAATGTTGAACTGACTTTGACATTAAGTAGAGGACAAAGAGTTATAAAAGACATGGAGTAGAGGTCACGGCTCTTTGGACTACTTTTTAAGCATTGGACTTGACCTCAACCCTACACCCTGAAATAACATTAAATATCTAGTAAAGCAAAATAGAAAAGTACACAACTAACCCATGTATCATTGTTAACTTCACAAAATAACTATTCTTAGAGAATATGTCTTATTAGGAAAAACAAAATAATAAATAAAATAATCTTATCTCTACAACGTGTGTGCAATGACCGACTCAAGATACAATATGCTCACTACCAAAGATGGAACTCTATGCCATCAACACAATCAAAATTCACATGGAGACACTCCTCAACAACAATGAAAAAAATCTACAACAATTGGTATGAGAATACGACAACAATTTGACTTAATTTAGGCAAATTTGACTCGATCTTCTTATAAGATCAACTTAGTTTAATCTTCAGTCAGGACTTACTTTACTTAACCTTGGAACCTTGTCGACCTGGCTTGATTAAACCTTAACTATTTTAGCACAACTAGATGGACCTTGATTTTATTTTTTTCAAATTAAAAAGAATGATCAAACTTAAATACAATTAAGTGAATTGGGATTATAGAAAAAAAATTAACATAAATTTAAATTTAGAAAAAAACTATTTAAATAAATTTATAGTGATATAAATTTAAATTATAATAAATTGGATTGATAATTTGAATTTATTGCTCATCTGTAATTCTTCCTAAAGTTGACTTATTTTTACGGGAAAGAGTGTGTAATTGGTCAAGAACAAAAGTAATGATATTTTTCATCTTACTGCAAATTGTTAAAGATAAATGTTTATTTAATATAACTAAAGTTTATTGAATGTTTGAACATAAATTATATTTTACAATTATAATTCACATCGAACTTGCCAATTTTTTTAACTATTATCTATATTTCTTGAAAATATTAAAATCTAATTAAAGAAAAACAAAACTCGGTACATTTACATTTAAAGAGGTGAACACTTAAAACATATCTTAAAAGGATAAAATGATTTAAATGGAAAATAGAATGTTTATTGATTAGTTAAATTAAAGAAGCTATATTTAAAAAAATAAGAATTTAACCAAGCACTCAATATATGATATCATACAAAATAAATTAAATCAAAATAATTCCCAAATCATTCAGTTTAGAAAAATTCTTAAGACAAACTTTGTGCCATCATTCTTATATTAGTGATTTTCGGACGAACATTAGCTTCTTTTGTATGAAATTGTAAATTTTCTTCGCCTAGAGACATTGTATTAGAAAATACAATTTCATACAACGAAAATTATGACTTCTAGTAACCATTTAAAACTTCTAGAAAATAAAAGATTAAATAAATCTAAACAGATTTGTTTTCTCGTTACCACATTAGATTAATTTAATAATAATTAAATATTTTATATAATTAAATTTTATGTTCACCTCCGAAAAGATTAACTTTCCCCGTATCCACGCATCCTACAACCACTATGAAATAAATCTCTATTTAAATCAAATTTATAATTTAGATACAAAAATGCTCCGCTCTAATAATCAACTATACTTTGCACGATTTTAGTATGGTTTATTACCGTTTTACATTATTATATATCAGACACACACACACACTATATATATATATATATATATATAGTATAATTATGGATCTAAATGCTCCAGAAGAAAAAAAAAGACTAGATTGAACCATTATGTTAGTCTGGTCAGGGAATGGTTTAGGTACTCAAAGGAAAATACTGAACCAAAAATTGATGCGAAGGCAAAGGTTAGAATTTTGGCTTGTGAAACCATCACGAGAAAAATAAATTATGTAGACAATTTCTTAAAAGCTCAAATACCCAAAATGTTCAGCCTATATTAAAATTTCTTCAAGACAAGTCTGAAAAAACAGGGAACAAATATCAAACAATCAAAAGTTTTAAGGACAAAAAAAGGAGTTAATACAACTCTACTGCTCGGTGGGCATTGTCTTGATGATATCCGAATCACCTGAAAATAATAACAAAGTTAGAAAACATGCTGCATACAATTAATTCCAAATATGAATTAAGTAGTAACTAGACAGTACCAGGATCAATAATGCTAAGGCAGCAAACTCTGTAATATTTGCCACATGCGGTGCCCAAATCCACATTGTCTACAGAAACAAAAACAATTTGCTATGGGCGGTTAATAGACGGAAATATGATTGATTAGCTTCTGCATGCCTACTGACACTACGGTGACAACACCGAAGCAATAAAAATATACAAAATTTGGTGGCCTTTTGACAGATACACATTCCATGAGGTAGGATGGAACTATTGTATGGCAAAAACCATAACAAATCATCCACAAAGCAAACATAGTTTAAAAATTATCTAGTCAAACCAACCCATTACAATAGGATTCACAGATACAGATGGGTCCATTTCACCATATGAAAGCAATTATCTCTGCTTTGAACCTATCACACCAATTTCAGATTAAGAAAAACATTGTCAAGTTCATGTTACAAAAACTTGCATACAAATTGAGGGTTCATGTGTGTGTGTGTGTGTAGAGAGAGAGAACACGCGTGAGGTGAACTAAAATGAACGAGGAATCCTCATAATCAAACATACCCTTGAGTACTAGATGAAAATAGAGTATCAACTGTGCCAAACCAAATAATTTAAATGAAAAGTGCTAGCAAGAGTACTTAGGCATGTAATCGCTTGAAGTATCTCAGCCCAAATAGGCACACCAGTATAGTGTTTCTCAGTTCCATTCAATCATCAACATACAAAATTTCCCTTGTCTAAATGCTTATAGATTATCATAAGATGGCACACAAATTGTTTAGGTTAGAACTTACTCCCGTTGTAATGGTGAACTCCAACCTTCGCCAACATAGCATAGTACTCAATTTCAGACTTCCTCAATGGTGGGCAATTGTTGGCAATGATAATCAGTTTTCCTGCATTTTAAAGTATATGAAATGTTAAAACAATTTTTTTTGTACTGTTAACAAATTATCCAACGCACTACCGAAATCTGGAACAGATGATAAAATAGGTCATAAACTAAATGGATCTCCAGCATACAGAGCAAAATTTTCAACATAAGTCCCCAATTCCAACACCCATGATTTGAAATTCGAACGTGCACAAGGCCAGATTTCATAAACCCTAAGAAAACAATTCAACCCCCTAAAACCCAACAATGCACGACAAAAGAAAATTCAATTTTTCTTCAATATTGCAAAATAAAAATAAAAATAAATCAAACTTTCAGCAGAACTATTAATTCAATCCAACTGATAAATCTTCAGAGAAGAACAACAACCATATCAGATCATATAGATCAAATGGGAATTCAAAAGAAAAGCTAGAATAACACCTTTGGAGCTCCTGAGGGATTTGAGAACCGTTTTATAACCCAAAGTATATTTCCCACTCTTCATCACAAGAGCGAGCCTGTTGTTGATACTCTCATGGGTTTTCTTCTGCAGAAAAAAAAAAACAACGAAAATCAGAAACCAATAACACAATAAAAAACAATTATTATAATGGATGAGAGATAGAAAAGACATAGTGTGAGATATTACAGTCTTCTTGGCAGCAACCATGGTGGCTTTGGAATTCTCTGAAGAACGTTATAATGGTCTGAATTTGCCCCAAGGAAGAAACCCTAAATTTTTGGTGGCAGAGACTTTAATATAGAGTGTCTGCTAGGTTTAGAAGTTGAACGGTATCGTTTGGGTGTGAGCGCTTTTCAAATCTCACATGGACTACTTCCTGCACCCCTACAATTGCTGTCAGTATCCCCGTAACTTTTAAAATCCCCGTTTTACCATGTTATATATTATAAATTTAAAAAAAAAACAAGAAACTAATAAATTTATCTTATTATCCATACTTATATTGTTTATAGGTATCTCAAATGTTGAGCTTTTGTCATTTCAGAGTGTACATGTATGTTATTATCCTTATTTATTTTTATGATACGTTTACAAATTTTAACTTATTTTTCATTTATGTTTCTTTCTTTGTCATTTTTATGTATTTTCACTCTGGTTTCCATATACTATTTTTAGACATGTTAATTTATTCAACATCACATTATTTTGTTAGCAACAAGAAAGAATGAAAGTTAAAGAAGTTTTGATAATAAAGTATGTGAAGATTAGAAGAATTTGTTATTCAATGTGTTGATCAAATTAAATATTTTGTAATAAGTTAATTGTTGTAGTTTACTAGACTTAGCATAGAATAATGCACAATAGGTTTGAAAGATCTAAAAAAAAAGTATATGTTAAAAACATACTGAAATAATTGATTATCATTTAGGATGATCAATTATCAATCAAACTCAAAAATGACAAGATTCGAGATAATTGATCATTTAAAAAAAAACTTCTGAAACAACTCGCAGATAATCAATTATCACTCTCAAGAAAAATAACTTTTGAAAAGGTTCGGAAATAATAAATTATCACATGAGATAATTGATTATTAGTCGCAATCGCAAAAAGAACTTTTCAATTTCTTACCTAATTTCAAACTTGGGCCTGTAAATACATTGCTTCTAAGCACTTTCGAAGTTACTTAATCTTTCTGAAAAGTTTAGTGCCTGTTCTAAGAAACTTTCTGTGCTTTAAGTGTGAGCTTGTAAACTCTTGTATTAGTAAAACGAAGTGCTTCCATTAGTGTGTCTAAGTGAGTACACATTTGTTGTAGGTGAACTCTAACCTTTACTTTACCCATTCATTTGTAAGTTATAGTTATTTGTTAGTTATTAGTTAATCATTGTTTTAAAAAGATTAATTACTGACGTATGATATTTTGATGTGAACCAATATAAAATCATTTGGGTAAGCTTCTCTATCCCTGCTTTTTTTAACTTTGCTATTCTTGTTTGAAGTAAACTATTTTGCTTATAAAATCAGTTTACGAAAAAGAAAATTTTTTAAAAGGCACAATTTTTATTAAAGAAACCAATGCACTCCCATTTTGCCTGCCGACAAAACATTTTGGCGTGCATTTCTAACAGGTTTGGCCTTGATCCACATGGATTAGGGCCAAAAACATCATAAGGCCGAAAAGTCCCATTGAAAAAGTTCATATGACCAAAATATCTACAAAAGTCATGTGAACCAGAACTAACTCATGAACTTGTCTTTTAGAAAAAATATTCATTTTGAATATAAAAAAATACAATTAACTTCTAATATGTTACAAATCTAAAAGTTTTTAATTAGTTAAAGAACTATAGACAAACATTTTAATCAAACTAACATAAACTTTGTAAAAAGTTTAAATAAACTTAATTGTTTGCTTATATAGCAAAATTACATAGTACAATAGAATGTTAAAATCATTAACTAATTAAACATATTTAATTTTTCTTAACTAGCTAAACATATTTTTAAAGAATATAAAATAATTATTTAATTTTTTTACGAAAAATTTGACTCAATCAAAACTAAATAAAATATTTTAATTTAAAAGTTTAAAATAATAAATTATTAGATATTTTTATTAGATTTTGTTTATTTTTTTTAATGTATGAATTAAATTTATACTTAAATTCAATCACATATTTATTTTTCTTTAATATATATATAAATTACTATATTTCATCAGCGCGGGAGAATGAGGGCAAAATGGTGGGAGTAGCGAGCACCCAAAATCAAATACAAAAGCACATGCATATACATTACACACTCTTTTCAGAAAGGTTGTCATTGGTCTGCCAAGGAAAAAGAAGTGATGGAGGAAGTGAAGGAGAAAAATTGGAGAATGGAAGCGGAAGAGAATCTGCAGAGGTTGCAATCTCTTCTGTTGGGTGCGGAACACGCTCTAGCAAACAAGGACTTCGCCTCCGCTTACGTCCTCGCGCTTCGTCTTCTCGGCTTCCTCGACGTGAAGTCCCACTCTGACGCTGTCGATGAGGCCTTCCTTCAACCGACTCGTCGCGACGCACTCTCCAAGCTCCACACCGCTCGCAGATCCCTCATCCCTCAATCTGATCGGTGCGTTCTTTTGGCAATGATTTGATCATACTCTTGAACAGTGAATGTTTTGCTTGAACTTCTTGGTTTAACCGACAATGCTGAAAAACTTAAAGAATTCGGTGAAAATCAAATGGCCTAATTAAGTGTGCTGTACAAGATTAATTCGCTTTTACATATGCGCATCTTCGGAAAAAAAAATGTGAAACAGACTTTTTCATAACTTGAAATTAGTTTATGCATAATAATTTAGTCGGTTGAAGTTATGTGAGTTGCTTTTCTTTTATTTCTTAAAATTTTTCTCATTTAAAATTTTGAAGGAAAAAATTTTATCTAGAAGTATAGGTTTTGTAGAATTTTTCGAATGACATGTGAAGTCATATTAAATGCAAATTTTTATTACTTTATGGTGGAGTTTTTTTCATTCTGCATAGATATTAAAGCCATAAAAAAATATTTATCATACAAGTTTATTTTAATAATTTCCACTCCTTAAATTGTAGGTGTAGCTGTAATATAGTTGATTTTGCAGTATCCGCAACCAGATCTAAATTGAGGAGTGAATTATATTATAGTTTTATCAACTTTAATCTTTTGTACTTTAATCACACTAAAATGATGTAACCACAATTCTGATTACCATACCGGTGGGGAGAATTAAAAATTATTGATGTCGTAGCGGCAATTGTGGTTGCAAATAGATTTTAGACCCTTGAATATTAGTTAACTTTCCCATCTGTTCTGGTATCCTTTTTCTGTTGTTGTCTTTGTGCTTCTGAATATTTTGGTTCCTTTTACTTAACTAGGCAAGCTTTTGAGCAAGCAAAGAAATCTCCAGGATACATTTTTGGCACAACAGGAGATATTGACATTGAGAAGATTCGGAATTCAAAGTACTTCCGTGCTCTTGTCAACCAATCTAAAGAAAAAGATGCGTATAAATTGGTAAGACATTCTGACAATCACAGTTATTAAAATCAATTTATTTATTGTTTTCTGTTTCTAGGTATTCTTGACATCATGATTTATGAATACAAGATTTCTTTTCTTAAAAAAATTATTATTTCAGGTTGATCACCCGGGGAAACAGGGCAAAACGGGCAGCAAAGCCTCGAAGCAAATGGTGCAAACGAAGTTATCATCCATGTATGGGAAAAGCAGTTTGTGGACTAGCAACTGTTCCCAGAGTTCTTTGAACATGAAAAACTACAGTTCTGAGGATTGCAGGATTCTTGGTAGGCCTCAATCTCAAGCCAGCCATACAAAGGGTCCTGGTGTCTCTTCTATCTTTCAAGTTGAAGGAGAAGAAAGAGCTTTTGGAAACACATTCTCCACCAAACGTGTACACGTGGAAACTAATAATCTCAGAGTTGGATATTTGAAGTCACCTTCAAATAAGGACGAAATTCACCCTGATGTTTGTGGCAAAGGGTTTATTACTGCTAGAGCAAAACTGGTATAATTAATTCACCTTATTTATCTACTTTATGCGTTTTTCTCCCAATGCGTCTGACAATTATGAGCGTTTTATTTCTATTTTATCAAATTGGGTGCATGAATTTGTAATTTGTCTTTATAGTGATTGATATGAAAATACTGCTTGTTTGTTTCTGTACATGCATTTTGCTAGTTCCTACCGATATATAGGAACTATGGTTGCAAAAATTAGATAGAAAAAACTAGTATTGAATTGATTCTCTTACCTAAATATATTTGTGGAATCTAAAGTTGGATTTCTTTTTCTCTCTTCCCTTACCTTCTTTTTCCTATCAATGGGTATTAGTTGGGTTTGATCCAACTAGGAGTCTCATAATTGATTCTATGTGCAAGGGGTGATAAAAGAAATGGAAGAACGTATATCTGGTTGTTTGGCAGAGTTAGCTGACTCCTCCAACTCAGTATCACTTATTCTTTGAAATTGTTCAAGAATTAGTTAACTAATCTTCTTTCGGTAACTTGAATTCTTTTAATAATTGAGGCACTTCAAGAGGTAATCCCTGTTCTTGTGGTACAAGATTAGCAAGCATTGATTTCCTGTGATTTGATGGGGACAATGTTTATCAATGACTGTATCAATATGAATTTTTTCCTAATTGATCATACACACGAGGATATTTAGGTTCTATTAGTTATAATCCATTTGAAAGCCCGCACGTTACAATGACACAGTAGACATTTCTTCTTTACTTTCTTGGATGACTTATAGTGCCATGTGAAAGAGGGATTTGGAGATGCTTATGTGGACTCTATGACGGATTTGGTAGTTACGATGGCACAGTGGACATTTCTTCTTTACTTTCTTGGATGACTTATAGTGCCATGATGAAAGAGAGATTTGGAGATGCCTGTGTGGACTCCATGACGGATTTGGTAAAGCTTCGCCAGATGACATCTATGATTGAATATCATGAATCCTTTGAAGCAATTATTAATAGCTTAAACCTTTTTGAACAATATATGTTTAATTGTTTTCTTGGAGATTAAAGGAAGATAAAGTGTTGGTGCGTATGTTTCAGCCCATGACAGTACAAAAAGCTTGTGTTAGTTGGGATGTACGAAGTGGCTAATACATCTCTGTCACTGGAATCTTTCTGGCAATTCAACAAGATTGGCATATTAGGGCCTAAACTAGTACCACCGGTGAAGTCTTTTGTGATTCAATATTTTGAAACTCGTAAGCCTTATGCTCAACATGAACATTGACAGCAACTTTTATGAATGAAAGAAGTGCCAATGATCTTTGTTACTTTTGTGATGAACCCTATACTGTGGGACACAATTTGATGCACAAAAAATTACAAGAAAGGCTTAAGCGATTAATAATTGCGTCAAAAGGCTTCATGATATTTAGTCACTAATGCTTTCTGCTGGAGTTTCGTCAAATCTGCCATGGGGTCCATATAGACATCTCCAAATGTCTCTTTGATCAGTTGTGAAATTTTGTCCACACCATGTGCCATTGTAATGTGTGGCCTTCCAGATGGACTATAGCTAATTAAACCTAAATATCCTCATGTATATGATCATTTAGTATAATGTTTTCATTGATACTATCATTGGTTGACATTGTCTCCATTGAATCACGGAAAATCAATTCGTGCTGATATTGTATCGCAAGAATAAGGACGAGCTCTTGGAGTGTCTTGTTTATTAAAAGGTCAAGTCACCAGAATTGGTTAACTAATTCTTGAACGGTTTCTTTCAAAGAATCAGTTATAGTGTGCTGGTGGGAGTCAACTAGCTCTGTCAAACAAGCAAAAAGATGTTCTTCCATTTATTTTATCATCACAACGTTGCATGTAGATCAGCCATGAGATTGCTAATTGACCAAACCCAATTGATAGGATAAAGCAGGTAGGGGAAGGGAGAAGAAGTCTAGGTGTTCAAAGCAACAGGAAGAGATACAAAAATGGGAATCCAACTTCAGATTCCACGGATATATTAAGGTAAGAGAAAAAAAGAATTCAATACTGGGTTTTTCTATATCTTCTTTACAACCACAGGTCCCAGGATTAGAACGTGACTATGATGCATGTTGAATACAATGATGTTGAATACAATGAAAAAACTATGTATGAGATTAATCTTCCATGTGTTGAATATACACATAGGGTACTCTATTTATAATAGAAAAAATATGAACTAAGTTCAAAATACAAATAAAGAATAATAACAAACTAACTAAAGATAAAAGATAAAGATAAAATAAAGATACTATATTTGACAAGGTAGGAAGATACAAAATTCATGTACAAAAACAAACCGGTGGTATTCACATCAATAGTGTGCTGAATTTTTCATGTTCTTGTTATTCTCCTAATGATGTATTCTAGATGGAAACCTAAACATTATTTTTTGTAAGGAAACACCCTTAAAAGGGTGATCACATTCCCTCTATTATTGAGTGGCTTTCAAACAAGATTTCTAGTAAAATAGATGGAATACCCATTATCATGACTTCTATTCCTTGCGCCAATTTCTTTGCACATAACAATGTTGAAGCCCTTAAATTATTGGTTCAGGAAATTGAAGAAAAGCAGAAGCGAGGAGCAGGCGGTTCACCCTGTAACTCTGTCTCACCGCAGTGTGATAACAGTCCTGCCAACAGGTTACATGGTGGGAGATCATATAGTGTTTCACGACGTGGTTTCCGTAGTAATTTTGTTCCCCCTATAAAATCCAATGGGAATAATGCTGGAAATATGAGTGCACGAAATGCTGGAAAATGTGATGATTCTTTAGATGAATCTACAAGGAAATGGTTAGAAGTACAACCATCATATTACTCCTCAAATTCATCTTGCTATTATCTTCCCTAACCCATTCATTCTCTTTGCGCAGGACATTCCAATGTCCAAATGACAATATTATTTCAAACTTTTTCCGGACATTTTCTCATAAAGAATATCGATTTCACTATCTGCTCATCTATATAACTATCAGAGGGCATATCTACCCTTACCTGAAATCGCTATTCTAGTCTCTAGGTCTTTTATGTACGGGATTTAATTTGTGACTATTTCCTTCATCCCTGCACAAATATTAACATAGTGACTTTTTCTTGTCTTTATTTTTAATTATAGGTACATGAGACTAGTTCCCAGGAAATAGTTGATCTCAATCATGTTTAATGATCGGTTGGATAATATATTCAACTTCCTTATATACTTCGTATGCTTGTAGTTTGGAAATCCTGTGTGGTCCTGATGGTGAGCTTCCAGAGAAATTGAGGAATTTGGAACCTCGCCTCATTGAACATGTTAGTAACGAGATCATGGATAAAGATCCCAATGTCCGGTGGGATGATATTGGTAAATATCAAAACCTTGTTGTCTTTATACTCGGCTCACCAAAATGGGATTTTGCACAATTATGAAAATAAGTATATGTCGTTTAATAATAATGTAGCTGGATTGGAGCATGCCAAGAAATGTATTGATGAGATGGTAATATATCCTTTGCAACGTCCTGACATATTCATGGGCTGCCGTTCACCTGGGAGGGGTCTTCTTTTGTTTGGTCCACCAGTAAGTACAAATATCTCTCCTGTGATGGTATAAATTGCCAAGAGTGGTCTTTAATATCTCTTATGTTTTGAATGCTAGGGAACCGGTAAAACAATGATAGGAAAAGCCATAGCAGGGGAGGCGAAGGCAACCTTCTTTTACATATCTGCAAGTTCGTTGACTAGCAAGTGGGTAAGTTTGTCGTGCTTATGATTTAGCTGTCCTATTTTGAAGGTTTGCTGATATATTCGTGCCAAGTTTAATCAATAATTGAAGTTGAATTCCGTAAAGGGGCTCAGGTCAAGTCAGGTTTGGCCGGTGTGTTTTTTGTTTTGTTAGAACCTGAATTGATTAATGGAGATAGCAATAGGACAACATATGACATAATATTGATAACAAATATTGTTAGAACAGATTTTGATATTATTTTAGATAATGTACCTTAAATTTAATTCAACTTCACAAAATTGATTTTTAAGATAAAGTTTGCATTCACTTTTATACTATAATTTGATTTATATGTAGTTAATGTGAGATCTCCAATATATTATTTCATGTTAGGATCAAATATCTTTAGGGTGAGAATAAAGGTGGTCTAATAATGACTCAGTCGTAGTTGACAGAATAGATATACTATAATTTAATCAAATATCTAGTAGATGTGAGATGACTTGAGAAAAATACAAAGGAATTATGATCCATTTGAGAGAGTGAATTTCCCTATCTTTGGATGTCATATTTATAATAATTTGGAATGCATTAGAGAAACGGTGTAAGAGGGAAGAGAAGAGAATTTGAAATGATATATTTAGGAACTAGGTACAACCCAAAACACACAACTGCTTTACAATAAATTCTATTTAAAACTATTTATTCTAACAATTTGCAACACACTCCCTCATGTTAAGGATTGAATATCTTGAGCTTGAGAAAAGATATTTATGGGTGGTTCTGTTAGGAACCCAGAATAGAAAAGAGACATAAGAGTAATATTTTTTTCTTGAAAAGACTGAAAAGAACACAAAATAGGAGAGCATGCTCTCCTCCCCAAGGGTTTCCCCTTCACAAAGAGCTAAAGCTCAATCTACAAAATTATCATCCTACCCTCCAAGGAACTGATTGGTCTAATTACATGGACCAACTCCCAACTGACAACACTGCCTCCACTTATTTTTCCATCCCTTCCTTTATTCACTGCTTACTTTATTCTTATATTCTCAGATAACCTTTTCCACTGCTTTCTTTTATTTTTCCTTCTACCATAAACCTTCCATATCCTATCATTACATGCTGTTGCAAAACAACCTTGTCCTCAAGGTTGGAATAGTGAAAGCTTGATCCCATGACATTGTGATAGTGTCTCATCATCAAAAGGAAACCCACTGGCTACTCCCTGCCAATACCAAAATTCCAATGTTCTTGATGTTCCAATCATTATCACATCTAAGTTCAACCATGAATTCTTATTCTTATTACATAACCTTGATTTTGGGAGAAATTGTTGCCTGGTTGCATCTCCACCTTCAACTCTCTTTATTGTTGCGTCCCCTTCCTCCATCATAATATATTTTTCTGTTACATATCTCACTTTTGTTTTGGTTTTTTCTTCACTATAGAGGGTGTGATTCTTCATTGCTGACCCTTCTCCCACCTCTAAAGCAATTTGCATATCTCTAATCAAGTCCTGTGGATCCTGTTGTGGCAACTGATTTTGAACGTTAGATTGCAGCCCTGCAAGGAAATATACCTGTCATTGGTCTTCTAGTGTTTTATTTGTTTGTGACACCAATATCTTGAACTCTTGGATGAATTTTCCCCCACTCAAAATAGCGGTATCTTCTCCTCTATTCCCAAAAGTAATAGTCACAATGTTAGGTTTCTGAGTAAGAGACCTAACTATTCTTGCAACACCCACTCACGCCAACACAAATAAACAAGAGAAAATAAAGGAAAGGTGTATAATCTCTGTAATTGTATGTATTCACTGCAACTGTAAAACGAAAACAATAACAACTCAGGAGCCTAATCCCCCTCAACAAGGTCCAAGACCTGTTTACAAAAACGTAAGAAATGGCTAGCTGCCTTCTAACAATGAATAGAACTATATTTATATAAAGATCTCCCATCTCGCCTTTCCTAACCGCTCTCTCATTTTCCCGCCTTCTATCCTCTTACCTTAGATCCTATCATTACACCCTGCTGCAAAACAACCTTGTCCTCAAGGTTGGAACAATGAAGTTTGAGCCCATGACATTTTGATATGGTCTTATCACAGGAAGAACACCCGCTAGCTACTACTTGCAACTTCCGGTCTAGAGGCTTGGGTGGTGGTCGAATTGAGAGATAAAAATTAGGGGTCCATTTTTGTCTCTGTATTATTTCCTTGAAGGCGAGGAACTTCTTATCTTTTCCTGTAAAATAACTTCCTCTACCGTTCGACTCTCTTCTCCTTATCTTTATACCGTTCGGCTCTCTTCTCCCTTTCATTATGCCGTTCGGATCTCTTCTCCCTATCTTTATGCCGTTCGGCTCCTCCCCCCTACATTCAACCGTTCGGCTCGCGTTAACAACCTTAAACAGAGTTGCTGCCAGATCTTCCCAGTCTAGAGTTACTTCTCCTCTTTGTTTTGGTACCGTTCATCCTTTAATGGCCAATGCCGTTCGGTCCCATATCAGACCGTGCATCTTCCATATTGACCCCACACTCTTGGCGGCTCCCGACCGGCCTGGGTAATTAGCCTCAGACCACTCGGCAACGCCCGATCGGCCTGGGCTGTTGCGCAAGGCCTCAGACCGCTCGGCAACAATCGATCAGCCTGGGTTATAGCGATTAGCCTCGGACCTTGTCACCTCACTGCTTGTTCGTCCCCTAGATGACTGGTTTTCTATGGCCTTGGACTGCTTGACCAATGACTAGGAGACCGTTTTGACTATAAGACCGTTCGACATATAATTGTAACAGTAAGACCGTTCGGTTCCGGTCGTCATCTCTCGTTTAGATTCGGCAGTTCTCTCTCGTTCGGGTCCAGCAGTCCTCTCCTCTTCGTTTCCGGCCATCCTCTCCTTTTCGCTTCCCTGGAATTCTTCACTCTTGGCGGCTCCCGATTGGCCTAGGTGATTGGCCTCGGACCACTCGGCCACTCCTGATCGGCATGGGCTATAGCACTTGTCCTCGGATTGTTCGACGACTCTCTGGAACTCCTCAACATCCCCTGCGATCCGCATCGCCACCATCCATTCTTGTGGGTCATGCTGTCGGACTTGATTCCGGATATCCTCTTTCAATCCCACAAGAAAATATCCTAACAGCTGCTCGTCCGACACTCTCTTCGTTTGACCTGCCAATATCTTGAAGTATTGTACATACTCGTCCACTGTCGCCGTCTGTCTCAATGCCGTCAACTGCTCAACAATGGTTCCAAACCTTATCACCAGGGCTTCCTTCAAACCATCCCATGAACGATTCTTGGCTTTCTCCTTCCAAGCTCTGACCCAGTAGCCAACGCTCCCCTCCATGCTCACATACGCCAATCGTACCTTGTCCTCTTCCGCTACTCCATATAATTCGAAGAATCGCTTCGCCCAATTGATCCAGTTCAATGGATCTAATCCTTCGAACACAAGCAACTCCACCCTCTTCCTTCAATTGAACCACTCACCTTCTCTGCCCCCAATTTTGTCCTCGTGTCTCGTGCTCTTATTGGCGTTCACAGGCGTGGGACTGTCGTCGGACTGTTCCCCTTGATTGCGGTGCCGTCCCCCAATAATCGCATAACTTCTTGAAGATCTTGGCGGATGGCCGCCGAATCTTGTCTCAATATTGCAGTTTCGACCTTCAATCCTCTATTGCAACCTCCACCGCGTCTAGCCGGCTTTCTACCATGTTCAGGCGTCCCTCATTTCTTCCCTCCATTCTTCTTCTTCACACGCGCTCTGTTCGCTCCTCCGATGAAGATCCGGCAAGTTGGACCAATTTGTTAGGTTTCTGAGTAAGAGACCTAACTATTCTCGCAACACCCACTCACGCCAACGCAAATAAACAAGAGAAAATAAAGGAAAGGTGTATAATCTCTTGTAATTGTATGTATTCATTGTAACTGTAAAACAAAAACAATGACAACTCGGGAGCCTAATCCCCCTCAACAAGGTCCAAGACCTGTTTACAAAAATGTAAGAAATGGCTAGTTGCCTTCTAACAATGAATAGAACTATATTTATACAAGATCTCCCATCCCGCCTTTCTTAACCGCTCTCTCATTTTCCTGCCTTCTATCCTCTTACCTTAGATCCTATCACACAATGTTCCCACCACATTTTCGTTTGACATACGCACCACAACCTGCCACACTATCTCTACTAAAAACTACAACTTTTTAAACTTCACTCAGAGAAGCAAGGGTCACAACATTCCCTTCACAATCTTCACCTGATGCATTTTCCCCACCAACATTTGTCACATTATCCACCCTTATAGCAACAACTTCTGTAACTTTCTCAGCAACAAATACAACAATGTCTCCATCACAGTTTTTGTCTTTGCCTTCCTCTTTACATATATTCTCTAGTCTCCTGTCTTGCCTTCCAAATCCTACAAAACAATCAACACTCAAATTAACAGCTTGTGACACTCTACTCCCCGAAATAATGGTGATAACATTCCCCTCATGGTCTTGGTCTCCACTGGTATCCTTCTCTTTTCTTCTCCCAATTGATTAAATTATCTCCTCCATCTGAGGGTTTCTTTGATTTCTTGATGTCTTGCAGACTATCTTTCCCAACAACCTTTTTTACCTCTTTCTTTCTGTTAGGGTTCCAATTAGGAAACCTAGGGAAGAATCTTACTAACACTCCACCTAACGATGAATTAACCTCCACACTTAGTATTCACAGTAAGAAAGTCATATACAGAGTAGGTATGGGAGCCTAACCTCCCCCACAGGAATAACGTTTCCTGTTCAAAGAATGCAAGCAATCAAAAGTCCCCTCAACATATAACTACTTCCTATATATACAAGTCTATCCCGCGTCTTTCCTAACTGTTAAGACAGTTAGAGTAACTAACTCTACTAACTCTTCCTTCTCCTCTCATAGACTCTCAGCCTCCTATCATTACCCCCTCCCTCTTCAACAATCTTGGCCCCAAGATTGAGCTCCGGATATTGGTCTTGGATGACCAATCTGTCTTCCCATGTAGCGCCCTCTCTGCCACCTTCCTGCCATTCGACCAGGACCTGATGTACTACATCTCCTCCTTGCTGTAGTTGCCTTTCTTCTATAATCCGGATTGGCCAAAAGGTTGGCCCCTCTGCCTGGAGTTCTACAGGTAATTCCTTCTCTGCCCATCTGTCACCCACTGCTTGTTTTAGTTGAGACACATGAAATACTGGATGTATACGAGCTGAATTTGGTAGTTTGAGTTTATAGGCCACTTTTCCCACCCTCTGCAACACTTGATACGGTCCAAAATATCTGGCCGAAAGCTTGGGATGTATTCTAGTCGTCATGGAGGTCTGACGATGAGGTCTAATTTTTAAATAGACCATATCACCTTCCCTGAAGCTAATCTCCTTCCTCTTCTTGTTGGCCTGGTGCGCCATTCGATCTTGGGCCCTGCTCAAATGGAATTTTAATTGTGTAAGTGCCTCGTCACGTGTCATCAAGTCTTGTGCCACCGCTTCCACAGCTGTTTCTCCCGGAATAAATCTGCTAAATGATGGAGGGGGCCTACCATACACCGTTTCAAACGGGGTGCAGCGTGCTGATGCCTGGTAACTGGTGTTATACCAGTATTCTGCCCAAGACAACATTTCATACCACCCCTTTGGCTGTTCCGAACAGAAACAACGCAGATATCCCTCAACAATCCTATTCACCACCTCCGTCTGCCCATCCGTTTTGGGGTGGTATGCAGTGCTCATTTTGAGCTGCGTTCCTTGCAACTTAAACAACTCCTTCCAAAATATGCTTAAGAAGATGGGGTCTCTATCACTCACAATCGACACAGGAATCCCATGCAATCTTACGACTTCCCTTGCAAATATTTCCGCTACTGTCTTGGCCGAGTAAGGGTGTCTCAAAGCAATGAAATGGCCATATTTGCTCAATCTGTCTACGACCACAAGAACCGCATCATGGCCGTGTGATTTTGGCAGTTTTACTATGAAATCCATGCTCACCTCTTCCCATACTACCCCTGTGGAATTGGTAAGGGTTGTAGCAGCCCTTGAGGAGAAGCAGCCAAGTATTTATGCTGCTGACACACCTCACACCTAGCAACGTACTCAGTAACCATCTTCTTCATACCCACCCAATATAGAGACTGGGCGATTCTTCTATACGTGCGGTAAATTCCAGAGTGGCCCCCTGTTTTAGTTACATGGAATTCAGCTAGCAGCTTAGGGACCCATGCTGAACTCGCCGATATTACCATTCGACCCTTGTAGTGCAACCTATCATTCTCCATTGTATAAGCCAGATGACTCTCGGGGTTCTTCTTAATCTCATCAATCAGCCTCTGTAATACTTCATCCTCCTCCACTTCCTTCAAAACTTCATTAAAATCTGGCCAGAATGGCCTGGATAGCAAGTGCAACTCCCCTACCTCCGTATTACCCTCTTCTCTCCTCGATAGAGCATCCGCTGCTCTGTTGGTACTTCCCTTCTTGTAGATTATTTCGAAATCATACCCCATCAATTTAGCCAACCAATTCTGTTGGTTTTGGGTGACTATACGCTGCTCTAGGAAGTATTTCAGACTTCGCTGATCCGTATGAACAATAAACCATCTCCCAACTAAGTAGGGACGCCAATGCTGAATGGCCATGACTAAAGCCATCAATTCTTTTTCATAAATGGATTTGCTCAGTGATCCTGCAGATAAGGCTTTGCTATAGAAAGCAATGGGTCTGCCCTCCTGGGTTAGCACCGCTCCTACGCCCCCACCTGAGGCGTCACATTCTATATGGAAAGCTTGCTGGAAATCGGGCAATGCCAACACGGGAGCAGTGGTCAAAGCTGCTTTTAACTTGGCCATGGCTGTGCTTGCTGCTTCTGACCAAGCAAACTGACCCTTCTTCAATAAATCGGTCAGTGGTTTCGCTATCCTTCCATATCCCGACACAAAACGCCGATAGTACCCTGTCAGACCTAGGAACCCACGCAACTCCTTCAAACTCCTCGGCTCGCCCCACTCTAACACTGCTTTCACCTTATCCACATCCATTTCGACCCCCATTGCAGAAATTTGGTGGCCCAAATAGCGAATTCGCTGCTTCCCGAATTCACACTTCTTACTGTGTTTGCTACCCACCGTTGCTGTTCCAATATTCTCAGTACCAACCCCAGCTGTTCTAAATGGTCTCTCCATGTGGGGCTGTACACCAGTATATCATAAAAAAAAAACTAACACGAATTTCCTGAGATAGTTCTGGAACAGCTTGTTCATCGCTCCTTGAAAGGTGGCCGGCGCATTCATTAGTCCGAAGGGCATCACTAAGAATTCAAAATGCCCCTGGTGAGTGCGGAAGGCAGTCTTGGGTACATCGTCTTCATTCATTCTAATCTGATGGTACCCCGCTTTAAGATCAATTTTGGAGAAGTACTTCGCCCCCTTCAGCTCGTCCAACAGCTCTTCTATGACTGGAATGGGAAATTTATCAGGGACGGTGGCCCTGTTTAAGGCTCGGTAGTCTACACAGAAACGCCAACTACCGTCCTTCTTCTTCACCAATATTACGGGGCTGGAGAATGGGCTAGAACTGGGTCGGATGAGCCCCGCTTTTGTCATGTCTGTCACTTGCTTTTCGATCTCACTTTTCATGAAGTGTGGATACCTATAGGGGCGGACATTTATAGGATCCACTCCCTCCTTAAGTGTAATGTTGTGCTCTTTGTCACGTGATGGGGGTAACCCTTTTGTTTCTTGGAAAACGCTATAGTGCGCTTGTAACAGCGCTTCCAACTCTGCTTTCTGATCTCCCGTCAAATCATCGCTCCACCCGTCATCTCTCTCCTGCTCCACCCCATTCAGACTCCACACTAATGCCCATGACACAGCATCCACTATCTTGGACAACGTTCTGGGCTCTACCAGCTGTCGCGCCAATGTTGGGTCACCCCGTATCTTAATCTTCCTGCCGTCCACGTTGTAGATCATCGTCATCTCCCCCCAATTAACTCTCACTTCTCCCAAATTTCCCAGCCATGCGACACCCAAAATGACGTCCACTTCTCCTAGTTCAAAGACAAAGAACTCCTCCTCGACTGTGGCGTCTCCCAATTCCACTCTTATTTTCTCGCAGCGACCACGCGTCATCCTCCTGTGTCCATCCCCTAAACTAACCGAATATGGCCGTGTGTCAATCGTAGGCAGTTCTAACTCCTCCACCAACTTCCGGCTGATGTAATTGTGGCTTGCGCCACTATCTACGAGTACCACCACTTCCCTCTCTCCAATTCGTCCTCTCAACTTCAGGGTCTTGGGTGTTGTTAATCCCTCAACGGAACAGGCGGATAACTCCATGGGTTTCTCTTCTATGCTTCCCACTTCTTCGCATTCATCTTCCTCCTCATCCTCGGCTAATAGCAACACGCGCAGGCTCTTCTCAGTACACCTATGGCCTGGTGCAAACGGTCCTCCGCAACGGAAGCACCGACCTTCCTCCTTTCTTTTGAGAAATTCTGGATATGGTAGATTTCTCACCATCCTCCCTCTGTTTTCGTTCCCGGCTGTTGCACCCACTCTCGCATTTGCATGCGTCGTCACCCCATCTCTTCTCCCCGATCCTGTACTCTCTGTTCTCGCCGTTTGTGGAGTCGCGTTTCGATTGGGTTCCGATCGCAGCACAGTCCCCGTTGATCGTGTTCCCAGCAGGTTAACTTTGACCCCATTCCCGTATCCTCCCTGTTCTTGCATGATAGCCCCCTCGACATCCCGAGCAATCCGCATCGCCTCCATCAATTCCGATGGGTTTTGAATTCGCACCTGGACCTTTACATCGTCACGCAATCCCGCCAGAAAATAACCCAGTACCTGCTCATCAGGTATGCCCCTCGTCTGCCCCATCAACACCTCAAAATCACGAACGAACTCCTCCATCGTACCCGTCTGGCGTAAAGTCGCCAACCTCTCGAACACCGTTCCCCTAAATACTCCTCCAAAACGGTTGATCATGGCTGCCTTTAGTCCTTCCCACGATCGATTTCTCGCCTTTTCCCTCCAAAAGGTGAACCAATACGCCGCACTCCCCTCCATGCTGACGTACGCAATTTCGACTTTCTCCTCGTCGCTGGACACCTTCTGTATATTGAAAAATCTCTCGGCTCTATTGAGCCAACTCAGTGGTTCCGCTCCATCAAAAGAGGGCAATTCCACCCTTCTTCTCCACGGTTTCTGTTCATCCCTCCTGTCGCCGGTTCCTCCGTCTCCGATCTCCCCCTCGACTCTTTGTCGATTGTCATTTACGGAACTATCATCAGAACTCCCTTCAGCCTGAACGACTTGCTTCCCCAACATCTTCATGATTTGTTGTAAGTCCCTCCGTATCGCCACCGATTCCGCCTTCATCCCTCCCACCGTTATCTCAATCGCTTCCAATCTCGCCTCCGTTGCACTCTCCATTTCTCGAATCCGGCAGGTCGGACCAAATTGTTAGGGTTCCAATTAGGAAACCTAGGGAAGAATCTTACTAACACTCCACCTAACGATGAATTAACCTCCACACTTAGTATTCACAGTAAGAAAGTCATATACAGAGTAGGTATGGGAGCCTAACCTCCCCCACAGGAATAACGTTTCCTGTTCAAAGAATGCAAGCAATCAAAAGTCCGCTCAACATATAACTACTTCCTATATATACAAGTCTATCCCGCGTCTTTCCTAACTGTTAAGACAGTTAGAGTAACTAACTCTACTAACTCTTCCTTCTCCTCTCATAGACTCTCAGCCTCCTATCACTTTCCTTTCATGATGTCATGAAGAAATTCCTCTCTCCCTTTCTTGCTCTGTCAACAAATTTCTCCCTTCCTTTTGAGTCCCTTTCTTGATTCTGGTATTCCCGTAACATTTCTTTCAATTCTTGGAAACCTTTTCTCATCTCTTGCCTAAGTCCTCTTGATGCTTCCATCCTCTTATCCAGTTCACTAGTCCCCCTCTCCAAAGTATTGTCGCTTCCTTCCATGCTTTCCCTCCTTCTTGAGCTGGCAGGTTGGACCAATTTGTTAGGAACCCAAAATGGAAAAGAGACAGAAGAGTAATATTTTTTTTATAGAAAAGACTGAAAATAATACAAAATAAGAGAGCACTCTCTCCTCCAAGGGTTTCCCCTTCACAAAGAGCTAAAGCTCAATCTATAAGTTATCATCCTCCCTTCCAAGGAATTGATTCGTCTAAGTATATGGACCAACTCCCAACTGACAGCACTGCCTCCACTTATTTTTCCATCCCTTCCTTTATTCACTGCTTTCTTTATTCTTATATTCTCAGATAACCTTTTCCACCGCTTCCTTTTATTTTTCCTTCTACCATAAACCTTCCATATCCTATCAGGTTCCATAGTGACTTAATAGCATGTGCCGATATATTCAACACACTTTAATAGCATGTGACAATATATCAACACCCTTTTGATAAATATACTTTGATGTCATTTTAAAAAGTGGACTTTAGAAAAATACAACTTCACCATGCTAAAAGGAAGTGAAAAAACTAGAAGATAGGGGAAAGCTATGCAAAAAATTGAGAAAAAGAAAGAAATAAAATGTGCACAATCCATGCACCAAGTGTGATGAGTAAAAAGGAATCGACTACTTAGTTTCTCTGTTTCGGTTCTAATATACCATAATAAAGTTATAAAATCGTTTTAATATTGTAACTGATAAAGTAGGATCTGTTCTCAGGTCGACTTGATTGAGTTACTCATTCCCTGACCCTACTTCATCCATACAATATGGATAGGGTCAAGTCAGTTTTCTTGTGTTGGTTTGACACATGTTGACTCATGCAAAACTTAGACATCTGTGCTTTTAGTTAGGTCGTGTAACAATAATTTCAAAAACTGTTGAAATGTTTCTTAATACCCTCAAATGGTTCCTCCTTATGATTACTTTAGATTGGTGAAGGTGAAAAGCTAGTGAGAGCCCTTTTTGGAGTTGCCAGTTGCCGTCAGCCTGCTGTAATTTTTGTTGATGAAATAGATTCTCTCCTGTCTCAGGTATGCTTTGTTATATTATAGCCAATAAAAGCGACGTGGATTTATTGCCGTAGTAGTTTCTCTGACATTATCAGCCATAGCAGTATCGTCTATGAGGAATTACTAACATGCAAATTAACCAATTTACTGTAACTACGCCATGAAAAATTTCTCTCTTCATTTAATGCAAATAACTTGTTACAGCGTAAATCAGACGGTGAGCATGAATCCAGTAGACGTCTAAAGACACAGTTTCTCATTGAAATGGAAGGCTTTGACAGTGGTAGCGAGCAAATTCTGCTTATAGGTTATTGCTGACTCACTGGGTTCAAATTCCTTTTTTATTTGGCTTTGAAATACGATCAAATTTTAGCTTATAACCTGTTTCTTTCGTGATACGGCCTTAATTCCACAATATTTATGATTTCATCTTTGGCATTTGAAGTGTTTTAGTAGACTTAATACATTTGATGCATTTGAGCATTAACACTATATATCCGCTATCAGCGACAATGAATCAGAAAACATAAGCCTATGATGTAATTTCTCATGCTTTCTCAAGCCCTTTTTTGTTTCCTTGTATTTGTTGAAAAGGAAGGAAAATGTCAAACTTAAATTTTTTTTTCTTGAAATATGAGGATTAAGTTTATTTCAGTAAAACCTTATAAATCAATATAAAGTTGTCAAGTTACCTAATTATAAGAATATTTAGTCAGATTACACTAGCATTTGTGCATATTGCTTTTAGAAATGTTATACATTTATTTATAGTTGAAAAAGAAAATATAAAATATAAAAGGTTACTTTTCATCTTGTCATACAGATTTGCAATCAATTTTTTAAAAAAAAGTACTAGTTTTAAAATGGTTATCAAAATTACTAAAAAGTAATTTTGAAGGTATAATAGTTTAGATTAGTTTAGTAATACAACAGATTCAATTTTAAGCGATATTTTTGTTTACCCAACTCTTAAAAATATTTGACGTCTCTTTTGAGCAAATTACATATTAGTCCCTTTTTTATATTATATATAACCCTTTTTAAAAGATGTAATTGTATTGAGAAAAAACGAGGTATAAGTGTGATTTCAGCAAATTTTATGGGATTTTAGATTAATTTACTTTAATATTTCTCTCTTTATGTGTTTGGAATTGTGGTAATTGTGATGTAAGTAACTTGGGTTTTTAGGTAACAAGGTTCTCTTTCCTAGCGTTTCAATTTGATGGCAGTAAGTTTTTCTCACATGAACTGCCATACTATTTCTTATGGACTTTGGGTAAAATTCATACAGGGGCAACGAATCGTCCCCAGGAGCTTGATGAAGCAGCACGAAGGAGACTTACTAAAAGGCTTTATATTCCCCTACCATCCTCAGGTGCTAATCATGATTCTGCATATTTTTAGATAAACTCTTCCATCACCCAGGTGACTAACATTTTGGTATTGGACGTAAAGAAGCAAGAGCTTGGATTGTACGTAACCTTCTACAGAAAGATGGACTATTCAATCTTTCAAACGAGGAAATGGATATCATATGCATCTTAACGGAAGGTGTGAGTTTACACGAGTTATTTGCAATATCTTCTATATACAGCAGTTTGATTGTTGGTTTAATTATTTTAAAAAGAAATCAAAATCCTTTGGTTTCGAGTGATTGATTTCCTTTGCTTTCACTCGGTAACTTTTCTAGGTTATTCAGGATCAGACATGAAAAACTTAGTGAAGGATGCTTCTATGGGACCCCTAAGAGAGGCTTTAAAAAAAGGCATAGAAATTACAAAGTTGAAAAAGGAGGATATGCGAGGAGTAACTCTTCAGGTATGCAGAATGCACCATGTGCCTAAACCTGTAAAATTCTCAGCTTAATTTTAAAACGATTTACAGGAAACTCAAATTGTGTAGGACTTCGAGAGCTCCCTCAGAGAGGTGAGGCCTTCTGTTTCCCCAAATGAACTTGGGACGTATGATCAATGGAACAAGCAATTCGGAAGCTTATCATTGTAGTGGCATGTTTCATCACTGTATGTATGGTGACAAATATCACAGACTAGTCAGAGATGGTAGCAACTACCTAGATAGACCTGTACCTTAATGCTTGCGCTATGGTAATCTTTATGTTAATCTAATTACACTGCTTGCACAACCCATTGCCTGTAAAATTCCACTGGCGCAAGAAGTGGCATGCTGACCACCTTTTAAGATTTAATATTTCAAGCTCCAAGCATGTTTTGCAGGGCCTTTTCTTTGTGATGGTGATTACAAACATGTTCAATGAGCCAGGATTAGCTAATAGGTTCTTATTTTTCATTTGAATTTCTCTTGTTTAATAAAATAAGAATTTGAAAATTTCTTATTTCTTATTTTTATAATTCAGTTTTAAAAAGTTAAATTTCTAAAATTAGTTCGGTTAGTTTTTTATTAATTTAAAATTACTTCATTGATGAAATGCATAAGTAGTTGAAAATCGAGATGAATTGAGTTAGTTTCTTATTAATTTAAAATTACTTCTTGATGAGATGCATAGTCAAATAGGTTGAAAATCGAGATGGATTGATTTAGATTGAAGATTGAGATAGATTGACTTGAAAAAGTCTATATCAGTTGGTTTGAGTTTGTTAGATATATTATATTTATTTTATCTCTATTTTTTATATTTTGTTAGTTTGTTACTACTTTTATTTGTAATTTGGGTTTAGTTCATATTTCTTTTATTATAATTTAAGGACATGTATATTCAACACACGGAAGATTAATTTTATACATAACTTTCATTATATTTAATATGGTATCTAGAGTTAAAAAAATTGAGGAAAAATAATTGTTGCTTTGTCTCTACACTTATTGTTGTTGGCAACATTGCCATCTACTGTTGTTGACGACATTATCGTTTACTGTCGTCGTCTAGTGTTGCCATTATTGGAGTTCCAGTTTTGATCGACGATTAGATGATTTTGTTTGTCTCAGCTAGGTGACTACCATGTCATCAATGACACCTTAGTCGGAGCTCTTACACGTTCTTAGCTCTCTTTTAAGTTGTATATTTGTTCCTTTTTTTTGTCATGCATGGTAACACGTCTTGTCTCCTCTTAAACAATGATTCAGAGTGTCAAGATTGCTCTTTTTCCTCTTTCAAGTTTGTCATGCATGGTCGCACGTCCCATCTCCTCTCAAGCAGCTATTCAAAGCATTAATGTTGTTGTTTTTTCCTCTTTCAGGTGCCTTGATTATAGAATCTTGGATTATTAAGGATTATCTCTCTTGTTCATCCATGACTTCTTCCGTTGTTGTCTCTTTTGATCAACTTTTTGTCATCATTGCATTTGAACTATCCATATATGTATTTTCTCTCATGGCAAAGATGACTTTTTATTAGTTCATTTATAATCGTGGTGACTCCTCAACAATGATCTTTTTATCCCTAGATATCAATAATGCATTCTTTAATGACGATTTACAAGAAGGGATTTATAAGGAACAACCTCCTAGATTGGTTGCCTAAGGGGAGTCTTCTGGGTTGGTATTTCGTTTTCTATGTTGTCTTTGCAAATCATTAACAATTTGGGATCACTTAAGTGCAAAAACATATATTTTCACCAAGTGTTTAGGGATTACATTAGTAATAAGCTTGATATATACGATTTATATGCATTAGATTGAGGAGATTATTAGATATATTACATTATATTTATTTTATCTTTATCTTTTATTTTTAGTTAGTTTGTTATTATTTTTTATTTGTATTTGGGGTTTAACCTATATTTCTTATATTATAAATATTTGTGTATATTAAAAAAAAAGGGAGATTAATCTTGTACATAGTTTTTACCATATTCAACAAAGTTAAAAGGTTGTGATGAGTTAGCCTGGATGAAGGATGTGACAGATTGAGTCGGGTTGAAGGTCTAGACAAACAAGGTTAGGCAATGATCGAAATTTGATAGAGTCAACCATTCTCTTTATTTTTTGCATTTTATTACACTTTCCAGCAACTTAAGTCTTGGCCAATGATGATAAAAGAGTGGCCTTAGTGTCCCATTTTCTCAAAGATTTCCAAAGACAAGAAGCACCGCCTTTATATTATAGTAGTTTTTGTTTTTGTGCATCTAATTTATTACCTTTCTTTAGGACTTCTTTTAAGTGCTTAACCTTATTTTCTTACCATTTAATTTCTTGCTTGTCTTCTTGGTTTTCTTGGTTTTGTAACACATAAATTCCTTTAGCAAAGCTTTTATTACTTTTAGACATTTTCTTGCTTTTTCTTTGGACTCCATCTTCTCGGTTTTGTGCATTATTTGTGGTGTAGACTCTTTTTTTTGTGGTTAGCCAATATCTTTGAGGTAGCACCCTAGGCGGTGGAGACCGAAGGGGAGCTTGAAGTCTAGAGTGGTAGTCAAGAAGAAAAGAGTGAAACACTTAGGAGGAAGAACTATTTGTTTATATTTCTTTGCTTTATATTTGGTTCCTTTTTGCATTGTAAGTTTCAGCCTTGTTATGTGTCTTGGAGGAGTCTTTGGTGCTCAATCCCATTTCCTAACAAGGATATCTAAACGTTAGTGATTTGCAATTTTTAGTTGATTAGGTTGGAGGAACCAAAGTTCTTCTAACTTAGTCATTAAATCGTGCTTTCTTTAACTATGTTAGCTTAGTGTGTGTTTACTTTTATTTCAATTTTAATTCCCTTTGAGAAGTTTGGAGTAAGAGTACCTAAGGTAAGCTTTGACTAGGAAAGACTTGATTCTTAAGAAATCCTTTGTGATTCACCTCTCTTTCTTGGAAGTGAACTTTGGTATCTTTTGCTTCCTTAAGTCTCTTAAGGAATTTCTTTTGAAATACTAAATAATGTGTTTGTTGAAGTACCTGAAAAATACTAGAAGGAGGTTGAATAATGTTTTTGGAAAACGTTTTTCGCAACCCTTATGATATAACATGTTATTAAGCATATGTAATATTCTTTTAAAAGCTTAGACGCTCGACTTTAAATATCTTGATATACTTTGATAAGGTTGTGTGCTAATCGAAATGTTTCTAATGCAGTGTTTTGTAAGAAATTCCTTTAAAAAGAAGGGATCATTTAGCTTGGAAGTTCTTGTATTTTTAAATATAATTATCAACTGCAGGTTTTTCAAGAGAATCATTTAGTAAAGAGAAGAGAAAATAATACAAGATATTTTATATTGGTTCTCTCCAACGGAGTTATGTCTAGTCTCCTTCGTAGAGGGTTTCACTATAATCTTCACACGATTACAAATGAGTATTAGCAATACTCTTAGTAATCAGCTACCTCGCCGAGAATTCTTCTAAGTATTAGCACCACCCTTGGAACTCAATACCCTGTCGAGATTTCCTTTGAATATTCTCACCATTCTTGGTACTCAGCTTCTTGCCGAGATTTTTTTTGAGTATTCAAACTACTCTTGATACTAGACAACTGCGCCTAGATTCCTCAACTCAAAAGAGTTCAATTGTAAGTATTTAAATTCTCTTTAGAATTGCAATCAATGATTGCTTACAAGTAGTTCAGACTAAATCTCTCTATGAGAGAATTTGATTACAATACAATGTAGTCTAAATACTCGCAAGTGTTTCTCTCTTCTCTCTTACAGTTGTAAGAAATTTGACGCTTAAGCTCAAGAGTATTTATTTCTCCTCTTTTTTTTTTTTCTTTTCTTCAAGTAAGATGTATTCTTTTCTTTGAGCTCTTTTTCTCTCTTCTCTTTAGGATGGATATGTTGTTGTAAGCTTTTCTTTTTCACTTTGTCTATCCTCTATCCTATCCTCTTGATTTTCTTCTTGAGAGATCTTCTACTTATAGGCTTCATGATTTGTTGTCCGTTAGACTGAGTTTGAAGTTTGTAGCCTTGATACTTGTGTTTTCTCTTTCTTCTTTTCAGAATAGTCGTTGTGTAAGTCAACTTTGTCAGAGCAGACATGCTTTTTCAGTCCTTTACTTGAAGTAGGTTGTATGATCTTTTTAGACTTTACTTCAAGAAAGGAACATTTCGTGATTATCTTCTTTGTCTCTAACGTCCACATTTTGATATTTGATCTGTAGTAGTGTGGATGCATGTAAAATAGCTTATCTGCAAAATTAGAGTAAACTATGCATGGAACAAATATGACTTTTCTTATCGCTTTTGTTGTTTTTGAAATGTGAGCATTTAATGTTTGCTCAGAACAACAATGTGCTTTTTGATTTCCTACCGTTAGGTAGCATTTTACAATTAATTTCTTTTAAAATGAAGATACGAAGCGTATTTAAGTACTTCATCATAGGATGAGGTATTTGTTGAGCTCATGGTATCATCTGGTCAAGTAAACGCTTCTTTAACTTTTGTCTTTTTTTTTTTAGAAATATAACATTTAACTTGTTTAAGCTTTCTTATGTTTTTAATAATTAAGTCATTTAATACGTGATTATCTTCTTTGTCTCTAACGTCCACATTTTGATATTTGATCTGTAGCAGTGTGGATGCATGTAAAATAGCTTATATGCAAAATTAGAGTAAACTATGCATGGAACAAATATGACTTTTCTTATCACTTTTGTTTTTTTTGAAATGTGAGCATTTAATGTCATTTAATGTTTGCTCAGAACAACAATGTGCTTTTTGATTTCCTACCGTTAGATAGCATTTTACAATTAATTTCTTTTAAAATGAAGATACGAAGCGTATTTAAGTACTTCATCATAGGATGAGGTATTTGTTAAGCTCATGGTATCATCTGGTCAAGTAAACGCTTCTTTGACTTTTGTCTTTTTTTTAGAAATATAACATTTAACTTGTTTAAGCTTTCTTATGTTTTTAATAATTAAGTCATTTAATATTTTTGTCAAAGACATTGTCTCGACCAGTTTTTGTTTTCGAGAGAAGCCAAATACCTGTCTGGATGTTTTTTCTAATTCTTAGGACCTAAGTGTTTTTCTATGTTCGGAGTTCAAGTTCTAGTTTTTGTTTATTTAGGGTTTAGGCTCTAAGTCTTGTGTTTTTTACCCTAAGGTTGTTTTCTGGTTATTAACTCGTTTCAATGTTATTTGATTAAACTTCAAAACATGAGATCCTTCGTTTGTATAGACGATTTTATCTTTAACATATGTGCATAACATCTTTTTTTTTTAACTTTAAGAATGTCTATGACTCATTCTTACCAAATTGGTAGTGATTCTAGAGAAGAGGCCCAACCAAGTTTAAAACATATGGCCAAAGAACTAAAATCTCCCAAAAGTAAGAAACCCTCCAAAAAGAAAAAAGAAAGAGTTGAAAGGGAAAAATATCTTGCTTCCTTAGAATAACTTAGAATTCTTAATGAAAAAGAAAAGAAAATCCAAGAGAAGATTAATAGAAGAAAGGGAGAAAGAGGAGTAAGGAAAAAAAGAAACAAAAAGGCTATACAAAAAGAAAAAAAGAAACTTAAAAGAGAGGTCCAACTTGCCATTTTAGAGGAGGAACTTACAATTTTAAAACAAAAAGATAAGAGGATAAAAGAGAAAAGAAGTGAAGACAATATAAGGAAGGAAGAACAAAGAGAGGAAGTGGAGAGAAAACAAGAGAGTATGAGGAGAAAAAAAGAATAGAGAGGGATGATAAAGAAATAAGAGAAAAAGAAGAGATTGAGAGAAGAGAACAAGAGATTGAGAGAAGAGAAAATATAAAATATAAAATATAAAACACGCAGTACAAAGTCGATTAAGTAAAAGTGTAGAGATAGAAAAATTAAACACTGCTTTTTATACTGGTTCGGCTAAGCCTACATCTAGTGTCCTTCCTCACGAGGAAGAAAATGCACTATAATGATCAAGGTTTTTACAACAAGGCTTTTATAGAGACCTCCACGTCAAAAATATAAAACACCTCTCTAACCCTCTAATCAAATTATAGGCATACAACACACAAAGACCACCTGCCACGAGTTTTAATCGACTTACTTCATAATGAAGTCGACTTAAAACTGCTGTTTTGCTACACAATTTAAGTTCAACTAAAGTGCATGTGGTTGTTCTTTTCCAAAACAATTTTCATGCAATCACAGATTAAATCTCACATATATAACATAGTGAATTGCAATGATCAACACAGCACAAACATGTTCTCATATAATCATAATCATGAAAGTAATGAACATGTAACACATAAAAACATGTGTTATTAATTATGTGTTATCATCATAAAAAACCAGAAGCTCTGAGATTGTAGGTTCAGCTAAACCAATGCTATCCTATCGACAATCTCAACAATCTCCCCTTTTTTTTATGATGCACAACCATGATTAATAAACAACCATGTTGTACACAACAATAAAAATTATCAAACAATTATCAATCCATATATCAGTATAATTCTCCCCCTTTGGGCATTAGCAAAAAGGTATGCAAACAGGTATTGATATTTAGATAATCAATTATTTCAGAGATGCATCAGTAAATGATAAAACAAACACAGATGCTCCCCCTGTCACAGATAATCACATAAGAAAGAATGTACTCTTCCCCTTAAGTATAGGCATGTGAAATATCTAAAAAATATGTAATGCTCCCCCTGTCATTATACATGTTTCATATTCAAAACCCAGATACACAATGCAGTATTCATAGAATATAACAGAGCATTTATTGACATTTGACATATTTGTATCAGTTGGGAAACATGTAAGCATATCAATGCATTATCAATACAACAATCTCAGTATAATCTCTCAAACATTTCAATCAGTTATAACACAGAGATATAACAAATATAAAACAATCAACAATATGTAATCAATAAAGAGATAACAATATTCCAACTCATGGATTTTTTTAACCCCTATTAACCACAGTCGATTGTCCCAAATTCATAATCAACTTCATTGCTTTTTATTAGAGTTGAATCTCGAGTATTGTTTATCCAGAAGCAATGTTCCTGCAAAAACCTTTCAAGATGCTTTCCAGATCAAGCATTTTAGAATCATTGTAATACATGAATTGTTATAGGTAAGAAATGAATATGCATGTGTAAATGTATGAATGCAACAATAATTAGTAATACATTCAACTTCATACATAACATAATTGATTATAATCAGATTAAGTCACGATTATAGTACTGATTTATGACAAACAAAATATCTGATTTCATTAATATTGATATGTAATTACAATCAGATAACCAAAACACAATATGGCATAAGAAGCCAACTATAAATTCACACGAAAGACTAAAAACATCAGTCAATCAACACAATTAAAAACAAGCAAATTTTAAATTTTCTTATTCTTCTTCAAGTAGGTATTAAGGTTCTTAAAAACAATAAATTTTCATTTTGGAGGGAAAGCAAAAACATTCACTTTCACACCAAAAATATTCATTAACAAATTTCAAATTAAAAGGCAGATGAAGTTCATAACAGTATTATTAGTCGATTTTATAAATGTAACAGTCGATGAGATGGTTCCACTTAGCATTTTAAAAAAAAAAACAGAGAAACACTTATATCACAAAGTATAGTTGACTATACACTTAATCAATTCGATTAAAAATCGTGATATTGAATTTTCACAAAAAGGAATCGCATTCAATCAATCATCAATCATACATTCAATAAGCAATCATTCAAACAAATGTTATGCATGATGCAGTGATAAAATAATTTTTACCACTTGTAAATACTCAAGAACTTTGATATCATCCAGTTAATTCATCCTTGAGTTCTGCATTTTCACAGCATCTACTTTCCTGCAAAACAACTTAAAATTTTCGATGTTGGTACCCATTTGAACTTGGGTTCGGTCTGGTTAGTTGTAGATAGATGTTCCTTGGGAATCCACTTATATTTCCCTTTTGGAACTCCAACCTTTCTGTAGTAACAATTTCTAACAGTGTGCCCTATGTTATTATAGTAAAAACATGCATGTGTAACAAGTTTACTGATATTTGCAAATTTCTTTGTATCTGTTTTGTTACTCTGAGCTTTGTAGCCAATGCCTTGTCTGAATACAACTCTTCCAAAGGCTTTTAGTACAACATCTAAATTGTCTCTGCCCTGTGTGAATTTTGCTAACGTAGGTCAAGTAATGAATCTTTCCAACCAATACAGGACAGTTCTGGCATTCTTTTTCAACATGTTTTGACTCAACATCACTCTTCTTTACAGACTCTAATGCATCATCTTCTTGTGTCATCAGGCATACAACTGATTTGAATGAAGATTCTTTGAAATCGATCATGTAGATATTATTGAATCTTTTTCCCACAAGTAGCAGCTCATCAGTTGAACCATTGCTGATCAAATAATACTTAGGTTCAAACGTAATTTTAAGTCCTCTATCACACAACTGACTAATACTAAGCAGATTGTGTTTTAGTCCTTCAACAAGAAGCACATCTTTAATCTCATAAGAAGAGGGAGTTTTGATTTTACCAATGCCGATGATTCTTCCTTTGTTGTTGTCCCCGTATGTAACATGGCCAGACGTCTTGTAAGAAATGCTTGTGAATTTTGTTGAATCTCCTTCATGTGTCTAGAGCATCCGCTGTCCAAATACCACATGAAGCTTTTTATTCCTTGCTTCAACCAGTCTTTTGCTGTTTCTGATTTTGCCATCATGATGAGATTATTTTCAGACACCTTCTCTATCATCATTCTGATTCTTGTGATCCTTCTTGATGAATATCATAAATGTTTCAGCTTGAAGATCTACTCTTTCCAATTTGAATTCCAAACCATCAACGCAATTTTTTCCATTTTGCAAAGAACCTGTTTCAAATGATTCATAAAAACCATTAGTGATTGATTTTGATTTTGCATTGCAAGTAACACGCACCAATTCAAAAGCAGATTCATTAGCCCTTCCTGTTTGAAAAATAGAAGCCATTTTCTAGGATCAGTCGATTTAAGAGAAAACGTAATCGACTAGTTTTTCAAATATTTTATGAAAACCAGCTCTGGTGCCAATTGTTAAAATAGAATGACTTAATTTTCAACACCAAAAGGGGGTGAATTGGTGAAATACACAAACAATGTTTTCTTTAAATCTTTTTCGCAAAGTAGATGACTTTAAAAACTTTCTTGAAACACAGAAAAAGATTTTTAAGTGCAGCGAAAATAAAGTTGATTAAACGCAGTACAAAGTCGATTAAGTAAAAGGGTAGGGATAGAAAAATAAAACATTGCTTTTTATACTGGTTCGGCCAAGCCTACATTCAATGTCCTTCCTCACCAGGAAGCAAATGCACTATAATGATCAAGGTTTTTACAACAAGGCTTTTATAGAGACCTCAACATCAAAAATATAAAACACCTCTCTAACCCTCTAGTCAAAATATAGACATACAACACACAAAGACCAACAGTAAGCTCCTGCCGTCTTCAACCCTTTGAGAATCCCCTCAAAGTCTAGAACGCAACATGTCCTCTTCCTGTAGTTACAACAGGGCAACAACACCAATCTTCACAATTGAATTCCTGATCACAAAAACAGACACCTTCAGTGCAGATTTGATCAGACAGTAAAAGTACACAATCCTTTCTCTTCAAGCTATCTCCAAAGATGAACACCACGGTCTTCTTTAAGAGTTCTTGGAGCTTTTCCAAATCTGTAAGACAACATTAATATGAAAATTATCACACAATTCGTTAGATTCTCAAAACTTCTTACAGAATTCAAATTTGCGTCAATATATAGTTTTTTACAAATCTGACGCTCTTTAGTCGATTTTTCCACTAATGAAGTCGAATACAGTCATGACGGTTATAACAATTAGTAGCACTCATAGCAATTAATTGATTACGCAATTAATGCAGTTGTTTCACAATTAATGCTTGGTCAAACATATTTAAAAATATAGTCGTTAGACACTTTAAGACAAGCATTAACAGAATTTCAAAACATAACAAATTTAGTCGAATGGCTTGCGCACATAGTCAACTTTGTAACAGTTAAAAACATAGTTTTGAAAAACTTTCTCTTCAAAAATTCTCACAGCATACTTTGAAAAAGTTTGTGCAAAGCCACGAGTTTTAATTGACTTGCTTCATAATGAAGTCGACTTAAAACTGTTGTTTTGTTACACAATTTAAGTTCAAATAAAGTGCATGTGGTTGTTCTTTTCCAAAACAATTTTCATGCAATCACAGATTAAATGTCACATATATAACATAGTGAATTGTAATGATCAACACAACACAAACATGTTCTCATATAATCATAATCATGAAAGTAATGAACATGTAACACATAAACACATGTGTTATTAATTATGTGTTGTCATCATCAAAAACCAGAAGCTCTGAGATTGTAGGTTCAACTAAATTAGTGCTCCCCTATCAACAATCTCAACAAACTGCATATAGATCTTTGATCCTAAAGGAATGATACACAAGTTGACCAAACTTGAAGATTTGATGGCAAATCCTTTTCAAGAAGGATGAGATGATGGCATACCACTAGTAGTGTAGGATTTATTTTGGGCCTTGTGTTTTGGGCCAAGTACAATAGGATTTTGATCACTCAAGTCAATAAAGGGCTGAGGCCCAATGTTGAACAAAGTGGGACATGATTTTGGGCTTGTTGACCAAGGGGTCAATGTTTCATCTAACTTGGTGGACTAGGAGGGGTAGGCCATCCATGCCATGTCTCACCCTACCTTTGGATAGTTTTTCCTCCTAGTTAGTAGCCACATATCACTCTAGGAATGAAGGTGATTCTCCATAGGTAGTGGCCACATGTCCCCCTCTCACTAGAGAAGACTTTTGCCACTTGCCATTCTCTTAATGGAGAGGATTTTCTCCTTGCTCTCCATAGGTTTAAGTTTCTGTCAATTTTGAGACACCTTAGCCTATAAGTAAAGGTGTTTCTCCTTCATGTAATACCTTTGATTTAGAATAAAGTTATGCTGCCATTTTTGTGCCATACTGCTCTTTTAAGTTCAACCTAGGCTAGAGTAACCCAAGTGGCCTCCTCTAGCCACCTTCCTCCAAGAGTTGACCCAACCTCTCTTAGAGCACCAATAAACACTGCCTCCATCATCAATAAACCACACAAAACTGTGAGCATAGCTCCTATGTTTATCAAAGCTTCCACATCCATCATCCTTGAACCCCAACACATGGCTTTCTCTTTTAGCTTTGGCCCAACTTAGCTAAGGAGATTGCCATCAGACCTAATCGGTCTTGGCTGAAATTTGATCGAATTTGGTCGAGTCGATCTTGACTGAAATTTGGCCAAATTCGACTAAGTCGACCACCACCAGAAATTTGTCAAATTCCATTAAGTCGTCGCGATCAAATTCAACGAAGGTAACCTCAACCGAATTCGGCCGAGTCGACCTCGAGTGAAATTTGGCCAACTTTGACCGAGTTTGCCCCGATTGATATTTGGCTAAATATGGCCGAGTCGACCACGATTGGAATTTGGCCAAATTTGACTAAGTCAATCACGACTAAAATTTGGTTGAATTCGACCAAATTTGACCAAAACTGAAATTTAGCCGAATTTGGTCGAGTTGGTCCCAACTTAAATTGGGTTGAATTCAGCTGAGTAGACACAAACTGCAATTTGGCAAGAATTTGATTGAGTCGACTCAAACCAAATTTGGCTGAGTTAGTCTCAGCCGAAATTTGGTCAAATTCAGTCAAGTTGACCATGATCGAAATTTGACAGAATTTGACTGAGACAGCACAATTAAAATTTGTGTGAATTTGACCCAACTGACTCTGGTGGAAATTCAACCGAACTCAGTAAAGTCAACCAACTTTGACCATTGTTAATTTTTCTCTTTTGCAAATTTTTTTATAAAAAATCAAGAGAATTCAAAAACAGTTCACAACCAGGCTAGTTCAAAAATATTATAGTTGTAATTCGATACAGAAATAGTGTAGTTTATTTCGACAATAGTGTAGTTCATAAATAATTTAAAGTACATAGTACTTCAATTTATATTACAGTGCAACGTAATTTAATAAAATAAAAAATAATTTAATTTAGTTGATCTAAACTAATTTTCAATTTAGATGAATTAATTTTTTTTTTCACAATAGTTTTTAACAATTTAATTTAGTGCAATTCCTTTACCCACTCCTAATTTTCATAATTTCAGAGAAGATGATTATTATGCGGATAATTTGACTTTTCTTGAATTAAAAAATAAAATTTAATATAAATGATAATGTAGTATATGGAGAGTTTTTTATTTTTTTAATAATGTGTTTCAACGTTTTATATTTAGAGTTGTTGATTTTTTTTTTATGTATGAGTTTGGTTTAGTTTCCATATTTGTTTTCGTATTTCTTTAATATTAATTTTTATATAATAATAAATGACTAATATATTTTTATGTCAGTTTTAACTAAAATTTCAAGGTAATGTCCAATAGAAGTTTATATAAAAAAAAAATTTCGAGTTTTATTCTATTCCTATATGTTACGCCACCCTTTCCTCATTTTTGCTGTGTCCAAAATGAATGGTCTCACAGAGTAAGAATTGAATGCTTAAAGCTACCACAAATTCTATAATTTTCGTAAACATTATGGAACCGTCGAGGGGTGGGAGTGATAGTTGTGCGACCATTAAAGAGGACCAAACAAACTGGTCAGATATTTTATTAATTTCCCTCACACATTTCTCTCTTGTTTTAAATATGTTGCCTCTTCCCATGAATCTCAACAACAAAAGTTTTCCTTGGTTGGTTTAAGGTGAAGGAATGGAAGCAATTAGCGAGGGAGAGATTATGGAGCCAGTGAGTCCAACAGGGCAATACTTGACAAGCTCTTCACTCAGTATTTACATTCTTGCTGTCATGGAAACTGAGCTTCCCATTATCGATGACTCTCAAACTCTCCCACTTCTTCACAATCTCTTCCTTCCCATCAACCCTCGTTTCTCCTCTATCATGGTAACCATCTTTTCACTTACATTTTTTATATTCTTCTCTTTTATAATTACTCATTTTTATATGTTCAAATATATATATTCAAAACTTTTTTTATTTTAAGGCATAACTAGTGAAGAATTTGGTATATATTATGTAATATGTCTTGTAGATCAAACACCTATTTTTTCTTTCTCGGGAAGTATATTTTTAATAGAGTATTTTTGTGGGAAATTTCCTGCATCTATCATAACATGCGTTTCTGTCACTCACAACAGTGGCTTCCAAGTTTAACTTTAAGATCTAGATAAGCTCCACCACTCAGGTGGTAAAGTAATTTTTTTTTCCAAAAAGTGCTAACAAAATGAAAAATGTGTTTATTGCAATTTAGTTTATCTGAATATTAAAACAAAAATCTAATATATAAGTAAGTTAATTAAATTTAGGCTTAATTACATGGATAATTTTCACTTTGGAGACACTGTCAATTTGGTTTCCATTTCTAAAAGATTTTTAATTCCGTTTCTAAATTCATTATGCGTCGACCATACATACGGAGAGAGCTCAACAAGTCAGATCAAGCTATCTAGATTTTTCATCTAGATTTCTTCATGTATTTTACTAAATTAATTAGACTTTTCACCGAACTATTTGACTTCTTGATACATCTTATTGAGCTCTAGGAATGTCTTGTTGAGCTATCTAACTTCTCTATACACTTTATTGAGTTTTCTGTATGTCTAACTAAGTTATTTTAGTTCTTCATACACTTAGTCGAGCTCTAACTATTTGAGTTTTCTATGCGTTTAGTTGAACTCTCTGACTGTTTTGTTGACCTCTCAACGCTTTGTTTTTTACTTTTCTTATTCAAATTTTCACATCAAAAAATCCTTATGTGTGACGTTTGTATATATTATCACGAAAGATGTCTAATAAGTTAGCATTGATGATTTAAACCACGTTAACAAAAAAAGATTGATTACTACACATTAATAAATTTGGAGATGAAAAAACGAAAACAAAATTAACACATTTGGGACCAAAGTAGAGACCATCCAATAATTAAGCTTAAATTTAAAACAAAATCGTGTGCATGTAAATATAAGGGTAGCAACCCATTTAATAGAATTGAATTTCCATCGACTTTAAAAATTCTTTCTTTAAAGTGCCTTTAATGCATATATAGCATCTGCGTAAATGCCCGGCATGACTAGCCTTCCTAAATTATGAAGAAACCTTCCTAAATTGACCCATGTTACCCATTCCCCTGCCCATTCTTTAGCCAAAATACATGCCTCTAATTACACTACCCAAAGTAAATTATACTTACACTTACACATTGCCTTCAACTTCTCTATGCCACACCTACCCATTACATAAATGACACCACAAATTATCTAATGTAAAATATTTAACATACATTTATTTATGTAGAATTATTTAAAGTGATCCGATAAAATATGACATAATAAATCCAACCAACATTATTAAGATATATTTTAATATTATTTTAAGATGTGATTTTAAACTAAATCATCTTTACAAAATTACTATTGTGATTTATACCGAATAAATTAATCTTATTTCTTTTCAAGAAATCCCCACACCATTTATTATATACCATCATTTTGCTTTATAGTTATTCCTCCACCAACGTTTTCTCATGGTATTCTTGTATGAGTCTAATATGATAGTTAATGTGATGGAAAAAAAGGGAGAAACAAAACAAACTGAAAATAAGATGAAAAAGAAGATAACTAGTTACAGACACATACTTTTAATCAAATCAAAAGAAAATGTGATGTTATGCATGCACTATATATGTATAAAATATACATAATTGATTTGATTAGGCATGTATGTACCCTTTTGCTGTTATTGCCTCCAAGACAAAAAAAAAAAAAACTGACTATGGATTTGAACAATAGATCAGGGACAAAAATGGAGATAAAAAGTGGAAGAAAGTTGAAGTGAAGCTTGAGGATCATATCAAAGTTCCTACATTTGAAAGTGGCAATAACTCTTCAAACTTGTTATATGATGAGTATCTTGATGAATACATGTCAAAAATAGCTGTGGAACACTTGCCACAACATAGACCCTTATGGGAACTTCACATTGTAAAGTACCCTACAAGCAAAGGCATGGGAACCTTGGTGTTCAAACTCCACCATGCCCTAGGGGATGGTTTCTCTCTCATGGGTGCCCTTCTTTCATGCATGGAAAGAGCTGACAAAGTCTCTCTACCCTTCACACTCCCATCAAGCCAAACACCCAAAACACCAATGTCCAACACCAAAGGGCTGTTCAAGAGATTGCCCTCCATTTTTCTTCGTACTGTTTCCGATTTTGGATGGAGCTTGTTGAAGAGTAACTTGATTGAAGATGACCAAACCCCCATTAGATCTGCTGCTGAAGACACCAAGACAAGACATATCAACATCTCCGATGTTTCTTTCTCCTTCGATCTTATCAAGGAAGTCAAATCTAAACTTGGAGTGGTAGGTCAAATCTTTCTAAACTTTCATATATCAAGTTCATTATTACACAGCTTTTAGGATAATAAATCTCACTTCCATATATCCATGTTTTTCGTAACTTAATTACCTTTTAATTCTCTTTAAAACTTGATTATTTTTGACGCAAAACACGCTGATATAATTGTTAAAAAATGAATTTTTATATTTAAAAACAAATTAAAAAATAAAATAGTAAATATAAAGTAGGTGTAAAAATTTATTGGGTACAAAAAAGATTAATTATGGCTTTATTATTATTTATTATTATTGTGGACTTTTGTCTTTCTCAACTTTGCCAAATTGGTCTCCTAACTTAATACTGACAATTTCAGTTTTGTTAATTTAATGATAATATACATATTGATGTGACATTACACATTGGTGGCAATGTATATAAATATTAAATGAGATTATAACAATTGAATTAACATTGAAAAGTAGGAAAATCCAATTAGAAATGTATTTTTTAAGCAACCATGTTAGTACATATACTATAAGAACTAGTTTTCTTCACGTGTTTAAATATGTTTAGCAAGTGTATTAATTATGTTTATTTTTGTTGGATAATGGTGTTATGGACATGAGGACAGAGCATAAATGATGTGCTTTCTGGGATAATATTCTTTGGAATTAGGCTATACATGGAAGAAATGAGTGAGAAATCAAGGGAGGATCATTCCACAGCACTGGTTCTGCTGAACACCAGAAACATTGAAGGGTACAAATCTATAAAGGAAATGGTGGAAAAGAGAAATAGCAATTCTGCATGGGGGAATCAATATGCCTTTTTGCATGTTCCAATTCCACAACTCACTGATTCCAAATATGCAAATCCTCTTCACTTTATTTTGGAAGCACATCAAGAGATAGCTAAAAAGAAAACTTCTTTCGCCACTCCTCTCACTGCCATGCTTCTCGATACACTCAGAAAACTAAGAGGAACTGAGGTACTTTTATATACACTTATTTCACACTTTATTTTCTTTTTCTTTTCAAAATATTATTATAAATTTTCAAATCTTAACTATACCTGATTAATACTACGACATGTTAACAACTTTTTTATAATAAACTACGTGTTATTATTTTATTGGTTTGTATATTTAAAACGAATCAATCACTCCGTATATATCGCTGCTGCATAGACAGTTGTAAAAGAATTGTAAAAAAGAAAATATTTTCCATAACAATGATTATGATCATTCTCTTGTGACTTTGTATCAGGCTGCAGCTAAATACTTGTACTCAACCTTGAGAAACTCAAGCACAACAATCTCAAATATGATTGGACCAGTGGAACAAATGGCTGTGGCTAATATTCCAATCAAAGGATTTTATTTCATGGTGGCTGGTTCACCTGAGGTATGTCTGGATTTTATTATTGTTCTTCATCTGTGTCAGTAATATCTTTTTTTAGTTAGATTTTTAATTTATTTTTTTAGTGTTACTTTTTACTGAATTTTAAAATATATAATCTTAAATTTTTTAATGTATTTCAAAACATTAAAATCAATATTTATTAATATTTTTTAGCAATTTCAAAAGTTGACAGAAAGTTTTTTTTCCACATAAATCCTAGTTTTTCCCAAGAACATACACGTGTTCCAGAATCATTGCTTTCTGCATTTACCAGCGACAATTAATGAACGGTGTGTATGTGGGTTTTGTTAGGTTGCACATCAATGCATGTCAACCAATCACATAGACCTAGCCCCCACATATTAATTAAAAGGTGACAGAAATTTATTGACTAATTAAACTAATATTTCTGTCTCTTTTCTATTATCATTTAATGTTTAATATAATATTAATGATGTTTTTTTATCAGTAGTATATTCTTACTTTTAATTTACAGCATCATAAGTAAATTTGCTTAAAATTAGTAAAAAAAATTATATCTTGAGTTCTTGTATTACATTATTATAAAATTTATGTGATCTTATTTATAAGAAACACGATAATATCAAGGTTTCAATGCAAAAAAGTACACATTTTTTTTATGTCAAATATAAAAAGTAAAATTATAATAAATATCAAATTAAAATATCAAATTAAAATATCAAATAAAAATTGAATAAAAGTTAAATAATTATAAAATATATTAAAAATAATTTGATTTAATAAAATTAAGAATTATATTTTTAAAATCGAATGAAATCATATAAAAAGATGTGTAATAATAGAAAAATATCTTAGAAATAAAAGTAAATTTTGTAGGATTATACACATTAAATATTAAGAGAGAAAACTCTGGAAAGAGATGTTATTCACTGTACAAAGGATTTATATGATTAAATACTTGAAATTAAAAATTAAATTTTTTTACATAAAAACTAAATAAATATATTAAGTAGACAAAATAATTAAATGTGTATTAAAAAATTTAAAAGAATTATTTATAAGTTTTCAACTTTTCTTTTGATATTTTGCTAATATATATATATATATATATATAATTGTTTTTTCGATTAATTAATCAAACTAGATAATTTCACGAGAATGATTTTGTTTAATTAAATTGTTTAGTTATATTTTTTTATTAATTTTGATTGTTTACCTTACCGAGAAAACGGATTAAAGAAAAAGAATTGTAATTTTATTAATATACATTGAAGTGATTTTTACCCTGTCATTTACTATTCATATTAGGTTTAATAGGTTAGGAGATCCTTATATTTGTGGGTTCGTTTCAATTGGGTTCTCCAATTTTGAAAGTGATCAATTTGGTTCTTAATTTAACAAAATTGAGTCAATAATATCTTTTCCGTTAAATATAATGGACGTCATTAACTTTTTATAAAGGATGCCTCAATATGCCACATGTTTAAAAAGTTAACGCTGTCCATTATATTTAACGGAAAGGGTATTATTGACTCAATTTTATTAAATTAGGGACCAAATTAATCACTTTCAAAATTGAAAGACCCAATTGAAACGAATCCATAAATATAAGGACTTCCGAACCTATTAAACCTTCGTATTACCAAAAATTTAACTATGAATAGATGTAACTTTTTAACATTTTCTTTTCAGTCGTTCTAGTTTGCTATCACTGTTTCATATTTGTTTACATTTTGAAAGAAAACATTTGATGGTTGCAGAGTCTGACCATGACAATCATGAGTTACATGGGAAAGATAAGAATTGCATTTGGAGTAGAAAAAGACTTTATCGATAAGCAATTGTTCAAGTCTTCTCTGGAAAATTCTCTTCAGATTATCATAGAAGCAGCAAGACAGATTAAGGCATAAAATTCATATTTTTTACTTTATTTATTTAATTGTGCTGTAATGATTCTGTAATATGATTTTGATTGTGGGTGTTAAATGTATTTATATTGAACTGGAACTGTATCACTACCAGAATGTATAAGTGTTTTGTTTTTTAATTCCAAGCATAATTTCAAAAGTACGATGGAAAAGTTTTGTTTTTAATTACTGCATTTAATAGGAAATGAGTTTTTAACTCTATTTCGTCTTAAAACTTAATTATCTTTTTGTTTTAAACTATATGTTATTAATATACAATTTTGTTGGTTAATATATTAGTAAAACCTAGCTAACAACTTCATCCAATTTAAAATAACTAATTCAAATATACGAATTAAGTATTGTAGAAGATATTAGCTTATACTGAAATTAACAGTTAATTTGTTCATCACATCGTTAATAACATTACAAAATACACATAAACATAAAAAGTCTTTCAAATTTAAAATATATACATATATATATATATATATATATATATATATATATATATATATATATATATATATATATATATATATATAAACATCACATTGTCAAAGATTCGGATAATTAGACCTAAGTTGAAGGAAGCTATTTTCAACAAAAAAAGGTTGAATCAAGTCATATGTTCAAATATTTTTAAAATAAAATTGTCTTAAAAAAGAAATTAAATTAATTTTTCAAATAAAAAAATTATAATATAAGATATTTCAATTACTTAATCCAAACATATTATTTACGAAGTAAAGAAAATTCAATAGTGAATAATTTAAATATAATGTATTTTAATTTTTTAACATTACTAATTTTTTTATCCAAACACAAGTTTAAGATTTTTTAGATTATATATCTTTTTCATTTGTCTCATAGAGATAATGACATCTCTTTCATCGTCCTGAACAAAAAAAAAAAAATACACCTTACGTATTACTTCTTTATATCCTTTTGTTTTTTTAATAGAACCATATCACAAAACAAATCAAGTATATATATTCAACTAATCTTTAAATAACCAAAAATAAAAAATAAAACAAACAAAAAATTCTAAATTTAAGAAAATAAAATTCCATAATTATGTAAGACAAGATCGTTTAAAGAAACTAGACTGTCTAGTAACTTGAGTTTCAAAGTTTAACAAACAACACTCAACGAAATATTAATTACAGAATATAACGACAAATGGTTAAAGGATAATACTGAATAAGTGTTTATCAGATATAACAATCTATCCATAGTATTGAACAAGATAAACATTTATAAAGAATATAACACTTAAAGTGAATTTTGTCTAAACACAAACAACGTTTGGTATAATGGAAACATAGTCCAAGTAATCATTGTGCTAAATGGTGATGCTTAGGAATCAATATCCAAACGTGTTAAGCCACTATGCATCTGACAGAACGAATTGTCTAAAATACCAGGATCACGCGCTAAATGTCATCAAATGATACATAACTATCCGATATCTCAAACATGTCTAATGCATAAACATAAAAAGACCAAATGCTATAGAACTCTTAACAGAGTGTTTAATCAACATTGTGCTTGAACAAGAGATATATCGTTTGAACAATATGACAAAGTGTCTAAGTGTTAGCTATGAGTAAGCATAACCAAACGGTGCACTAGACCTTAGACATCATTATGAAACATGCGTATAAAGTCTCCTTGAGGGTTATCAAAATTTGTGCTTGTAATCAAACACTAATTATGTTTGGATATTTAGAAGTGAATTAAAAAACTTATACTATTTAGCTCAATTGAGTTAAACGTTCTAGACAATTGTCTAGGGAAACTAGAAGTGGTTGAGAATACTTGTATACCAAGAGTGCTTAAACTCGTACTAGTCAGGATTGACTACGGGAACTAGGAGTTGTATTTAATACTTAGGAACCAGGAGTGGTTAATAATACTTGGAAACCAGAGGTGGTTGATAATACTTGGTGTATACTAGGAGTGATTTGTACTAATTTGTAATCTTTGAAAAATATTAGTGGAACCCCTTAAAAGTTCTTAAGGGAGACTGGACATAGCTCAGGTTGAGTGAACCAGTATAAGAATACTTGTATCATTGCTTCCCTTATTTATAACATTTTCCTAAATCGCTTTATTGAAAACATACGTCTAAGAACTATTACAGACCGTCTAACCCCTACAATAGTTATTAAGTGTTGATTTGTGAAAGAGTTTAAAAGCACTATTCAAACCCCTTCCCCTTTCTAGTGTTTTTTCTACATTTCAAATTCTACCCTTGTAGTTAGGACAACTCCTAAAACCGTTTCACAACTTCATTTGATATCCTATGTAAAAGGTTTCTTCCATAGTGTTGATAGGGGGAGCTATGTAAAGCTGAACTCATATCTCACATATGAGTTTTTGATGATGACAACATAAATGTTTTATAGTTTCTTGCACATGGCAAAATTGTTGCTTGTTTATATCTGTACATGTGCTTGAACTATCTGTGTTATGCATTCACTATTTACAAATGAATTTTTGGTGAAACACTTTACACATTACATATCTGTATGAATTAATCGATTACGCAGCTTGCTTAATATGTTAAATTCATCATATATCAGTACATGCTTAACAGTGGCAAAACATCAAGTTTTAACCAATTACATTATGGATATAATCGATTAAAACTCGTAGTTATGTCTGCACATGTTTACTGAGTGCATTGATGTGTTTTGAATAGAAAAAGTTTTCAAAATGCTTAAGTTTGAAACTTAACCGATTACACTAATTTCTTAATCGGTTAAATTGTGCATTGATTGAAAACCTTTTTCAAGAATAACCATAACTATCACAACAGACAAACTTTTAAATACTATGACTTACATGTTTTGGTTAATCGATTACATGCTCTGCTTAATCTATTAAATGCTGAAAATGTAAATCTGTTAATGCACAAGGAATTGCTTAACCGATTACATTAATAGCGTAATCGATTAAATTGCGTCAGAGTTGTGAAAATCTATAAATAGACGCATTGCTTCTGTTTTCAACAACTTTAATGAATCATACCTTTATGTGCAGGCATAACAGTGGCAAAACATCAAGTTTTAACCGATTACATTATGGGTATAATCGATTAAAACTCGTAGTTATGTCTGCACATGTTTACTGAGTGCATTGATGTGTTTTGAATGAAAAAAGTTTTCAAAATGCTTAAGTTTGAAACTTAACCGATTACATTAATTTCTTAATGGTTAAATTGTGCATTGCTTGAAAACCTTTTTCAAGAATAACCATAACTATCACAACGAACATATTTTTAAATACTATGACTTATATGTTTTGGTTAATCGATTACATGCTCTGCTTGATCTGTTAAATGTTGAAAATGTAAATCTGTTCATGCACAAGGAATTGCTTAACCGATTACATTAATAGCGTAATCGATTAAATTGCGTCAGAGTTGTGAAAATCTATAAATAGACGCATTGCTTATGTTTTCAACAACTTTAATGAATCATATCTTTAATACCCGACATTGTTTGTTGAGATTTATTACAAGAGCATCCTACTCTCTTCAAGAATCAAGAATTCATACATTTGGATATTTTCATCAAGATTCTTTGAAGAATTGAAGAGCTTACATTGGCTGGTCACTTTCTACACATCAAGGTGTACTGTACCAGATCTGTTTTTATTTGCAATCAAGTCTGATTGTTGTTCCCTGTTGCTGCTGGCCAAGAAGAAGGACTTAGAGGAGATCTTGTGACTTAGAGTTGGGTATCTCTAAGGGTTGACAAAAAGATAATTGTTCTTTCTGGGTATTTTTGCTATAAGTGATTTGGAGTTGTGAGGAGAGTACAGTAATTTTTCGAAAGTTACTCAAACTTTAATCGATTAGGTTTTCAGTATAATTGATTAAATCGATCCTGATGGTATCTGTTTCTCAAAAAATTGAAGAAGGTGCTTCCACAAACAGATCACCTTTGTTTGAAGGAGAAAACTATCCCTTTTGGAAAATTCGAATGAAGATTTTCTTGGGATCAACTGATAAAGATGTATGGGATGTAGTGATAAATGGTCCATATGAGTCTGTTAAAGTGGTTAATGGCAAAACTGTGAAAAAGAATTTCACTAAATGGAATCTGGACGAGAGTAGAAGAGCTCATTATGATGTGAAGGTAAAGAACATCATTTCCTCGACACTAACTATGGATGAATTCTTCAGAGTATCAAATTGCACTTCAACAAAGGAGATGTGGGATGTCCTAGAGGTTACTCGTGAAGGAAGATATGAAGTTAGGAGGGCCAGGAAAAATTCTTTGATCCAAGAGTACAAAATGTTACGCATGAAGGCTTATATATGATGTCTAGAAACGTTTTACTCACATTGTTAATCATCTAACTACTATTGGAAAATCATTTAACAAGGAGGAAATTAATATCAAGATTTTGAAGAGTTTGAACAGAAACTGACAACCAAAGGTTACTGCAATTTTAGAATCGAGGGATCTGACTACAATGAATATGACCACCTTGTTTGGGAAGCTTAGGGAACATGAGTTTGAACTAGGAAGATTGAGGGAGGAAGAAGAAAGTAAGCAGAAACATTCAATTACCCTCAAGACTACTAGTAAACACAGTTCAAGAAAGCATGACTGTGATGCAGACTCAAATTCAGTACTGCCAGAAAAGGAAGTATTAAATATGATGGTAAAGAAGTTTTCAAGATTTATGAAATCTAGAAATCTAGAAATTTTGTATATGATTTTGCAAGGAATGCTAGAGGCAACAAAAGGAGAAGCAAGGTTGTCACTCCTACCTGCTATGAATGTGGCAAAGAAAGCCATATAAAACCAAATTGTCTTGTCTTGAAAATGAAGCAAAAAATTGATGAAAGATCAAATCAAGACAAAAGGAGGAGCAAGCAAAAGAAGGATTATATTGCTTAGGAAGAATGTGATTCAGGTTGCTCTTCTTCAGGTGATGAAGATGATCAAAGTCTAAAAGAAGAGAATAACATATGTCTCATGGTGGGCCCAGTGAACTTAGAAAGGAGTGGATGCAGTTTCAATGATTAACCAATTCACATAAGATATGATCAACTGTTGGATGCCTTTCAAGAACTACATGCAGAAGCCATGAGGCTCCAATACAAGGTTAATTGATTAAACAGTGAGAAAAAGGATTTTGAATACAGGATAAATAACCTTGTTGATGATAATACTTGTTTGAAATTTGATCTTGATATTGCTTTACAGTCTATTAAAGATGCTAAAACTGAAGTGAAAATTGTTGTTAAAGACTATACTGATTCCCTGCTTACCTAGAGAAAATTGACTATTTTACTAGAACATTATCTAAGTTTACTCTAGGCAAATAAAATTTGGAAGCAGTACTTGGTTCTCAAAGAAGGGTCATAAATAAACAAGGCATAGGTTACTTTGCAAAAAGTGAAAGAATTAATTCAAAGAAATTTGCTGATTTGAGTAAATCTTCCTTTGTTACATGTTTTTACTGCAATACTATTGGGCATATTTCAAAATCTTGTTATTTCAAGAAAGTTGGTATCCCATAGGGAACATACAAGTGGATTCCTAAGAAACCAACTCCTACCACTAACATAAAAAGCCCTAAGTTCATTTGGGTTCCTGCAACCAAACCTTATGATGCTTTCACAGGGAAGTAAAACGAACTGGAGGCATAAAGACTCAAGAAAGGCTTAAAGAATGAATCAAATACTTCTTGAGGTCTACAAGTGGTAACAAGATTTTATTTCTGTAAATCATGCATCATTTATTCAATGTAACATTCATATTGATGTATGTGATTGATCTATGCTGATTTAGTGTGATATCTTGTATGAAAACATGTTCTGCGAATTTTAATCGATTATATAAAGATATTAATCGATTAGACTTTTCTCTGTATTTCACTATTTTTCAAAAACTGAGATTAGTCACATTTTAATCGGTTAAAGTACTTATGTAATCGATTAATATTCATCATTGTTTGTTGTGATTGCTTTTTCTGTGTATTGATATGAACTAATCGGTTAAATACTTTGGACAATTGGTTAAGTCTAGAAGTTGGGCCTTTTCAAATATTCAAATTTTCAAATGGGCCTCTTTCATTACTTATTCAAGGGTGTTGCTCCCTCCACCACCCCAAGTGCTCCTGCACCTCCCCACTATTTTCATTTATTCCAAAAGTACTCTACACCTCTCCACTATTTTCTTTTATTTCAAAAATACCCTACACCTTCCCACTATCCTCAACAATCTTTCTATTTCTCTCTCTGCATTAATGGAACATTTATATTCTCAACAATCTTTCTTTTTCTCTCTCTGCATTAATGGAGCATTTACATGGCTTAGATTTGAACTTGTGATATATTACAAAATATAAAATAACTTGAATATTATTTACATGACTCAAATAACTTGAATAAAATATTTAATTTATTAGATAAATAATATAAAAATATGATTAAATACTTAAAATATAAAAGAAAAGTTATTTGTTAAAGATTTGTAATTTATTTAGTTATTTCGTTATTATAAAGTTAGTATATAATAATAATAATATATTATTATTATTTACTATTAATATTATTATGTTTATTATTTTGTATTTGCATATAACTTTTAAGTTTATAAAGTGGAAGTGGTAGAAGCACTAATATTGAAGTTTCTCTGAATTTTATATTTTGCAATATATCACAAGTTCAAATCCGAGCCATATGAATGCTCCATTAATGCAGAGAGAGAAAGATTATTGAGGATAGTGGGGAGGTGCAGGGTATTTTTGGAATAAAAGAAAATAGTGAAGATGTGTAGAGTATTTTTGGAATAAAAGAAAATAGTGGGGAGGTGCAGAAGCACTTGGGGTGGTTGTTAAACTCTTTGGCAAGTGCACCAAATCGTTCAAGTAATAAACCGTGGTAAGACCAGGTATCGTTTTCCCAAGAGACTCGTAATACTAGAAAATTGTGCGATTAACAACTCATCTAGACTCAAGAACAACTCATCATTTAAGAATATGTGCAAAAAGATAAATTCACAAGTAATTACAAGGTTGGACTTTGGTATTGAAGGCACTTGGAAATGGAAAAGACTAGAAATGGTATGAAATGACATTGTTAAGGTTAGTTTTCACCAATGTACTCTTGTGTATAACCAATTTCATCTCCTCTCTATCAATTTACTAAAGTCAATCCACTAAAACACTCTAGCCCTAATCCCTTAGGTGAAAGAGCCTAGGTTTTCCTTATCAAACTCCAATCCCTTGGACAATCTAACAAGCAAACCCGCATCAAGAACTAGGATCTAAGACAACATGTGAATCATATCCCATCCCTGGCTCAATGACCCACAAGGACTCTTGTTTCAGTTCAAGATTTCATATCCCATCCCTGGCTCAATGAAACCCCAAAATCAAGTCATGAACGTCCCCATTACATGCAAGCTTTAAGATCGGAAACAAGAATACTAGTAATAGATAAAAAAGGCATTTATAAATACGAAACAATCATTCATTACACAAGAGTTCATAGGCTACATCTAACCCTAACAAGATGAATCTGGTTCTCCATTTCCATGGAGAACCCTAAAGCTTACAAACATGGAAGATGGAAGAAGAAGGAGACCCAAAGGAAGAGGAGGAGATGTTCCCACAAGCTCCTCGCGCCCTCCATGAGCTCCAGACGTGAAATCGCACCTCTAAAGAACCAAAGACCCTTTTTTCTTTCTACCTCGTGAGTATATATACTGCCCGAATTCTCGCTTAAGCTAAATTATTCTCGCTTAAGCGAAAATGAACTTGTTGGAGAAGATAATCATTCTCGCTTAAGCTAAATTATTCTCGCTTAAGCGAAAATGACTTTTTCAGCAATAACTTCCTGGATCACCGAGGCTCTTCAATGTAATGCAGGATCTTCCTAACATCGAAATAGATAAAAAAACAAGGGATTAGAGTATTATTTACGTAATGTAGCCCAAAATATAGATAAATACTAAAACTAAATAAAAGAGAGGATTTAAGCAAGTAATAAGCTAAAGAAGAGTTGATTTTGCTACTAAAATGATGCTTAGATAATGGTAAGAATTAGCATTATCAGTGGTGGAGGGAGCAACACCCCTTATTCAAATAGGTTAAAGAATTTAATCGATTAATTTGTTCTTTAGTTGTTTTAGAAACTAGATTCTAAACCCTATATGAGAGAGAGATTCTTTGTGTAACCCTGATTCTACAATGGCCTCTTCATCTTATTCTCACCGTGGTAAAAGAGCTGCACCATTTGTGAGGCGTGCCAGTCCCAATGGATGGATTAGTGATGAAGAAACTCTGTCAAAATTCATGTGCTACATGAAACTAATGGAGGTAACTTCTCACATGTTTTTGAATCTGCAATTCTTTAGAAATGAAGGGTTTCTATTTCAAGAGTGGCTAGCGTATCAAGGACTTGGCAAATTTGTTCAAATGAAAGGGCTACTATCCAAACCTTGTAGAAGTGTTCTATGCAAATATGAAAGTTGAAAAAAGTTTCATCTGCTCAAGAGTGAAAGACATTAATGTCAAAATTGATGAAGAAATGAGGACTTCTTTTGCTGGTCTTAAAGCAGAGGGATACAGGTCACACTTAAGCACTTCTAATATAAGCAAAATGGACATCTATAAAGACTGTTTAAGATTTCCAAACAGGCCAAGGGCTTTCTCTCTTTTCCTGAATGGAGGCATGAAAAGAGAAGAAAGATTATGTGCATTTGTACTAGCTTGGATAATATTACCTGGAAAAGGTAATCATGATCGGTTAACAACTAAAGATGTATATTTGATCCATGCTGTGAGAACCAAAATACCAACTAATTAGGTATCAGTCATTAGTGATCAGATGATCAACATAGCAAAACTACGTACACATTGTCTACCTTATGGTGTATTCATAAGCAATGTGTTAAGGCAATATCACATTGATATCACTGGTGAAGTCAAATTGGGATGCAACAAGGTGAATGAAATATGGAAACCAACACTACACCATATAAGACTAAAGAAAAATGAAGATGGTTGGGTATTCAAGGATGAGCGTTTGCCTATAATGGAAGAAACTATACCTTCAAGTGTCGATGAAACTCCGTATAGTTTCATGCCAAAAATTGAGTTTCAAAAATTTGTTGTAGATCAATTCCAAAGACATTCAACAAAGCTCTCAAAAATTGAAAAATCGGTGACCAGAATTCACAGAAAAATAGATGAAGCATTGGAAAACAATGTTTTTGGAAAATCTTCAGAGGATGGTACAAATGATATTGAGGACCAAACGGAAGACGAGTTTATGGAAATCTCAGACTCAGATTAGGAAATATAGTCTAGATTAGGTCCTGTTTTGGTTCTGATTTTGTTTTTGATTGGATTATTGTAAATTTGGCCATAAGGCCTTATCTTCTGAACAATATTACTCTATTTCTATTTTGAGCTTTACTAGTTAAATGAAATATTATGTTTGATTTCATATGTTGTGTTTACTTGTTACATGCTTTCTGATCGAATGATTGGATGAAATATGTGTGAATGATTGAATCTGTTGTGTATGAATGCAATATGATATTTTTACTGTCATATACATCATTGCTCATTCATACTCATTTGATATCTCAATTGCATCACAAATGTTGATTATTTCTGGACTAACACTCAACACCGTTGAGAAAAGTTGTATTATGCAGGTTTGATACTGATTTTGAAAGCTGTAATGATCTTATCTGTGTTACTGAACACATTCGCGAAATGTAATCGATTACAAAGGATATTTAATCGATTAACATTTGCCCAGCAAGATTTTAATCGAATAGATTATGAACATAATTAATTAAAAATTGTTTCATGGTTTGTATATTTATATCTGCTGATGTAACTGCTTAACATGGTCAAAGTGTTATTTTATAAAAATTGTTTCATTGGTTTGTATGTCATTATAAAATTAAGGCTTAATACCCTATTTTATCCCCAGTTTCGCTCGCAAATGTCAAATTAGTCCATCCTTTAAAAAATGCGTCAATTATGTCCTCACTTAATAAAATTTGCATCAATGAAATCTCTTCCGTTAAATCCGTACAAACAACGTTAATTATTTTGCATCAAGATAATTAACGCCGTGTGTACGGATTTAACGGAAGGGATTTAATTGATGCAAATTTTATTAAGTGAGGACGTAATTGACACATTTTTTAAAGGATGCACTAATTTGACATTTTTGAGCAAAATTGGGGACAAAATAGGGTATTAAGCCTAAAATTAAATAATATATCATCACAAACAAAAAAACTTAAATTTAAAAAAAATTAATTTTTTTTAAATAATTATAAACAAAAACAGTTATTTCAAATTAAATTTAAATAATTCAAATATTTATATAATTATAAATTCCTTATATTTCATTCAAAAAATTAACAAAATATCTTAAAATTTTAAAAAAAAGTTAAAAAACTATAAAACAAATCAAACTATAATTTCTATAAAATTAAAAAATTCAAATAAATATTAAATATTTACAAACTAAATTATTTCATTCAAAATAAATATAATTAATTCAAATATTTATGTAAATAATTAATAAAAAAATTTAATTAAAATAAATATGAAAAAACTATAAAAAATAAAAAATAATTCAAAACAATAAAATTTAATCAAAATATAAAAAATTAATTAATTAAAATTGTTGAGATTGTTGATAGGGGGAGCAAAGGTTTTAGCTCAACCCACAATCTCAGTAATATCTGAGTTTTTGATGATGACAACACATAATTAATAACATATGTATATTCTGTGTTACATGTTCCATATTTACATGTTATATGCTTTTGATAACTGTGTTAAATTTGTTCAAGCATAAAAGAGAGCATGTTTGTGTTGTTCATTGCATATCATTGTGTTACATATGTGTTTTTATGTGTGAATGCATGACATTTGATGTTGAAAAGGAAAACCACAAGCACTTATGTTAAACATTAAATGTGTGACAAAATAACAGTTTTAAGTCGATTTCATTATGGGGTGAATCGATTAAAACTCGTGTCTTTGCACAAACTATTTTCAAATGTGCTGTGAGATTTTTCAAAGAGAAAGTTTTTCAAAACTATGCTTAACACTGTTGCATAATCGATTGCATGTGTGTTGTATTCGATTAAGTTAGTTATTGTTTTGAGATACTGTTAATGCTTGACATATCTGTCTAATGGTCATATTTTTTATTGTGTTGACCAAGCATTAAATGATAGTCGATTGCATTAATTGCACATTCAATTAATTACAGTGATTGCTGGTAACTGTTATAACAGAATTATTGTGTTCGAATGCATTACTAGTTAAGTCGATTAAAATGCGTCTGAGATGAGTTATTCTATAAATTGACGCAAATTTGATTTCTGTAAGAACTTTTGTGATTCTAACATTATCATATCTTTTGCAGAAAGCTATGATCTTACAGAGAGTAAAGAAAAGCTCCAAGAAACAAGAGTGACCGTAGTGATCAACTACTTGTGATTTCTTGAAGAGCAAGATTGTTGTGTTTTTCAAAGGCTGATCAACTTGCACATTTGGGTGTCATTGAGAGATCATATTTTACAATCTTTTGAAGATTGGTTTGAAGTTCCCTATTGTGATTACCGGAAGAAGAGCATGCGATATTCTTGACTTTGAGAGTGTCTCAAAGGGTTTAGACAACAGAAGAGGAGATTCTTACTGCTGATCTTGTTGTGTATTGTCTATATTTTGATTAGAGGGTTAGAAAGATGTTTTATATTTTTGACGTGTAGTCGCTATAAAAGCCTTATTGTAATTGATCATTATAGTGCATTAGCTTCCTGCGGTTGGAAGGACACTAGATGTAAGCTTGACCGAACCAGTATAAAAACATAGTGTTTGAATTTTCTCATCCCTACTCTCTTTATTTAATCGACTACGTTCTGCATTCATTCGATTGAATTTCCGTTGTATTGAAAATCTTTTACCTTACGATTTAAGAAAAGTATCAAGGCATCATTTTTGTGAAAAGATTTTAAAAAAGTTTTACATTTCACCAATTCACCCCCTCTTGTAAGAAATTGAACCCTTCTATTTTAATAAAAATAAATATAAAAGCACTAAAAAAATAATTTAAAAACATTAAATTTAAACTTGAAATTTATGTAAAATTAAATCATTAAAATAAAATATAAAAAATCAAATAATTAAATAGGATTTTGAAACGCGAAAGGGTTATATGGGATGTTGAAAACTGATTCTACTTTTATCGGATTTTGATATTCGATGTAGACTTAATCGATTTTCAACATTTGATATAGTCTTTTCGTGTTTGAAAAACCGATTCAGTTATTCTAGTTGCAGATCAGTTATTATCTTGTCCAAAACACGTTGTAATCATTCAAATCCTAACTCTACAATCTTATTCTATATCTAGAAAAATACTATAAAATTGAAAACAAATAAAACAAACCAAACGCATCAATCTTTGAGTAGCGAAATCAGAGGAAAGAAGAGCAACACAAATGGAGAAGACGAAGAACAGTGTGTGTCTGAATCCACGAATGAAACGAAGTTCAACCTGCAAGAAGAAGAAGACAAAGTTGGCTGTGTGTGCTGAAAACAAAGCAGAGAGTGGAAGCAGAGCAAAGAATGGAGGCAGAGATTACCGAGACGAAAGAAAGGATGGAAGGAGAGAAAGTGAAATCCAATGCAAAAAGAGAAAGTGAGTTCTACAAGAAATATGAAAGCGTGAACAATGAAGCAGAGAGAAAGCGGTTTTAAGAATCTTTAACTAGATTCTTTTTGTTTTATAAAAATTAAAAACGTTTTAAATAAGAGTGTAATTAACATTTTGGAAGTGCAAAGTGAAACTTTGGAAGTGCAGGATGAAATCGCTCTGCATTTAATAGATTGTGCATTTAGTAGATTGTATGAGTCCTCAAGACACTTCCATACATATTTTGAGTTTCCCTATCAATTCAAGTTATATCATATTAAGAGAAAAGAAGGGGATGATAAAGAATAATTATCTCGTTGACGTAAAAGTAACTAATTCCTCTCATAATAATATTTATATTAAATTTTATTGCATTATTTTAGAATAACACATTAATCTACAGTAAAATATTTTGTTTTTAATATAACAGAAAAAATACGGTATTAATATAATAATTTTAATTTTAGTAATTCTATTGGACTGAATATGTGTTTTATCTTTATAATTATCACATATATTTTATTAAAGAAGAAACCAATATAGAGATATAATTAATCATATAAAAATTACTAAAAATTTTAAATTTATAAAACCAAAGCAAAAAATAAAAAACTTCCTATAATTTAACTCCATTTTAACAAAATTAAAAATTTTGTACCACAACTATAATTTTTTTTTCTTATCATACTAAAAACAAAATATGTAATACTTGTCACTAAGAAAAGACTAGGTTTTGAGAAACCAACAAATTTAAGTTAGTTGATGTATAGTTTTATTAAAAGAAAACTTAATGTCTCTATTGCATTCAAAGGCAATGTTTTAAATAAAAAAACGATCTTATGCCAGTAAAATATTTTAAGAAATAACATAAGAAAGTATTAAATAGTTATTACCAAAAGAAGATCATACCAAACTCAACACAACAGAGTTTCAAATGAGTGATTAGCCAGCATCATCCACTTCTTCAGCTTTTGCTTTATCTTATACCAGTAAGAAATAACACAAGAAAGTTTTAAAATGGTATATCTATTGAAGTTACTGGCAAAAGAAGATCATTCCAAACTCAAGACAACAGAGTTTGAAATGAGTGAGTGATTAGCCTTTTGGTTTATCTTTATGATTTATGAATGAGTTAAGATGATCTGTTTTTCCATTGTACTATTGCCAAGGTATGTCTGCCACCACAGGCAACAAGTTTGGCTATCCAATGTCCCTCAGCTTCAGTGGCAGTGAGGTTGTGTGGAGGAGGAAGGTTTATAGGTACCTCCATTGGTTGACCAGTCGTCACTTTCCTACCATATCCAAGACGTCCATGGTCACCTCTACCAAACTGCAAACAGTTCAACCCAACAAATAATATACTTAAATCACTGTTTTTTAATTCATTCAAAATCTCCATTTTCTTAATGCACACTAGCAAGAACAAAGAAGAAAAGAAGAGTCCAGATTCTATACTGGGTTTTTTGATATTGTTCTCTGCTGGGCATTAACAATACATTGGTACTTTAAAAATCTTTTTATATATTTTAAAACATCAAAATCAGTGTCTATTAGTATATATTTTTAAGGTACAGCAGAGGATCAGCACAGCAAAAATCCAATAGAGAATCCAAATTCAAAAGAGAAGAGAACAAGGGGATACTGAATTTCAAGTGTTTATATTTTCAGACATATGTATCACAATACATCACTACTGACTACCTAACATAAAACACAAAACCACACATTTTAAGGATAGGTTGAATTGCAATGTTGAACCCTTTAGTTAGTGATAAGGGATTCCAGTTCTCCTATTTTTCTTGTGATTATAGTCATTCCATTTTGGAAAATCACAACTTTTGGTTCAATCTTTAATATTTAATTTTGCATACGTTTTATTTCTTTTATTTTGGTCCAATTGAACATTAGATCTAGCATGTTCAGTCAAAGTCCTAAACAAATACTTTAACTGTCACTAATTAAAACCTGAAAATAAGACAAATAATGGTAAAACGTGTTCAGTCATTCTGAACTTTGTAAATTCAGTTTTAATCTGTAAAAAATTTTGTCCATTTTTAATAATACTTAATTTTGAAAGGAATCAATGTTAGTCCTTGGTGATTTAAACAACGCTAAATAAGAAAAATGGCTTAGTGTTTGAAGAACCAAAAGTAGTGCATTTAAAAATAAAGGAAAAAAAGGCTGGCTTAGTTACCTTTTAGTTATATTATTCATTCATTTATTTATTCTTGTTCAATTTAATCCCTTTCTTAATAAAAGATTCAATCAAGTATCTAAATTTTAAATATATAAGTGTTAACTATTTAATATTCAATCAGGTCCCTCAAATTTTTAAAATAAAACAGTAAGGCTCTTTCGTGTGTTGAAATTGATATATGGATTTTATAAACTGTCTATATGGGAATTAAAATCTACAGTATTTGTTTACTAACTATTTTAATGTTAATTGGATTAAAATTGATCACAATATTACGTTTTAAAAGATTGAAAGACTTGATGGAATATTTTACCAATAAGAAGACAAAATTGAATAATTAATATATTAAATCTGTTTTTGAATGATTCTATATGACCAAATCATAGAAAAGAGAAACAAAGATGGCATAGAAAATACTTACAGAAAACATGCGGCCATCGCGGGTTAATGCCACTGAGTGAGTACCTCCACAAGATACCTGACAACAAATCAATAATCTTCATATCAGAAAAATGATTACCCATAAAATTTCCTCCCTTAAAGTGTCATGATTAGTACAAGATATGAAGCAACAACAGGTTCATGTGATGTGAGAAGCTAAATATACATCTTCAGAATTAAAATAGTTTTAGATATTTTGGTTCTTCATTTTGGAGCATCAATGATGTCAAAGTTAAAGGCTAGAAATTTTTTGTCGACATTACCAAGCCATGACACTGACGCACTATGTTTTGTTAGTGTAGAAAGAAAAAAAAAAGTACCTGCACAATATCTTCTCCAGCCAAAAGTTGAACCTTCTGGGGTACCATTTTACTGCTCTTGTCACTATCACCAAACCCAAGCCTGCCATGTTCCCCCCTTCCCCAGCCATATACCTGAAATGATATTAACAAAGATAAAATTATAGCCAAATCACCACAAAAATATTAACAGAAACAAAAAGACCAGACAGAAGGAAAGAGTGGTAGTATTAAGTATCAAATATCAACAAAGAAACAAAAAGACAACTGAAAGGTATGGCCCCTCTTACTCCTTTACTACATAGAAACCTATAACTCCATGGAGAATGACCACTTGCATCCAATGGGCTTGTGATAGGTTCAAGGGAAACATTTATGTTAGAAGAAATAAGAGGGACAGACGGGTTGGGTTTGTTGTATCAGACTATTATAAAGTCTGTTTGGAAGGATGTTTTCTTTAGTTTTCGTCATTCTTGGTATTCCTGTAAAGAGATAGGTGAGGAGAGTCTGGTCCTCTCGAAAGACCAAAGGACTGTGTTGTGTTTGGTTCCTCCTCATTGGTGAAATCCTTTGGTGTTGTTCTAATAAAGACTCCAAGATTTTGTGGGTTTATTTGTATCAGGTCTGAATACCTATCAGCTTGCAATTTAGAGGAAGAGGAACAAGGGACAGAGTTTCATTCGGTAAAGCTGCACACTTAGTTAACAAGTAAACTGGGGTGAATGTGATGCATAACAAGGCCCAACGTGGAATGGGTTTGCATAAGATGAATATTATGGGAAAGTTAGAAGGAGAAGACAACTGACTCGAGGGACTAGAACTAATCAGGCAAGAAAAGTAAACGGGATTTGTTAGGAACCCATAATTGAAAAGAGAAAGAAGAGTAATATTTTTTATTGTATAGAACAAAAAGAACACACAAATAGGAGAGCACTCTCTCCTCCAAGGGTTTCCCCTTCACAAAGAGCTAAAGCTCAATCTACAAAATTATCCAAAAGTGCCTAGCCTACCAGGACCCCCAACTATATAAAGGAAACCTCACTCACCCTAACAACCTAACTAACAACTACTCCTTAATTTGTTTCCTCCTATCATACACATTATATCCTATCATTACACGCCGCTATAGAACAACCTTGTCCTCAAGGTTGGAATAGTGAAGCTTGATCCCATGGCTACAGCCTGCAATTTCAAATCTGGAGGCTTGGGTGGTGGTTGACATGAGAGTGGCTTTTGTATACCAGATTCTTAACCCAGTAATGTGGAATCCCAAAATTCCAATGTCATTGATGTTCCAATCATTATCACTATTAGGATATTTATCCTATTTTATCATCATTATAGTGTGTCAAGGGTTACCCTATTTATCATGATTATATTGTGTCTAGGATTACTCTATTTATTATGTACTTTTGTATCAATTTATTCTTATAAATAGAAGATCATGAGAGGCATCAATCAAGCCCTCTAGAATTATTTTAAAGTTTAATTCTCAAGTTGGTATCAGAGTGGGTCGATCCCGCTCTGGTTTCTGTCTCGTAATATCTGTCCGGCGCCATAGTCTGTCGCCGCCGGCCACCGTCGTCCGTCGCCGGCCACCGTCATCCATCGCTATCACAGTTCCGTTCGTCTAAACCCTTAGGGTTTTCTTGTTCCTCGCTGGTACTATTCGTCTTCTTCAGAAATGGCGTCTGGCAGTACTCTTTCCTTCTCCGGAAGTCCATCAATTACCTCCGAGAAGCTAAATGGAAAAAATTATCTATCATGGTCTGCTGCCGTTGAAATGTGGTTCCTTGGCCAAGGGCATTATGACCACCTTGAGCGAGATGGAAGCCATGTGCCTACTGAAAAAGCTAATCAGTGAAAACAAGCAGATTTCCAGTTGTGTGCCCTGTTATGGAAATCAGTGGAACCCAAACTTCTTGTATCTTTGAGGGCTTTCAAAACTTGTCACTCCTTTTGGGAGAAAGCCCAAAGCATTTATGTCAACGATATTCAACGTCTCTATGACACTACGAACAAGCTTGCATCTCTTAAAATGGCAGACCATGATATGGTGTCCTTCATGGCTGAAGCCCAATCTGCTGTCGAAGAACTCAGGATGTTTTTGGAAGCGGACCCATTAGAGGATATAAAAAAGAAACTAGATAAATTTTACATGGTGTTGATCTTCGTGCCCTACATCCCAATTTTGATCATCTCAGAGATCAACTTCTAACTAGTCATGAGGTCCCCTCCATGGAAACATTGACCACTCGCCTTTTGCGTGTCCCGGTACCTCAAACTCAAGAAGCGCATGAACTAGTGGAACCATCTGTCATGGTTGCCACACAAGGAAGAGGAGGACGTGGCACTAGAGGAGGAGAACGAGGAGGTCGGGGATGTCCTCAATGCACATACTGTAAAAGGATGGGTCACACTCAAGAGAATTGCTACTCCTTATATGGTTTCCCTTCCAAAACCGCCAATATTTCGAAGACTGAAACTTCCACTTCGAAGACTGAAACTTCCACTTCTATGTTTTCTGAGGATGAATATCAAGAGTATTTAAGGTTAAAGTCCAACAACTTGGCACAACCATCTCAATCTCCCAGTACATCAACAACCTGCGTTTCTCAATCTATGGAAGGCCAAAATTCATGGGTAATTGACTCAGGTGCTTCTGATCACATTTCTGGTAATACCTCTTTGTTTTCATCTATTTCCTTTCGAGAAAAACCTCATTTCATAACCCTTGCAAATGGATCTAAAACTTCCTCCAAAGGAGTCGGTCATGTTTCTTTGTCTCCCTCCCTTAATCTCAACTCTGTCCTTTTTGTCCCTAATTGTCCTTTTAATTTAATTTTCCTAAGCCAGTTGACCAAAATGTTAAATTGTTCAATAACCTTTGATCATAAATCTTTTGTTATACAAGAGCGTGGTTCGGGGAGACAGATTAGAGAAGGATATGAAGCTGGCGGATTATACCATTTTGGATCTCGTCCAAGGGTGTCCTGTGTTGCCGCTCCTAATCCTAAAGTGCTACATGATCGACTTGGCCATCCTCATTTGTCCAAATTAAAAAAGATATGTCCTGAACTTAGTGGTCTCCAAACCTTAGAATGTGAGTCATGTCAATTAGGAAAACATGTTAGATCTTCCTTTCCTAAAAGGTCTCAATCAATATGTAATTCTAGTTTTTCCATCATTCATTCTGATATATGGGGACCTAGTCGTATCTCCTCCTTTGGTTTTAGATATTTTGTTACCTTTATTGATGAATATTGAAGATGTACTTGGGTTTATCTTATGAAAAATCGTTCTAAATTGTTAGCTATCTTTACATCCTTTTTGAATGAAATCAAGAATCAATTTGGTCAAGTAATCAAAATATTAAGAAGTGATAATGCAAAAGAGTATTTTTCATCCTCCTTTTCTGCCATCTTGAGTTCCCATGGTATCTTACATCAGTCTACTTGTCCTCATACACCGCAACAAAATGGTATAGCAGAACGAGAAAATAGATACTTGGTTGAAACTGCTCGTACCCTTTTGCTTAGTGCCCATATTCCTGTCCATCATTAGGGAGATGTCATCTTAACTGCATGTTATCTTATTAATAGGATGCCCTCCTCCTCTCTTGATAATAAAGTCCCTTTCTCCATTTTGTTGCAAAAGGTTACACTCAGGTTTATGGTCTTGATTATTGTGACACTTTCTCTCCTGTAGCCAAGATGACTACTATTCGCCTCTTCTTTGCCATGGCAGCTATTCGTCACTGGTCACTTCATCAATTAGATATCAAGAATGCCTTCTTACATGGTGATCTTGAGGAAGAAGTTTATATGGAGCAACCTCCTGGGTTTGTTGCTCAGGGGGAGTCTGGTATGGTATGCAAATTGCATCGATCTCTATATGGCCTCAAGCAATCCCTATGTGCTTGGTTTGGAAAGTTTAGCTCCATTGTTCAAAAATTTGGGCTAAAACGTAGTGAAGTAGACCATTCAGTTTTTTACTGTCATTCTTCTCTCGGGAAATGTGTTTACTTAATAGTGTATGTTGATGATATTGTCATTACAGGAAATGATGCTCTTGGAATATCTCAACTAAAAGAGTACTTGTGTAGACATTTTCAAACCAAGGATCTTGGAAGTCTCAAATACTTCTTAGGCATTGAAGTAGCACAATCAAAAGATGGAGTTGTAATCTCTCAAAGGAAGTATGCTCTTAATATATTACAAGAAACAGGCATGATTGATTGTAGACCGGTAGACAATCCCATGGACCCAAACCAGAAATTAAAGATAGAAGGTGAATTATTCTTCGATCCAGAGAGGTATAGGAGGCTGGTTGGAAAACTGATTTATCTCACTATTACAAGGCCAGATCTATCCTTTGCAGTTGGAGTGGTTAGTCAGTTCATGCAGACTCCATGTGTTGACCATTGGAATGCTTTCATTCGCATTCTAAGGTATGTAAAGAAGGCTCCCGAGCAAGGATTATTATATGAAGATAAAGGAAGCATTCAGGTCTCTGGGTATTGTGATGCAGATTGGGCAGGTTCACCTATTGATAGACGGTCTACTACAGGATATTGTGTTTTTCTGGAAGGAAACATTATTTTATGGAAAAGTAAGAAACAAAATGTAGTAGCTCGATCAACTGCTGAAGCTGAGTATAGGGCAATGACGCACTAACATGTGAACTTATATGGGTGAAACAATTCCTTCAAGAGGTTAAATTCTGTGACATCCATACTATGAAGATGTATTGCGACAATCAAGCTGCTCTCCACATTGCATCAAATCCAGTGTTTCACGAGAGGACTAAACATATAGAAATTGATTGTCATTTTGTTCGTGAAAAGTTGTTGACTAAAGAAATATGCACTGAGTTTATTGGGTCAAACGATCAACTCGCAGATGTATTGACCAAGTCACTAAGGGGTCCTCGGATTGAGTTTATTTGTTCCAAGCTTGGTACATACAATTTGTATGCTCCAGCTTGAGGGGGAGTGTTAGGATATTTATCCTATTTTATCATCATTATAGTGTGTCAAGGGTTACCCTATTTATCATGATTATATTGTGTCTAGGATTACTCTATTTATTATGTACTTTTGTATCAATTTATTCTTATAAATAGAAGATCATGAGAGGCATCAATCAAGCCCTCTAGAATTATTTTACAGTTTAATTCTCAAACATCTAAGTTCAAGCATGAATTCTTATTCATATTACATAAATCTGATTTTGGGAAAAATTGTTGCTTGGCTACATCTCCACCTTCAACTCTCTTTATTGTTGCATCCCCTTCCTCCTCCATCATACTATATTTTTCTGTTAAAAATCTCCCTTTTCTTTTGGTTTTTTCGTCCTTACAGAGGGTGTGATTCTTCATTGCTGGTCTTTCTTCCACAACTAGAGCAATTTGCATATCTCTAATTAAGTCCTTTAAATCATGTTGTGGCAACCAATTGTGAATGTTAGATTGCAGCCCTGCAAAGAAATATCCCTGCCATTGATCTTCTGGTGTTTTATTTGCTTGTGACACTAATATCTTGAATACTTGGATGAATTTTTCCCCACTCTCAGTCCATGTTACTGCTGCCAAACTCTCAAGTAAAACTCTCCAGGCATTTCCACCATCTAAGGGTTTCTTTGCTTTCTTGATATCTTGCAGACTATTTTTCTCACCATCCATACCCAGCTTTACCTCATTCACAGACCCTTGGCTATCCTCCAAACTTCTGTCTGACTTCTTGAAGTTTTTCATAAGAACTCCAATAATTTCCTTGAGTTCTTGCTGCCCATCTCTTAGCTCCTCAATTTCCCTTCCAAGAGTGGACAAGGAAACACCAGTGAGATGAGTACAGCAGGGAAACAGGGGGCCACTACTACAGGAATATCCAAGACTGGCAGTATTATGACAGGGGATAACCGTAGCAGAGGGATAAGAAACCTGCCTTACCCAGAATACATCTGAAGGAGGGAAGAGGAAAGGTGTTTTCATTGTGGAGGTCCCTATAGTCCAAGCCATAAGTGCCCTGAAAGGAGTATGAAGATTTTGATTATGGTCGAAGATGAAGAAGAAGGTGAGGGGAAAATGGAGCAGAAGTGTATGGAGCTGTCAGCCTTCTCGACAAGAGGATTGACTCAGACAAACACTATCAAATTACAAGGATGGGTGAAAGGAAAAAGGGTGTTAGTGTTAATTGATAGTGGCGCCAACCACAATTTTATTTCAACAAAATTGGTGGTTGAATTAGGCCTGGAGGTGGAAGAAAGCCCTCCCTACAAAGTATGCTTGGGGGATGGCCCCACGAAGACTACTAGTGGATGTTGCCCCAACATTTTGGTCGTCCTGAAAGGAGTAGAGGTCAAGGAGAAATTTTATCTCTAAACTCAGAGGAGTAGATCTGATACTGGGGGTATCATGGCTAACTTCATTAGGGGAAGTCAAGATCAATTGGAGAAAATTAACTATGAGTTTTGCCCAAGGAGAAAGGGAGGTGATGATTAGAGGGGATCCTATTTTGGCCGGGAAAGTGGTGGCTCCGGAGGCTGTTCTAAAGGAAACAGAAATTGAGGCTATGACTTTAGTTTGGAGTCTGGAAAAAACAGAGCTGGAAGAAAAAGAGGGAAGGGTGGATGAATTATCACCTAGGCAGTCCATAGAACTTAAGAAGATCTTAGGATAGCATGAGGAGATTTTCAGGTAACCAGCAAAGCTACCACCCAGGAGAGACCAGGATCATAGGACCAATTCCCAGATTTGAACCTTGAGGACAAGGTTGTTATGAGGCCGGCGAGTAATGATAGAGTCTTAAGGGTTTATGTCAAGAAAAAGGGGGGAGTTGGTTAGGCAGTTACGTTAGGAGATTGTTTTAGGAGTTAGCTAGGATTTAGCTATATAAGTGGGAATAAGTGTTTGTCAGGGGATACATTTTTGTATTGTTTGAAGTTGAGACAGGATCTGCACATCCTGTGAGGGAGGAAGACAGACTTCCTTGATAGTGTTGTACAATTGTTGTGTTTTCTGAAATAAAGAAACAGGATCTTTGTTGTGTTTCATTTTCTGGAGTTAAACCAGAATAGTGTTCCAGGTTTCTTGCTCTTAAGGTTTCTTGCTCTTAAGAAACCTAACAATGTTTGTCCATAAAAATATTGTTAATGGACAGATTGGATGGTTTTTAACCTTTTATTATATGATTATGAGTAGAATAATTTTTTTAAAAGCATATTCAATGGATCAAAATAAATTATTTTTAATGTATCCATTAGGATGCAACTAAAAGTTTGTCCAATCTATTTGTTTGTATCCTACTCTTTATCCTCTATCTCCTCAATAACACAACTACTCACCCTTATTCTTAGCATGATTCGATGCCAATGAAGATGAACTGATGTGGCTTCAATGTTGACTTGAGCAGCATGTAACATGACTGCAAAGGCATGTGCATGGGAGGGACTGTTGCTAAGAGGTTTGCCATACGACATTGTTAATATGGTTATTAAAGTTATCAAGGATAGAGAAGTCGGTTTTGACCTTGTGACATAGTCCTTGCAATTTCCATGGTTAAGTTATAATTGAGATGTCTTATCTAGGCAATGCGTGTACCACATATCCATCTTTCTCAGTCCTTAATAATGCACCTCCTTGTCACTTTTCTTAATCTCCCTTCGTGCCATATCGAAACAACAAATTAACGACTCTATAAAAAGAGGATGAAAAGAAGAAAGAAGTGAAGGCTGAAAAGGAGGGACTTCTTATAGAGACCATGATGACATGCATAACTACCAATCAACAAGGAATTTGATTGTAATAGATAAATAAAAGATAATGATGCATATTTCTCTTTGGTCCTACCATTGGTATCCTCCAACCCATCAAATTGAAGGATAACTATAGCAGCACCAAAGAGACTGAAAATAAACAATATTATTTAAAACTTCCCCTATTTACATTTCTTTAGAAATGCATTTACTTTTAAGATGTACTTTTTATTCTTTCATAAAATATAATAATTTGTAGTAACATATCTAAAGAGGATATAATATTGTTTTGAATGTTTATCCTTGGCCCCTATGCTTACCAATTTTTATTTGACTAATTTTATAAGAATATTGAACTGCAGAGATCCAATTCCAAACCGAACCAATTCATTCAAAATTGGATTACTTTGGTTCAGAGAGGGAGTAAAGCCTATTTTGTAGGCTTAAGCCTAAATCATTTTAGAAGATCATATCATAGTATAACCTAGATCCATTAAAAGGGTCACTCATCATATTACACGAACCAAGTCCAATAGTGCTGAATGTGAAGGGGTGTACTGGGAAAAACTCAAGTCCCAAAATGACTAGAGATAGTGGCCAAAAAGTATATATATATAAGTGATGACAATCTTTACCTTACATGTCGTTTTGTAAGGTTATGTTAGGTCTAAACAACTTTTTAAGAGGATAGATCATCTAAATTGCTTCTATTAAAAGAGTATAACAAGCAGCTTACTTTATTACAAAAGCTATTTTCAAAAACAATAATTTATATATGGTTTTCTCCTATAACAGCTATTTTCAAAAGAAACAGAAAACTAAAAAATTTAAAACTATGAAGTTAAATGTAGAGTTCAAATATTTGAATGGTATATCTTCAAATTAAAATTTAAAACCAATAGATTCTACACACAAAAAGAGTACCTCTCCTTCTTCGGTCAATGCAGTAGAATGCCATCCACCAGCTGCAATATCAACCTAGAGTTCCAAATAGATTTAATAAAAGAAATTAGATATTTAAACTATAATCAGAGATTGAAAGTTTGTAGGGTACAGATGTATAACAATCCTTAACTCCTATGGACATCCAAATATAACCCCAAGAGAAAGAATATGTTAGGTTTCACTTCCTTAATTGATGGCTAAGGGAACCCCTGAAGAATAATAAGAGAGAAGAGAGAGATATTTGAATTTCCAGCCCCTTTTCATTCATTCGAAAGGCTATATATAGCCATTACAAAAAATATTCATATCATAATTGGTTACAATCAAAGGGTCTTCCTGATTTGTTGGGCAAGGAAATCTACAAAATCAAAAGCAATCTACCAAAACGCATAATTGAATTATTCTGGGAAACATGCTGACAAAGAGGGATTCTATGGAACATAATCCTTCAAATGGGCTGGTGTGGTAGTAATCCTTTTGGGCCTTGCCTTATTCAGATGGCCTATTGTTTGCTTGCTAACAGAATACCACTGGAAGCAAGGAGCTATACCCGCAAGTTGGTAAAATGGAAATAAATGAAAAATAAAAAGAAAATTAAAGGGGCTTTGGTAGAAGAAAAAAAGAAAACATATGAGTAAAGAGATAGAGCGATAAGTAGAGATAGTGAGAAGTAGTACATTGGATCCCACCAATTTTAAATTATCTTTCCTCTTGTTCTTCCCCACCAAACTACTTATACTAATTCTATCTTCATTCATCTTATTAATTTCATTAATACCAAACAAAGGCTAAGCATTTTTAATAATCTAGCATTCTACCTACATGCATAAACTTAATATTTGCTTGTGCACCAAAACAGCTCACAAACACACGCTTGCAAGCGTGGACACACACACACACACAAGTTGTAACACTGATATATGCCTGTGTTCTAAAGCATACATCTAATTCTGAATCACACAAGTTTATAAAGAGGAATATTCAGATATCACCCAATAATTTGTCTCATTAATTATCTATTTGATTTGAGATAAAGATTTCTTTTCATTTCCTATGTCCTTGAACCATAATAAAAAAGGATCTTGTTTTCACTTTATCTCTTGTTTTAAACGTGTAGCAGAGGTAATGGTGAAAACAAATTCTTGTTTTCACTATTTATTACACAAAATCATTAAAATAAAAAGTATGAAATGTGACTTTTTTATAATTATTTGTGAAAAAAAAATCTCAACCCAAACATACTATAATACACATTATATTGTTGTCACTTTGCTGACATGCAACTAGATACAGACTGAGGAAATAAATTTGACACCACAACTCATTAGAAGGATAAATTTACATTATTGAGTATATATTATCACACATTTTAAAACTACAAGGAAAATTAGGCAAGCCATCCTAGCCCCATGGTTGTTCTATAACTTATATTTCCTCTTCGCCAATGGTAGTTTAAGAAGCACTACAAAAGGTATGACAGAATCATCCTTTTGTTAACCATTGTAAAACAAACTTGACAAAGGAAAAGGGAAAACAAAAGGGGCACAAGAGGTAATATGCACACAGTTATATTCAATGTTGTCAAACTCAAGGATAATAAAAGGAAGGGGAGATAAAAGATCCTCAAACTTGACTTGTAAGAGTTTACGAGGATATGAAAAACTATATTTACAGACCTGTGCATGCATTAAAAATAATATAGACAGCTAAAATAGATTGCCATGTCATAATTTACTCATAATAACTAATAAATGGCAGAAAGATTAGAAGAACATATGATAGGTTTCTGAATTGGAAACCTATCTAATTAGCACTAACACACACTCAACAACCAGAAAAGAAGTATAAACTTTATATTTCTCTATTCAGTATAGCAGCCAAACAACCTCCAAGGGAGCCAAATTCTCCCTCCACAGGATAAACGTGATCTTGTCTATACAGTATACAATTCCAAAAAGTGTCTATTACTCAAATACATCAGCTCTTTTATAGGAGCTTTATTTCCCGCCCAAGCTATGATTATAGTTATAACTACCTCATGCCTCTCCCCCTCTTTATTCCCTTTTTTCTTCCTTTCATAAACTCTCCATACCCTATCAACATATTACTAAGAAAAATTATAGAACAGAATATAGTTGAAGTCCAAGGCAACAATTGATGATGATAAAAGCAACACCAACGGTGTTGATGAGAGAATCGGAGACGGTGACACGAACCTTGTTGATGGTGAAGCAATAATGACAATAGCATTAGTGCTGCAATGACGACCATAATGATGGGAGTGTCATCAATTATGGGCGTCATCGAGCATAATTGTTTGGTTTTTATTTGCTATTGGGAATCCTAGGAGATAAAGAACCATCCTTTTTAATTTTTTAAATCGGGTCATCACAAGCCCCATCTAAAAAATCCCAACACATGAGTTGGATAACTCAAACCCTAGGGTTGACCAACAACTCACTTGAGATTAAAACAAAGAAATATATTTCCATAGGGCTTAAGGAACCCCTCTCATAGTTCTGTATTTATATATATGAAGGTTGATACAATAGGAAGACTAAAAGGCAAAAAGGCTACTTGGACAAATAACTAGGGGCAGAGGTTATCGAACACTCAACCTCCTGCCTTAGACTTAATGATGACATGGATTTTCAAGCTATTTCAACACTCCCCCTCAAGTTAGAGCATATAAGTTGAATGTACCAAGCTTGGAACAAATAAACTCAATCTGAGGTCTCCTTAAGGACTTGGTCAACACATATGCAAGTTGGTTATTTGATCTAACAAACTCAGTACATATTTCTTTTATAAACAACTTCTCACAAACAAAATTACAATCGATTTCTATATGTTTAGTTCTCTTGTGAAATGCTGGATTTGATGCATTGTGGAGAGTAGCTTGATTACAGCAATAAATTTTCATAGTCTGGATCTCACAGATGTTAAGCTCTTAAAGAAACTGCTCCACCCATATAAGTTCACATGTTAGTGACGTCATTGCCCTATATTCAATTTCAATTGTTGATCGAGCCACTACATTTTGTTTCTTACTTTTCCATGAAATAACGTTTCCTCCAAGGAAAACACAATATACAGTAGTAAGTCGTCTGTCAATAGGTGAACATGTCCAATCTTCACCACAGTACCCAGAGACTTGAATGCTCCCTTTTGTCTTCATATAACAACCCTTGCCCAGAGCTCTTTTTGATGTACATTAGAATGCGAATGATAGCATTCCAATGACCAACACATGGAGCCTGGATGAATTGACTAACTACTCTAACTGAAAAAGATAGATTCGGCCTTGTAATAGTAAGATAAATCAGTTTCCTAACCAGCCTCTTATATCTCTCTAGATCAAAGAATAATTCACCTTCTTCTGTCATTAATTTCTGATTTGGGTCCATAGGACTGTCTACTGGTGTACAATCAATCATACATGTTTCTTGTAATATGACAAGAGCATACTTCTTTTGGGAGATTACAACTCCATCTTTTGACTGAGCTACTTCAATGCCCAAGAAGTATTTGAGACTTCCAAGAATCCTGGTTTGAAACTGTCTACACAAGTACTCCCTCAGTTAAGATATTCCAGTAGTCTCATTTCCTGTAATGACTATATCATCAACATATACTATTACCTAAACACATTTCCCAGAAGATGTATGACAGTAAAAGATCAAATGATCTACTTCACTACGCTTTAGCCCAAATATTTGAACAATGAAGCTGAATTTTCCAAACCAAGCACGTGGTGATTGCTTGAGACCATATAGAGAGCGATGCAACTTGCATACCTTACCAGACTCCCCCTGAGCGACAAACTCAGGAGATTGCTTCATATAAACTTCTTCCTCAAGGTCACTATGGAGGAAGACATTTTTGATATCCAATTGATGAAGTGCCCTATGACGAATTGTTGCCATTACAAAGAAGAGACAAATAGTAGTCATCTTGGCCACGGGAAAGAAACTGTCACAATAATCAAGGCCATAAACCTGAGTGTACCCTTTAGCAATTAATTTTGAGCCGATCAACTTCACTGCTAGGGTCGACTTTAATTGCACACACCCATTAGCAGCCAACTGCCTTCTTGCCCGGCGGAAGGGGCACGAGCTCCCAAGTATTAATATGGTCATGAGCATGCATTTCTGTAATCATGGCTTGTCACCATCCAAGATGATTAAGTGCTTCATTCACATTTTTGGGTATAACCATAGAGGACACTGAGCATAAATGAGAATAATAGGCAACTGAAAATCTCTGATAGCTAAAAAAATTATAAAGGGGATGTGGGTTTCAAGTGGAACAATTACCTTTTCTGAGAGCAATAGGCCAGCTTAAATCATCGTCACCAAGAGTCGTGGTATGAAGTGACGAGGGAGAAGAATCTGAAGTAAGGGATTCACCATTTTCTTGGAGAAGTGGACTCTCCATCGAGGTCTTGTATCGAAAGATATCAATATGTGGAGATGAGGGTTCAAGAGGCTTTTATCAAGGCTTAGATGGACACGGACATTGGAAATATTGGACGCAGCTATGGGAATAGGAAGGACCTATTATATGATATGAACATCTTGAACAGAGGAAGAGGGAGAGAAGTAATAGTTACTCATTTTCAAGCTCCTGCTTTAGACTTAATGATAACATGGATTTTCAAGCTAATTCAACAAGCACTACATGATGCATGACCCGCTGGGTAATAGTTACTCATTTTCATCACCATGGCAATAGTTACTAATTACTTCTCAACAATACAATATATTGAAAGAATGGAATTGAACGAATGAATATCTTTTATTGATGGTAATATCTAAATAAACAAAAGTAAACAATAATTGGGAGTATAACCTCCATCAATTATTTGGGAGCATAACCTCCCTCACAAGACAATAATGTCTGTCACAAAACTCAATAATCAAAAGCATGCCCTTAACCCTAGACTCTAGCTTTATTTATACTAATTATTTCCCGCCCCATCTCTTACTAATTATTTCCCTAGAATATATCTGCATTTAATATAAATATCTCTATATTTAATATAAATATCCCCCATATATTATCTTAGCATAGATCCTTAATTATAAATATCTTATATTGAATATTTCCCTAGGATATATATTTATTTACTCTAATTAACTTATACTAAATATTCTCTCCTATTGTGGCTCCTTTTACTGCAATTAGCTCTCACCCCCCCTAACCACTGCGCAGTTAAGATGATGATTCTTCAACCGTTCGGCTCAGGTCCTTCCCTGCTTCCCACCGTTCGGCCTGATCGCTCCCTGCCTCCCACCGTTCGGCCTGGTCGCTCCCCTTTGTCCACCGTTCAATCTGACTGTTCCCCCTTGTCTACCGTTCGGCCTTACCTCTCCATGCCTTCCACTGTTTACCGTTCGGCCTCACTTCCCTCCTACCTTTCTTCTCCTTCTCATTACCTCCCACCTTATACCCTAACAGAAGCTCACACAACTTTCTATGAACAAAAACTCCTGATAAATTACTTTACTTCCTTTTGTTCGGGCATAAAAAAAAAATAATCTATTGTGTCACCTACTACTTGCTATAAAATTTAAGAGTGAGTTCCAAAAATCATCTTGGAATGTCATATTCCTGCAGAAATATGCATCAGTGTTCACATACCAAAATATATTATTTATTCTGTCTGCTGACGCAGAAGCTGAAAATAACAAGGTGTTTTCAGAGAATGATATACTAACCAGAGTAAGATCAGAAAGTCCTTGGACAGGAATGGGTTGTGATCTAGGTTGAGTATCTCCAGTTCCAAGTTGTCCATATTCATTATTTCCCCATGCCCATAAAGTTCCATCCTCTTGAAGAGCCAAATTATGAAATGCTCCAACAGCAATGAGCCTCACACTTTCAAGACCTTGAACCCGAACAGGAACTGAAATCTGTTTTCTGTAAGATAAAGCAAAAATATTATAACTCAGCAAAATGTAGAAACTGTTTGGTTACTAAAAATGCAGAAAAACATCTGAATAAGTAAATTAAGTTCATATTTAGATAATAGGAACATAGTATTATAAAGAAAATGAAAAGAGAAACTGTTAGGTTTCTTGGCCAGATTTATAATTCAATTTAAGAAATTAACACACAAATCTTACTACACAATGTAAATAAATAATACTCTAATTCTGAAAAACATAATTCAAGAAAACATCCAACAGCTTCCAAGGGAAGAAATTCCCTTCTAGGACAAGCCCTGTTCTAAAACAAAATGCACACCACCCCGGGAACTAGAACACCCCCTCCTTAAAAGACAAAAGCTGCCTAACTATGAATTAAAACTTCCCTTAACTGTTGTTTAAACTCCTCCTAACTATCCCTAACCACTTCATACTAACTTCTATGTTTTATTTTTGCCAAACTATCTAAAAACTGTCTACAAACTGTCTAATACATTACATATCCTATCATTACTCGCCGCTGCAAAACAATATGTCCTCAAGGTTGTAGTCTAGAAATTGGTCCTTAATCATTGTGACAACTTCCCATGCGACTGCCTCAAGGCTTCCTTTTGGCCGTTGGCTTAATCCTTGAATCTGCAAAAATCTAACTTTGACAACATAATATTTTGCAAACAAATGCTTAATAAACAGTATGACTCGGGTTCCAAAATCAACAAGTTTATTACTAGAGTTTGCTAGCAATCGATTTCCATAACAGATAAGAAACCCAAGACAAAAGGGAGATGGTCTAACTTTCTTGTCCTTCTTGCATAGGGCCTACTACTTTGTCAAGAAATACTCCACCAATTGGTTTTCTAATGTTGGGTATACTAGAGACACCAATATCTTGAATTCTTGGATGACTTTTTCCCCCTTTCCCTGTCCTTATTACTGCTGTCATCCTCTCTAAAATTTCCACACTCCCCTACTGCCAAACTCTCAGATAACATGTTCCCTTTGTTCCCTTCAAATATCCTTAGTTGAGGTGTTGCAAGATCTTCCCAGAAAGGTTCTGAGATTTCTGTTGCTAGGTCTTGAACCCCTTGACTGCATTTTTTTCCATGTTATTGATGGTTAGGAATACTTTTGTTGTTCCTGTGATATTCTGGACTTCAAAAACATTTGTTGTCCCAACACCAACTACTACCTTTGAACCATCCACATTCAAAACAACCTCATCTTTTACTTTAGTCCCAGAAGTAATAGTTAAAATGTTCCCACCACATTCGGTCGTCTTTCCTCTGTCTTCACCCTCCTTCACTGTTTTGACATATTCACCAAGACCTACCACACTATCCCCCTAAAACCAGCAGCTTTTGCAACTTCATTCTAAAAAGCAAGAGTCACAACATTCCCATCACAGTCTTGGTCTCCACATTCCTCTTCACTGATATCCTTTTCTCTTTTCTTCTCCCAATTGATGGAATTATCTCCTCCATTTGAAGGTTTCTTGGCTTTCTTGATGTCTTGTAGATTATCTTTCCCAACAACCATACCCTTCTTTACCTCTTTCTTTCCTTTCATGATGTCATGAAGAAGTTCCCCTCTCCCTCCTTTCTTGCTCTGTCAATAGATTTATCCCTTCCTTTAGAGTCCCTTTTCTAAATCAGGACATCCAGAATCCTATTACATTCCCTTATCATTTCTTCCAATTATTAGAAACTTTTCTCATCTCTTGACACCATGCCCTCACCTTTTCCAGTTCACTGGTCCCCCTCTCCAAACTATTGAATTCCATGCTTTCCCTCCTTCTTGATCCGGTAGGTCAAACCAATTTGTTAGGTTTCTTGGAGATAAGAAACCAGATTTATAATTCAGTTTAAGAAATTAACACACAAATCTTACTGCACAATGTAAATAACACTCTAGTCCTGAAAAATATAATACAAGAAAACATCCAACAGCTTCCAAGGGAAGAAATTCCCTTCTACACATGACAACACCCCTCTCTCCTTAAAAGACAAAAACTAGCTAACTACTAACTAAAACTTCCCCTAACTGTTGTTTAAACTCCTCCTAACTACCCCTAACCACTTCATACTAACTTCTATATTTATGTTTGCCAAACTATCTAAAAATTGTCTACAAACTGTCTAATACATTACGTATCCTATCAAAAACACTTTATGTAGATAGAAAAATAAGTGTGTAGAAGCAAAAGTGCCAAAGTTTTTCGTGGCAAAGTGCCATCTTTGCTACAATTTGAAGCATTTGTTTGGAGCAGAATTTTAGTTTTGGAAGCTTCTTCAGCATGTCACTTTATACGTGTGATTTTGCAATCTAATTTTAAGAAAAAAAATACGAATAGATACCTTCAGAGATTAGGAATTGTGGTAATTAAAGGAATTATCTATAGAACCTTCTTAATTAGAGAAAATATCTATAGAATCTTCCTATTTAGAGAAAAATCATGTATGATCTTCTAGATTATTTTTTAGTACATTGTTTCCTTATTTCCTTTTTTAGAAGATTAGATTGCTACAAATAGGGGTAAGGAGAATATGATTGATATGAATGAAAATAATAAAATCATTCTCTTTTTCAAGTTGGTATCAGAACTCCCGATCTTGGGAGCTTCGTTTCTGCTGCAACAGTAGCCACCGCCGTCGTTGCCCGACCACCGTGTCTGCCTTAATCTAGTCCTTCACAATCTAGTCCTTCACCACCACTAGATCTTGATAGGAAAGCTTATAAAGAGGAACTCGAGCACTTAAAAGCAACGGTTGAATCCATGAGTAAGCCCTATGGATCATGTACTCTGTCCATGTAAGGTAAGATTTGTCTCAATATTGCTGCTCTGGGAATATAATTTTGGACTCATCTATTGTATTAAAGGATGTTTTACATGTTTCACAATTAGCTAATAGTCTTATCTCTGTGTAAAAACTCAAAGGATTGAAATTGTTTAGTAACATTTTTCTAAACTTATTGTGTTTTTAAGGACCTTGCCACGGGGAACACGATTTTAACTGTTAAGGAGCATAGTGGGTTGTATCTTTTGGAGTGTAATGACCAAAGCAACACAAAAATCATGAGTAAACAAGCTACATCTGAGACGTGAGTAAATGCCCAAATATTGTTACATAATCATGGGCTTGGGCATCCTTCATTTAATCTTATCAAGTCCTTATTTCCCATTTGTTTAACAAGGAGTCTGTTGAGTCTTTTAATTGTGATATTTTTCAGTTGTCAAAACACCATCTTGCATCTTATCCTATTAATAATAAAAAGAGTACTCCTGCATTTGATTTAATTCACTAGGGGACCTATAACAAAATCTATTTATGGAGCCAAATTGTTCGTTACCTTTATTGACGATTGTACACGTGTCATGTGGACATACCTTATGAAAAATAAATTAGAAGTTTTTCAAATTTTTGTTAATTTTTTCCATCTTGTCCAAAATCAATTTGGAAAAAATATCAACAGAATCAGGTCTGAGAATGGTATTGAATGTGAATCATGAATTTCTCAATTTTTTGTCTCATAATGACATTGTTCATGAACTAACATGTGTAAACATCTCTCAACAAAATGGGGTTGTAGAAAGAAAGAATCGTCATCTTCTTGAACTAACTAGAACTCTTCTTTTTCAAATGTTTGTTACAAAAATTACTGGGGGAAGCTGTGGTATATGCCACATATCTCATCAACAGGTTACCCACTCATATCTTAAATGACATTAGTCCTATAGAGTCTCTATTGTATTTTGTTCCTTCTTCTCCCCTAATAACGAATCTACCTAGTTGAATCTTTGGATGTGTTGTTTTTATTTTGTCATCATCCTAATCCTAGTAAATTAGATCCCAAAGTTCTTAAATGTGTCTTTATTGGGTATCATTCTAATGAAAAAAGGGTACCAATATTATCATCCTCAAAGTCATTGTGTCTTTATCACCATGGATGTCACCTTTCATGAAACACAATCATTTTATGTCAGTCCACCACTTCAGGGGGAGAAAGCACTTGAAGTGGAGGAACTCTCCTTCTTGTCATTACCATGTTTATCTTTGCAGAATGCCCAAGATCTGAGCAATGAAGCTATCATAGTCCACAGTGAGAAAGACGAGGAAGAAGACAATTTTTTTGGCAAAAAATATGAAAGAAGAAAACAACTCACTTCAACTCTAGAGCAAGGAAAATTGTCTAATCCGGAGGTGAGGATCCTTGAAGATATTAGTGAGGAGGTAAGTATTACTGAGGATTTACCCATTGCATTGAGAAAGAAAGAAGATCATGTGCTAAATATCCTATTTCGCAGTATGTTTGCACTAACAATCTCTCTAATAAGCACAAAAGCTTTATTGTTGCCATTGATGCCACAGAAATACCTACCTCAATCCAGGAGGCCATGAAACTTGAACATTAGATTCAAGCCATAAAAGAAGAGATGAATGCATTAGAAAGAAATTCAACTTGGGAGATTGTTGATAAGCCAAGAAACAAGAAGGAAGTCGGGTGTAGATGGATATTCACAATGAAATATACGGCAGATGGGACAATAAAAAGATATATAGCTAGATTGGTGGCAAATGAATATACCCAAACCTATGGGATTGACAATGAGGAGACATTTGCCCCAATGGAAAAGCTGAATACAGTTCGAGTTGTTCTCGCTTTGGCAACTCATTTTGGATAGGACTTACACCAGTTGGATGTGAAGAATGTATTTCTTCATGGAAATCTAGAAGAGGAAATGTACATGGAGATTCCCCAGGTTTTGAAGTGAAAAATGAAAGAAAAAAGGAATGCTTCTAATACATTGTCGTTGAAACTATCAAATTAAAACTACTTTACAAGGTACCTTCAGTATTTCCAATTTAGTAGTCAACAAATTAGATAGGGTTAAAGTAACCGAGTCGTTTCCCAACAAATACGGAATTTATTTTCAAATACATGACTCTTATGAAGACTTTTAAAAGTCAATAGAATGCAATGCAATGCTTAATAAGTCTATCCTAATGATATTAATGTTAAAGAATGTTGTGAATTTAATTAAAGAACAAATGAGAAATTTAAAAACAATAATAATCAAATAGGCTAATTCCACAACTTTTCCAAAATAGATTCATCATCGGTTATCCACATATTATTGTTCAATTGATCATTGTTTGAGTTTCAAATTAATTAAAGTACATTTTTAATTAACTCAAGGGCGATTTTACAGTTAATCAAAGTAGATTCTCAATCAAAAGTAAGACCTTTCTAGATTATTCACAATAAATTCAACCAAAATACATTCTCAATCAAAAGTAAGACCTTTCTAGATTATTCACAATAAATTCAACCAAAATACATTATCAATTAAATCATATTGTGTTTAATCGTAACTATTCTTAAATCTTCTAACCAAATTAAAAGTTAATTAATCAAAGTACATTCTCAATTAATTATTGTTAAAGTACTTACCACTAATCAAAGTACATTTTCAATTGGTAGCAAAAACTCATTCAATCATATGAAAGTTCATAAATTCAATCAAAGTACATTCTCAATCAAACCTAGAAACCCTTGAACTCATATGATCAATATGCATGAAGATTCAAACATCTTATAATGTAAAAATCATTACTATTAACATGATTGAGAAATGAAAGACATAAAACAAGGATAACCCAAATCAATAATCAAAAGAAACAAATACATTAATTCAACATAACCTCAGAATCCATAATAAAATTATAGTGGAATAGCTCTAGACGCTTATCCCTCCATGAATGGAGTGAAATACATGATCAAATAAAAGTGAGAAGAGTGGTGGATGATTACTTTCCAGTGGAGGAGTCTGGGTAAATGCATGATTGATTTTCTGCTTCCCCTAGGTTTTTTTATATAGGAATTGTTTGGACTTGGATTTTGAATATTCTATTGATAAAATCTTTTATCTGTTACTATAATATCTTCCAAATAATTAACAAATTTAGATAATTATAAAAATATTTGGGAGATATTTTATATTGATAAAATCTTACTTGATAATGTAATATCTCCCAATTATCTTTTAAATGATCCAATATCTTCAAGATATATTTGATTATTGTGGAGATCTAAAAATATTTGAGAATATCTTTTATAGATTCAAAAATATTTGGCAAATATTATCTTTTGATATTTACTAATATAGTTAAATAAGGTAATTATTTAACAATATCAAATAAAATATCTTAAGATATATTTTTTCCAAATTATCTTTTATCATAAAAATTTATCAATTATCAAATCCTTTTTGTAGAAAATATAAAAAAAAAACCGCAAGATCCAATTTTTGTTGCCTCTTCCCTCTTTTTGGCTTAGCCAAATTTCTTCACTTTTTCATGTTTTGCTTGGCTTGACTTCTTGTGGTCTTGATTATTTGCTATTCTTGAATTTATCATTAAGGTTTTCATGTTTTGGTTGGATTGACTTCTTGTGGTCTTGATTATTTGCTATTCTTGAATTTATCATTAAGGTGTCATGAAACTTTAACCAATTTATTTTCATGCCGTAATCAGTTCAACTTAGTTGTAGTTGTACTAACACACCAAAATAACCAAAGAATATTTATGAAACTAAAAAGCTATTTTTATCCTGTTTAATAAACTCAATTATAACAAATATTCTTTTAAAGTATAAAAACTAATTAAGAATTCAATATTAAAAGCTAAATGAGATCATAAATATGCACTCATCAGCCTCCTAAAGAAAGCATTATATGTCTTAAGCAATCCCCTAGAGCATAGTTTGGAAGATTTACAAAAGCAATAGTTTCCTTGGGATACAAACAAAGCCAAGGAGATCATACTCTATTCATAAAGCTCAATATTAGGGATTGATAGGAAAATTGATTTATCTATCACACACAAGACCAGACATTGCTTATGCAGATAGTGTAGTGAGCCAATTTATGCATGACCCAAGAGAGAGACACTTGCAAGGAGTTGACAAAATTCTCCAATACTTGAAGTCAAGTCGAGGAAATAGGCTATTATTCAAAAGGGAAGACACATTGACTATGCAAATATATACTGATGTTGACTATGCAGGCTCTATTACTGACAGAAAATCTACTTTTGGGTATTGTGTGTTTCTTGGAGATAGCCTGGTAACGTGGAGAAGTAAAAAGAAAGATAGAGTATCTCGTTCTTGAAGCTGAATTTCGAGCTCTTGCTCAAGGAATGTGTGAAGGACTATGGATGAAAATCATTTTGGATGACCGTAAAGTCAAGGTGGATAATCCTATGCAACTAGATTGTGACAATAAATCTGCCATGAACATAGCCCGTAATCTAGTACAACATGACAAGACCAAACACATTGAAATTGATAGACATTTCATCAAAGATAATCTAGACAGAAGCTTTGTGATTACAACTCATATTCCTACAGAATGTCAGATAAAAGATATTTTTACAAAAGGACTCCCTTCGAGTAGATTTCAAGATCTTATGGGCAAGTTGGGAATGATTGATATTCATTTACCAACTTGAAGGGGAGTATTGTAATTAAAGGAAATATCTATAGAATCTTCTTAATTAGAGAAAATATCTATAGAATCTTCTTCATTAGAGAAAATAGGTATATGATCTTCTAGATTATTTTTTAGTATATTGTTTCCTTATTTCCCTTTTTTAGAAGATTAGATTGCTACAAATAGAGGTAAGTAGAATGTAATTGATATGAATGAAAATAATAAAATCATTCTCTTTTTCAAGTGGAACCTTTATCACTTAGATTTTGTTGGAAAGTCTCATATAGCTGGTCTCAAATTTGGAAGTGCGACTTATATCTATTTGTTGGACAACTTTACCTAATATCAATTGGTTTTATGGTGAAATATGGTATGGTATCAAAGCCTATAATTCATCTTCATACCTTGACACTTAGACTGCAACTTATATATCAATTGAGTAACTTTGCTTAATGTCAATTGGTTTTAAGATGAAATATGACAATTTTAACCATTTTCATTGTTGTTTTTTGTTTTGTTTTTTGAATAGGACTCTTTATCTTGCTTTTTCTATGCAGTTCACTCCTTTCATCTCAACAAATTTATTTTTTAAATCTAAAATGAAAATTACATGTCACCCGGAGGCCATGGCTGACCCCATGTCCAAACATGGCCTTCACACGTAAGTACCACTGAGTGAGTTCCTCCTGCAGCAACCTGCACCCCGAATGAATTAGAAAAACATTAAACTAAGTAAAACCCATGCCATCCAATTTTCAAATGATGCATCTGTTACAATACAAATGTGGAAGTACCAATACAAACTCAAACAAAGAAAGCATTTATTGCACAATTACTTTACCAAAAAGAATCAAATTCGACTTATTAAGCAAGACTACATGGGTTAACGGCATAACAAGAATTATAATCAGACATCATTCAGATTCACAACATGAATAACAAATTAAAATGAACAATTAAAACTTTCTGGAGCTATAAATGATTTTTTCCTTGTCACATCATCATCAAAAAGTCAAGGTGATAGAATTACTCTTGCTAAGGGCAAAGCACATATCACAATTTTAACTTTAAAAATTACTGGGATTAAGCATTTAAAATAGAACTTAAGAATAGGTAAACTAAAACAATTATAGGTTTACCAGTGTATTGCTTACTGGAACATAGGCCATTGTAGTTTGAACATGTCTCACAGGGCCTTGCATGGATCAAGAAACTCTCAAGTTTAGAAGGAAATGATTTCCTTCACTTATTATATCACAAACATACATCCGATATGTATACAAAGATTTGTTGGATAGTTTTGGAAATAAGAACAAACTATTCTAGGGAACAAATCCCTGAGATTGCAGGATTGTTGTGCTTGTCATAAAAACATGATACAGAAAATATACAAAATCAAAAACAATAGGAATACTATCTGAAGGTTTCTAAAATATATTTTGACAGAAACTAAAGAAAATCTCAGATGTATACATCGCTTTCCAACATATAAGAAGCTGTAGCTTGATCTTCACTTAAAATATATGTATAAATACAGTATTTTTTTCTTGCTCTGTGGTAAGGTTACTAGTAAGCATTGAGCAAAAGCAACTTAAACATCTCGAAACTAAATCATTGGCATGTCTGACATTCTATTAAGGTTACATGGGAATTGTACAATAATAACAACAAATTACAAGGACTAAAAGCTACCATAACGTTCTGTCATAGACAAAATATTGACAGTGTCACTCACATCCCCTTTTCACGAATTCAAAAGGATGATGAAAGGTAGATGAAAACTTTCATACGAATTATAGTGGCATAAAAAACTAATGATTTGAAGGAAATAAATGCACATCTAAAATTAAAGATTGGCACAGAAACAAAAGTAAAGGCAGACCGTTTTTGTTCCACCATAGCATTCAAGGCATTGGAATACATAAATTACCTGCCGAACAACAAGCTTAGGAGCACAACGTTGAGGGATCTCTATATCTCTCCTTAAAGGTTTGCCAGTATCATCCTTGCGCTCAGGTTCTTCACCACACTGCCCATATTCATTTCCACCTGAAAACAATTATACCAGCTCTTAGAAGTTTTATAATATATACATCAATTAAACTGAATCAACACTCTTTCAGAATTTTGGACAGCTAAAGGGAAAAAAATAATATGGCCTTCCACACAACTTCAAATTTTTATCTTAACATAAATTAATAGTTAAGAAGTATGTAGTACATGTACACAATTCATGTAAGTATACAGTTTGTCACTTTATACGTGATTATTACGGGACTTCTTTTAAAATAATCTGGTACGCAGTAAGTCAGTAACTATATTATGACATGGTTATTTTGTCCAAAGAGTCGTTGAACTAATAAGTGGATGGAACGGTATAGATTTAAAAAGTAATGAAAGGAAGGCATATTGCAATCTAAGTGGAAAACGAGAAGACATTTTGGTGTGTTTGGATGAGCATTGGAAAAATTAATTTTGAAGTGATGTGATTTTAGTTTGGATGATTTTATAATTACAAGTTAATTGTAAAACTAAGTATAAAATTTCTATCCAAAACAAATCCTATTTAAATTTGCACTGATTCAGAATCAATTCATCAGCATGAGATTAAACATGAGAAGATTTAATGTGATTCTAGAAAACCTAACATGGAGCTAAACGCGCAATTAGTATGCTTAATGACGTTGCCACTTTTTGGACAATGCTAACTCTACTGATCACAAAATAATAAGAATAATAATAGTAGTAGTAATAGTAATAATAATGATAATAAAAAAATGATGATGATGACGATGATGAAGATGATCATGATAAAAATAGTAAGAACAACAACGTGATGGAGAAATGAAAGCAAAAAGGATTTATGGTGTGGAGTGAAATGAATAATAGAATAATACCCCAGGCATAAGCTCTGCCCTGATCATCAACAGCCAAACAGTGCCATCCCCCAATAGCCGCCTAACAACCACAAGTTATTCACTATCAATATTAACAAAATAAGCACACCAAAAAGAATGATAATCATGAATTGAAGAGAATGAACGAATGGATAGATGTATACCTGGACAATCTTAACACTGGAAAGAGCCTTGACCTGGCTGGGAATGTTCTCAATCTTGTTCTCAGACTTACTCTCAGCTGGATGCCCAAGTGTGCCCCTTTGGTTCCAACCCCAAGTGAACAACTACATCACCCAAGTAACCACCACCCCACCAAAAAAGATGAGATTTTGAACGATACACACGATTTATAACAACGAAAAAGAGAAGAAGATACAGAGAGATTAAGATACCTTGCCGTCCTCACCGATGGCGAGGGAGTTTCTGCTGCCGGCAACGACGGAGCGGAAACGGTGAGGTTGGAGAGCTTCGACGAGACAGACCCATTCTTTCTCTTCGTTGTTGCCGATTCCTAGTTGACCATCTTCACCAGAGCCCCTGAATGAAAAGAATCGATCACACACGCTTCTTTGAACGAGAGAAGAAAAAGAAAGAGGAAATGGTGATAAAGAGACAGAACAAACCATGCAATAATACAGGAATGGGAATCCATGAAGGTTGGAGCAGAGTGAGAGAGAGTGTCGAGAGAGTATCCAATAAAGAGAAGATTATCACAAACACTTTGCGTGCGTGGAGCTTACGAGTTAGCGTTTCTGTACACTTTTTTAAAATGAAATCACTCAACTAAATCCATTAATGGACCACTAATTTATTCTCACGAATCTATCTCGATTAAACTAAAGGAATCATATAAGCAATGTTCCAAACGTGAACATATATTTGAATTTGTACCTACCCTTTGTCCGACTACAAAATAATAAATAAATATAATTATAACGAATATTTTAATAATATCTCACAATTAGTAATAAATATAATTATTTTCCTTTTAATTTTGATAATTGATAATACATTTTGATTTTGATAAGATATACTTACTTTATCTCATTTTTCTTTACTTTCTTTTTATCTTTTTACAAACTCGAGTTTCATAAAATATTCTCCAAATAGATATTTTTTAATTCTATTTATTGATTAACATTAAGTCATTTAACATTATTTAAGAGGACTCGCGCTCTAATTTGATAAGAACATTCAATCCCTCTCGTTGGACTTGTGATTTTATTTTCGAACCACAAACTCTTATGGTTTTTACGAGAAGTATAACCATAATGTCATCCTCCACCAACATGTACAAGCCTTCAGCTAAGCATTTTATCCACATAGATATAAAAGCACACAATAAACATGAACTTTAGCATGCCACAAGAAGCATTAACACATCAACAAAAATACTTAGATATCGTTAGTTTCCTTTTTATCTTCCAAGAGGCTTCTTCGAGTCCTCACACCACATCGAGATCCTAAGAGAAAAGGTTTAGGGAAAAAGAGAAAACATAGTGAAATCTTGAGAGAAGAGAATGTAGTGACATGATACCTTATAATATGACATAATATGGCTCGCCTATGCTCCTTAAATGACACAAAGCTTGCATTCCCAACGTGCTCTAGACCTTTGTCCCAAATATAAAGCAAAATTCTACTATAGTTATGTAAGCCTTTATACTTCTGAAAAAGGTGACAATGTATCAAAGTTCAAGTCTCGACAATATTTTTCTTTTTTTTTTCTTCCACATGTCTCTTTAGGGTCAACTACACACATTCTCAGCATACAAAGGAGCACTTAAGTGTTTTAGACTCGCTCAACCCATATGGTATAAGATCTCATCTGCCCAACACAACCTTATGGCATGTAATGCTCATGAGTGTTTATTGCTCTTAAGCGTCTACTACTTATCTAAGGATGGTGAGTGATTTACAAAATGTAAGCTCTCAACCTAATTCACTAATTACTAATGATATGACAAATTCTCAACACCTTGATCTTATCAGAGCAAAAGTGTACAATTAGCTCATAAGTTACAACTTCACTTAGTAAATGATTTACAAAATGTAAGCTTTTAACCCAATTCACTAATCACTAATGATATGACAATTTCTCATCACTTTAATATTTTTTAAATAGCTTCATTGATCTTCTCGTATATTGTTGCATCCTTTAAATAGTTGTTATATTTTCTAGTATATGAGAATTCGAATTGTAGTGCTTCATTATATTCTTTATGATATGGAATGACTTGGTCAACTCTTTAATTTGGTTTTTTAGCTTGAATCTTCAACATCATTCTTCAATACTTCAATTTTGAATATGTTGATGCTCTTTAGGATATCTTTTTCCTTTTATGAATGAGCTCAAACTTGATTTGAATGATGTTCTTTCTTCAATATCGCACATGTCCTATTAAGGAAACTATGTAAATATGTTTTTGCATTTAAATTGTTAGATCAATAATATTTTTCAAGAAATTAAACAATTCATTTCCTAATTTACATATGATTTGAACACTTTATTAAAAAAAAATTCTTCTAGAATGTAATTATCACAATATAATTTTCTTAAATGTTATAGGTCATAATTACTTCTCAGTTTCAAATACTCATTAATGTATCAATTCACATGATCAATCAGAGATTAACTCTAACTCGTTTAATGTAAAACTAAGTTCTATTGTTTAGGTTGTTTAATGTCTTAATAGTCTAATGACTTAAATTACCTTGGGTAATATAACCCTCTAAGTCTTCTAACACCTTAGTTGTTTAATGTCCAAACCTAGAGATAATATTGTTGTTGGCGCAATCAAATTAATACCATTAGACTATAGCAACTATAGTATTACTAAGATAGTAGCAAAAAAAAAAAAATAGAAAAGGTAAATTCAAACATAAGTCGTCTCTGAACGAACACGTAATTGATTTGTATCAAATTAGTTCTTATAAAACGTGTGGCCATGGGTGACCAAGCAGTTGAGGCCAACGTGTGGCCGAACACTTGAGGCCAAGATTGGCCAAGTACCATTAAAGCCATGTGTGACCGAGCAATTAAGGCCAAGGTAAGGACAAATAGTTGAGGAGGAACATTAGAGGCAAAGATTGGTCGGGTACATGTGAGGTCATGGGTGGTTGAGCAGTTGAGGCGAAGGTAAGGTCAAACGATTGAAACCAAGATTGGTCGAGTACTAGTGAGGCCAAGGTAAGGTTGAATAATTGAGGCCGAATACTTAAGGCCAAGGTAAGGCCGAAAACTTGAGGCAATGATTGACCGAGTACATGTGAGGCCATGGGTGGTGGAGCACTTGTGACGAAGGTATGGCTGAACACTTTAGACCAAGATTGGTTGGTACTTGTGAGGCCATGAATGGCCGAGTAGTTGAGGCCAAGGTGTGGTCAAACACTTGATGCCAAGATTGGTCAAGTACCTATGAGGCCATGTGTGGCTGAGTAGTTGAGGCCAATGTAAGGTCGAACAATTGAGGTCAAACACTTGAGGCAAGATGGCCAACTACTTGTGAGGCCTTAGGTGACCAAGCAGTTGAGACCAAGATTGGCTGGATACTTGTGAGGCCAACGTAAGGCCGAACACTTAAGGTTGAACACTCGAGACCAAGGTAAGACCGATCACTTGAGGCCAAGATTGACCGGGTACCTATGAGGCCTAAGGTACCTGAAAAACCTTATAAGTGGGGGGAACATTTTGTATAGCACGTTTGTCAAGTTTTGGATTTGTTAAATGAGTTCTTAACCGTTGAACTTGTAAATGATAATAAAAGCTAGTTTCTGTCAACGTGTTATTTAGAATGTACACTGTAGAGTTTATAAGAACTTCCTTAGTTGAATAATAAATGTTTAATGTAGAAAGTTCTTGTATATAAAAGTAAAAACGCAACTACAAATTTTATAAGAGAATCATTTAAACAAGAGAGAAATAACAAATGTATAGGTATTTTTATACTAGTTCATTGTATTAGGTTACATTCAATATGCTCCATAAAGTGTTCCACTATAATTTTCAACAAGATTACAACTGAGTATTTGTATCACTCCTAGTCTTCTCATTCAGCGAATAAACTCCTGTTACCCTAGAGTGGATGAGTATTCTCATCATTCATAGTCTTCTCAATCAATGAATAACCTCTTATTACCCTAGACTGGATGAATATTCAAACCACTCCTAGTATTAAGCAACCTTGCTTAGATTTCCTTAACTCAACTAAGTTCAACATGTGTTTTAATTCTCTTCAGAATAGCAATCAGCAATTGCTTACAAGTCATTCAGACTATTACTCTCGTTGAGAGGATGTGATTACAATACAATGCAGTCTAAACACAAGCAAATGTTTCTCTCTTTTCTCTTTCTTTCTTTCTTATAATCAATAAGCAAATATTACAATAAAGCTCAAACGTATTGTTTTTCTTGTTTTTTCTTCTTCTCTTTTTCTACTCAGATATTCTCTTTTTCTTGAGCTTTTTTTGTGCTTTTTTTTGAACGCTTCTCAAAAGATGAATATTTTCATTGTATGTTATCCTCTTGATTTTTCATCTAAATGATCTTCTATTTAAAGACTCTTGGGTAAGTGTCCGTTAGACTAAGTTCTTGGCAATGATTCTTGTGTCTTCTCTTTTTTTACGTATAACAGTCGTATGTTAAAGTTAACTTGTTAGAGTGTGCATATTTTTTAGTACTTTGCTTGAAGTAGGTTGTACTTTGTTTTAGACATCGTCTCTAGTGAAGAACATTCTGTGAATATCTCTTTTGTCTCTAACATCCATTTTGATATTTTAATTTGAAGTTTGTGGATGCATGTAGAGTAGATTATATACAAACAATAGAGTAGATTGTGCGAGCAACAGATATGTCTTCTCTCGTATCATTTAAACGTTTAACATTTAATGTCATTTAATGCTTGCTTAGAACAACAAAATGCTTTTTAATTTTCTACTGTTAGGGTAGCGTTTAACAATTTAGCTTTTCTTCTAAAGATACCAAGTGTTGATTAAAGACTTCATTGTTGGACGAAGTAACAGTTTAACTCATGGTATCGTTTAGATTGATGTAAACGTTTTTTGTGATATTGTCTTTTTAAAGCAATAGTGTTTAGCATGTTATATTTTCTTTGGTGTTTTAAGTTTTAGTCTTTTAGAATGTTTTTGTCAACGACATTGTCATGACATTGTCTCGTTTTCCCGAGAGTTAAACTGAATACCCCTTGGGTATAGTGAGCTTTATGCGTTTAGCTTCAACTCTCTTAGACGCTTTGACTTAACAGTCGTTTAACATAGTGTCTGGGTGTTTTGACTTAGTTGTTTTCTCATTTCCTAAAATCCTAAGTTTTTTCTTAACATGTTTCTATGTTGGAGATTTTGAACCTAAGTCTTGTGTTTCTTCTTATGATATTTTCAGATTATATTATTTCGTTTAATTTATTTGGTTAAACTTCAAAACATGAGAGCGTTTAGGTGTATAGACGATTTTGTCTTAACAAGGCCATGGATGACTGAGTAGTTGAGGCCAATGTTTAGCCCAACACTTGAGACCAGGATTGGTCGAGTACTTATGAGGCCATGAGTGGTCGAGCAGTGGAGACCAAGGTAAGGCCGAATAGTTGGGGTCGAACACTTGAGGTCGCACACTTGAGACCAAGTGTAGCCGAGTGGTTCAAGTAAGTTAACACTGAACAAAAATATTGAGGCCAAACGATTGTGCAATTTAGGTTTGCCAAAGTACCGCTCGCTGGTTCCTTATGGCTACAATGGTGGATACTCACTCAGCCCCACTGTGGATGCCAAAATATTTTGGGAATGAGGTTGAGGTCCCTTACTCAAAGCACTTCAAGTTGTCCTGAAGACGGATGAGCTCCTTAAAGGTCCTCCTTCATCCAAGTTACGTTGTTCATTCTTCTTCCTTCTTTTCAAAGTCATGCGTGTGGGTGCTTTTCAAAGGCACTCCGACGCTCAAGTTAGTAATATGACTGATTGGTTAGCACAACAACTAATGCATATTATATGCATTCTCTCTTTAAGTCATACATGTGACCTTTTTTTATAATAGTTATGATGGGCCTTTATCTTTCGCTGGCCTAATGACGGCCCAATCACACCTTAACTTGCATTAGGGGCTTAATGACTCATTACCATTGATAATCTAACCATCTTGTTAGGTCATACTGGGCATGACCTAGAGGAACTTGGCATAGAGCATCTCATCCTTGAAGAAGGACGGCTTAGGTGGCTGGCCTATGTGGACGACCTGGGTGGTCGGCTTAGGTGGTCAGTCTAGGTGGTGCTCGGTTCCAAAGGACATCGTACGGTACAAAAACCTAACAAAAAAACGCTAGTCAAATAAAATAATTGAAGTAATAAAAGAAAATAAAAGATTAAAGAATAAAATAACAAAAGATAGAAAAAAAAATTTATAAAAAAATTTAAAGAGATAAAAACAATGATAAAGAAAATATGTTGATTTCACAACTTTTTCAAACTAGGATTCATTATTGTTTATCTAAATATTATTGTTCAATTAATTATTATCTTAGATATTCAAATTAATCCATGTAAATTCTTAATTAATTTGTTAGTGTTCTCACTATTAACTAAAATACATTCTCGATTAAAAGCAATAACTTTATAGATTACTCATAGTAAATTTAACCAAAGTACATTTTCAATTAAAAATTGTTATACCTAATCATGTCTATTCTTTTACCTCTTATATTAAGTAAAAATCTAATTAACAAAAGTACATTCTTGATTAATTCTTGTTAAAGTTTTTACCACTAATCAAAGTACATTCTCAATTGATAGCAATAAATCATTCAATCACATATAAGTTTCTAACTTTAATCAAACTAAATTCTCAATTAAAATTAACATCATGCTAACTTGCTATAATGAAAAAGTAAATTCTTTTACTTGATTAAGAAAAAAAAACATTGATAAAAATAATTCACAACAAGGATAAAATCAACCTAGAGGCTTAACACTCCATGAAATGTTGAAATAACATAAAAAAAATATAAGAAAAGAGGGTGGAGAACATGAAAGAAGAGATAAAGGAAGAAATTTGAACCCCAAAGGGTTCCTCAAGCTCTCCTATGTGTTTCCCTAAGTCTCTTTATATATAAATTGGATTAGACTTTGTTTTAGGCTTTTTTTGTCATTGTAATCTTCTTTATGATAATGTAATCTCTTTCAATTATCTTCTAAATAATCCAATATCTTCAAGATATATTTGATTGTTGAGATTTAAAAATATTTGAGAAGATATTTGCTAGATTAAAAAGGATTTAGCAAATATAATTTTTTGATATTGATATTGTTAAATAAGGTAATTATTTAACAATATCAAATAAAATATCTTAAGATATATTTTCCCTAGATTATCTTTTATCATAAACATTTATCAATTATTAAAGTCCTTTTTTAGAAAAAATAGAGAAAACTACAAGGTCCAAAATTTGTTACTTGTTCCCTTTTCTTTCCTTAGTCAAATTTCTTCACTTTTTCATATTATGCTTGAATTGACTTCTTGTGATCTTGATTATTTGATATTCTTGGATTTATCTTTAAGGTGTGATGAAACTTTAACCAATTTATTTTCATACCTCAACGAGCTCAACTTAGCTTCAGCTACACTAACACATATCAAAATATCCAAAGAACTTTTATGCAACCAAAAATATATTTTTAATATGTTTATGTATCTCATGCTAAATAAACTCAATTATAACAAATCTTAATTAAAATATTCTATTAAAGTACAAAACTCATTTAAGAATTCAATATTAAAGGCTAAATGAGGGCATAAATATCCACTCATCACCTCGTGATTACCATTTGTGTACTAGTCTAACACACAGACTTGTCTACTACCTAGACTCGTCTAACATTTAAGACTTACCCTTTGCCTTTTCGAGATTTCTTGTTTATAATATCATACATAACGTTCAAATACCATTCATTAAGCACATAAAAAAACATAAGTACAAATAATATATTTTAATCTTCGAACCATATTGATCAATTACTTAACCTCATTATATCGATTAAATATTCTTTCTTTGTCATCTAACACTTTCACTACTAACCTGAGACTTTCCCATCTATTAAAGTGACTATTTTGTTATCATTAAAACCTTATTGGTTAATGTGACTTGTCTATTTTAATACACTAGAGGAAGAAGAGTCATCTCTTGAAAAGGAAGGGGAGAAGAGTGGTAACTTCTACCTCACCACTTGGCTTTAAGGTCATGGTTCTCTTAGTAGGATTATAAGAAGCAATTTGTCACATCCCTAAACATTTTATAAAACTTGACTTTTGAGAAGTGTCATTAGCCAAATTGGTCTTAAAGGGTGGCTCTTGGTGAGACTTGGAAGTGGTCATTCTATGAGTGACTCCTCCTTCCCCCTCTTTTCTTTTAATTGAGTTTCTTTAGGACAAATTGCAAAACATGTTCAATAGTGGAATATATGTTGAATGTCTCTTCTCAAACTACTCACAAACTTAACTACTTGACTTCATCATTTCATCATGTCCGTAAACCTTAAGTAAGGACTAAAAAAAGATTTTCTTATAATAAAAATGAATAAATCTAGGTACGTTAAAAACTTAATATCCCTTCACGAAGTTTTAATTGTTTATACAAATTTAATACCACTAAATTATGATATATTCCTCAAACTCAACTAGTACATCATCCTTTTTTAAAGCATTAATGTTAACAAATTATAAATTATAAAGTCATAATATTTATTAAATTATAAAATTTAAAAATAACATATGATATTAACTTAGTCAAGTGATTGTCAGAGCGGCTGCAGCAGAATAGTTAGCATGAAACAACAAACTAAGAGGGGGTGAATTGGTTCTTAATAAAAACATGTGTCTTTAAATTTCTACTCAATTAAGCTTTCTTAGCAATTTATAATAACAAGTAAACAGAGTAAGGTTGAGAGAAATTTGTACAGATGATTTTATTCTAGTTCGGATCTTACCAATCCTACGTCTAGTCGCTTATCTCAAAACAAGATATACAATTTACTAAGCACAAAACAATTACAAACTACAATCACAAAGATACAATTTGTAAAAGTTTAGAAAACACCTCTCTTGATGCCACAAGAGATTAACCTACACTTCCTTTGAATCTTCACAAAGGATGAAACACTTCCTCTCAATACTTCACGAAGGATGACTTCCTCTTCCGAACACTTCCTTAGACACACCAAGGTCTATTTATAGACTCAAGCAAAAGCTCTTCCATTTTTGTTTTTAGCCCATTCTGACGCTTGTAATCAATTAAAATAAGTTTTAATCAATTAAATCATGTAAGACAAAAATAGGGATAATTTCAACCGCTAGAAATTCCAACGGACGACTTTAATTAATTATTTCAAGCTTTAATTGATTAACACTAATTGATTAAACCACCTATAGATTATTCCAGTGTTATTTGGATTTTCAACATTTGCAGCAAATAATCAATTATTTACTATTTTCATCGATTAAGATTAATTGATTAATCTACATTTTAATCAATTATTTTACTTTTCACGTGAATAATGTTTTTCTTCCATGAATCGCTATAATAATTTTATCAAAATACTTTCCTTTTTCTAATTTAAGTCTTAAACATATTTCTAAAATAATTACAAAAACTTTCTCTCATAGTATAAGTTTTTAAATTATTTTGATTCTTTATTATTCTTGACTTGATTTAGAAATCATCAAAATTTTATCATCTGTTGATTTGTTAATAGTGATAGGATAAGAATTCTCTCATCAAATTAACTCACATCATACACTTAATAAAAAAATGAAGAACATAGACCCATTAGAATATATAAATATTTAGTATTCAATAAATCGTTAAAAATTTAATAAAAATTTAATTAAATTTGTTTAAATTTATCAGAAAATTAAACCTTAATTAAGTTTTTTTTTTCTTTTAACTTTTTCACTCAAAATTCTAGCAAAATCCCCGTGTATTCTATATTTTCTTTTCTCCTTTCCGCTGAGAAACCTGTGTTCTTCATGCTTCAACAGAGTATTCTGCAGTGAACCAATTAACTTCTAAAGCACAATCTCAATCTCATTGTCATATTCAAACCTCAATGGGTTACATTCAAGACGCACGCGAAAATCACGTTAAGAAGAAAGTGGAAGAAGGTACCACCTATTTTTTACTTCGTCCACAAATTCTAAACCCTAAACGTACCGATTACAAAAAGTGCGGAAAGTTGTGATTTCCGAGGAAGAAACGAGAAACCTTTTAGTTAATCGTTGGTTTAATTGAAATGGGTAGTTCTCATACGTATCCAAGATGGGGTCATGGTTAATATCAAGTTTTTTTTTTTTAATTGGTGAAATTAATGAGCTGGTGTATCATAAAATTTGCAGCTTTGCGCAGCAAAATGAAGCAGAAGGCACTGAAGGAGTGTGATCGTTACACGGCAAAGTATGCTGAATGCGCTTCCGGGAAAACACTGTCAGTTGTGTGGCGTTGTCGCCAACAAGCTAAAGAGTTGAATGATTGCCTTCATCAATTGTAAGCTCTGTTATGAAATGAATCATTGTTTGATTTCTTTGATTGAGTTCTTGGATTGTTTTGTTGAGAGCAAGAAAAGTTAATTTGATTTGTAGACAAGTTGAATGCATTTGTTAGTATTAAGTTATTTTAGATTGTCATTCCATCATGAATTATCGTTTCTCATGTATATAGTGAAAATTATACCACATACAATATTCAGTGTTGCCTTTCTATTTCATTCTTCATTCTCCCTTGTGTCTGTGCATCTTATTCTGTTTCTTAGAATTCTTGATATAATTGCTTAAGCAAAGTTTTAAGTTCTTAATGCTGTTCAGTAGGGTTTAATTCAGTGAAGATATATTGAAAACTTCTCAGGATAAGGGATAGGTACTGTCGAATTCAAAGGGACATGACAAATTGAGTTTTAGCCTGTTTTAGAAAAGGATAAAGTTTTGTTCCTCATTTGTCTTTTCAACTGTCCTGTTTCCATTAATGAGTATTAACACCGCCATGTTTCCACTCTATTTCTTGTAGTCAAATATTCTTATGCTGTTTTCACTGAATGCAATATGAATCATTGAAAACAAGAAACACAATGAAAACAAGGTATTTGTAATTAGTGATGAAACTAGAAAATAGAACAGGAAAATATTTTTTAAGCTAAATGGGCCTTAAAGACATTGCCAACCTTTATTTTGGTTCACGTCTATCAAGTTCATTTTTTGTGTAAGGATGGTTTTTTGGATCAACATTACCAATATTAATTTTCTGTTCAGAGTAAATTTCGATATTTTTTTCTAATTGGGGATGCTTTTGTTGAACCTTGGTTAGGACTGTTTCTGGACAATGTTGGCTAGGGGAATTTTCCTACCACATCAGTCAAAAAAGTCGGCCAAAAAATAACTTCAACCAATAAAATTGAAAAATAACTTTAATTGATATCAACCAACATATTGAATTTGGTTACATCTTTGATAGACTACTTTGGTAATAAAATTCTTTGTAGTACTAATGTAATAATACTCTCATCGTTGTAGGATCAATTTAAGGGTTTTGGTTTCTTATCAAGTTTACTTACCTTCATAGATGCTGAAAACTTGATGACATATATTCATGTTTTTGTCTCTTGTGTACATTAGTCATTAGAATCCTCCCTTTTCCTTGAATAACTTTTGTTAATTGAAAACATAGGAAAAACACTATAGAGGGAATAGTGTTTTTAAAATCCTTTTACAAAGCATCGTCTATTGACTTGTAAAGGAGATATATAATTGTAATATGTTTAGACACTAATTTTAACAAGATAAGTAAATGGAAAACGTTTTAGATAACAAAGCAATAAGCCACAAATTTTATACTAGTTCACTCAACCTAAGTTACGTCCAGTTTTCTCTTAAGAACTCTTAAGGGGTTTCCCTAATCGTTTACAAGATTACACGATATTATCACCACTTCTAGTTCCATAGCCAACACGACTAGTCTGAGTGTAAATTTACAAGTATTCTAACCACTTTTGGTTTCAAGTATTCTAACCACTTCTGGTCTCAAATATTCTAACCACTTTTAGTCTGAAGTATTCTAACCACTTATGGTCTTGACCCTATAGACAAGTGTTTTAATTCTCTTCAGAATTTACAACACAAAATGTGTTATTAGCAAAAGTAGAGATAATAACTCTAAAGGAGAGGATATAAACAGTACAAAGATTTATGTGATTTGCTCAGGTTTTTCTCTCAAAAGAAATTTACAATGTCAGACGATATATGAGCACAGGAAGCTTGAGTTCACTATATTTCTTATTTTATCCTTCTTGTTATCATTCTTGTCTTCTCTTCAAGCTTTCGTCTATATATAGCTTCTCTTAAAAGATAACCATTAGACAAGGAAGTTGACTTTAGGAGAGCAGTTAGCCTTTAGGTAGGAAGTCATACTTTAGTCTTCTTTGTAGAGGTCAGAGCTTTATCATAGCCTTAAGAAAACTGATCTTGTACGATGTGACAGAGCAAAAGGCTTCAAGGGAAACATTCCCATAATGTTCTTCTTTCACAACGTCTTTTTCTTGGGTGCAGTGATTTTGATCATATCTTTTTGCTTTAGTGATATGCACAAATATCAAGAACAAAGTATATAAGCATCAACACATTTAATCGTACATGCATTAAATGTTGGTAAGCATTAAACTGTATTGCATGTTCAAATCATCTTATCATTTTTCACCGTCATTCATAAATGCATCGTTTGATAAAACATACATGTATAATCATCTGATAGTATAATTATTAGATGCTTCTTCAAAGGTTATAGCATTTAGCGGTCATTCATTAGACAATGTATTCTTAAGACGCTTTGCTTTATATAACACTAGAATAAAAAATTTCTTTTAGCTTTAGTGTTATAAAAGAGATAGACTTTCTTGTTCATAAGACGCTTTGCTTACTCATATAGTGTATTAGATAATTCTAAAAAGAGACGCTTTCTTTGCTTAAACATTGTTCATAGTTGTAGTTCATTAGATAGTTTGGTCTAGGAAATGTTATTATATTTCTTTCTTTAGACGCTCTTTCTTTTAAAAGACATCTTTTCATGCATAGCATTATTTGTTTAAAGGTTTTTGTTAAACTGCAAAACCTGGGTTGCTTAGACGATTTATTCTCTTCAGGATCTTGTCTTAACATTAATTTGGTCATTTGTACTTGCCATCAAATTTGTTCATCATTGGAGATCAAGAAAAGGAGACACTTATGTGTGTGTAAGAAAGGATGTTTTACTTTAGTCTGTAATGTATTCTTTTGTTACCAGTTTATAATTATACTTGAATAATGTGTTAGGAATCAAAAATAGAAATGGGAAAGAAAAGAAAGTGTAAAAGCTTGATCTACAAATGATGAGCTAATAATGAATCCTCTACCCGCTTAATTCCCCTGTTTATATCTAATAAATTCTTATAACTAACTAATTAACTACTCTAACTGTCTGTTACTTATTTCCCTTTTCTTCTAGCTAACTCCTAACACTATGTCCACGTTGGATTAGCTTGTAGCTTATTAAAGCTTTTCAATTGAGATAAGTATTTGATTCCTAACTTAGAAAAGTCCTGATGAGAGCATGTTTAGGAAAGCTTTTTCCCTAACATTTAAGCTGCTTTCTAAAAAAAAACTAGCTTAAAATAAGCCTGCTGTTTGGGACATCTGCTTAAATTTTGAAAAAGGCTTTTGTTTTTTGGAAAATAAGCAATTTTTTTAATTTGAAAAATTTGTGATTCATAATTGTTAGAATAAATAGTCTTCAATAGGATTTATTGTAAGGTGCTATGTGCTTTGTGCTGAAACTAGTTCCTAGGTGTATCTCTTTGAATTCCCTTATTTTCCCTCTCATACATTGTATGTGGTGTATCCCAAGTTATTGTAAATATGAAATCCTAAGAGAGGGGAAGTTACTCTTATCTAAAAGCTGTTATTTTAATATCCAAACAAAATTAAATCTTAAACCACTGTTTAGCAAACTTGCCCTGACAAAAATTGTTTATGATTAAAAACAATTATTCATACGATGGTTTATGGAAATAATTTAATTTTCAAAGTTGGCTCAAACATATCCTAAACCTATAGGTGCTTTTGAAAAATTAGATGATAGAGCAACTTTTGAAAAAATTGAGGTGTATACGTTGGTTTGTTTTCTCAATGATAAATTTAGTTCATTTTATCTCATTGGTTCGTTTTATCTCAATGATAAATTTCTGGAAATTGGTTCTTTAATAAACTGGCTTCATCAATAACAGTTTACGAAATGATAAAAGGCTCAACCTCCTAATAAAACAAACAACTGTACCATTGTCCTGCAAGAGGCCCTAAAGGACTAAGTTAAAGTACCTTGAGGAATACAATTTTTATTTAGCAGTGTTGCAGTGAGTTGTAAACTTAGCAAGTTTCACCAGTTAATGTGACTAATAGGACGTTTTCTAGATTTGCTTGTTTTATATGTTTGCAAATATCAGCCCAACTATTAGAAGAAGACATTTAGGTTCATTTCTTGGTATCCCAATTTTGACATTCTATCTGTTTATCTGATTTAAACCATGTATGTTTCTGAACATTCTTGTCAATCTTTTACTCAGACAAGATATGTAAGATTTACTATATTCTTTGGTAAGAGGAATGATACATAAGAAAAACATCATACCTATTGGAAGAGTGATGACAATAAGGTGATTATTATACACTACAATTTTAAAAACAGTGTTATACATGTGTATATATACATTGCACGGGTTCTTCATGTTGTCCATGTTAAATCTTTCTATTCATTATGTGTTTGATAAAAGAGGGAAAATACTGCATTTTGGATCTTCATTTAGTGGTTCAAAATAATGACACTGATAATTATTAGCTATCCTTTATTTTCAAAATAACCACACATCTAATGTACTTCCCAATTATATAAATAAATACTTCAAAATTTCCATCATGTCAGCGACCAAAGAGGAGAAGCATCAGTAAAGCATTAATTATTGTTTATCATTCTTCTTATTCATGTAAATTTGATCTCTTGCTGCTATTATCATCTTCAGCTTACAACCAAAGTTGTATGTTGTGAACTATGGGAGATGCAGTTTAGTATAATTGTGTTGCTTGTAGACAACAAATTTACTTTTTGAAAAACTGATTTATCTTTGTTGTTGTTGTGTTATTCGTGCAATCAACAATACATTTTATAGACTCACATATCTCTGACCATTGTACTCAAAACAGATAAAAATGAGTAACACATTAACTACTTAAAAGACTCTAATGATTAATACATTAATTTTCCATAAGACTCCTACAGAAGTTTATTCCAAATCAAACATTGCAATGTATGTGGAATTGATATCTTCTGTTAATTCTTTTACAGCACCAATGATTCTGTTTTGGAGGAAATGAAGAAAGAATACATGTTAAAACAAGCAGAGGGCTCTAGTAGAATCCAGACCGCTTGATTGCAATGTGTACGGTACAGTTTATCAACATAATCTGACATCTTCCATTTCAATTTTTTAGACATTTAGGATGAGATGTTCATCATTGTGACGTATGTGGACCTTCATTATTACTCAAACCTTTTGTTTTTGCGAATTTTGTATGGATAATAGAACATTAATGCAAAGATATTGGTTTGTTACTACAACTTCTATTCAAAGCCATTTTTAATATGGTTTAAGTTACGAAGGATTGACTTTGAATGTGCTTTGTGAACCAGGAATATTGCAAAATAAATACAAAAACTATTAAATAATATATAACTAGATATTATATATAAATTTTTTTTATTTTTTAGATATTTTTTATATTATATATAATTTTGTTTCTCAATAGCTATGGTATTATTTTAGTTTAGAAAGTGGTTTTTGTAAGATTGAATTATACTAAATCTATTCCGTAAGATAATAAAAGTATATTCAAGTCAAGTTCATTAAATTATTATGTCATCTGCGATGGAGCTTCTATTATACCACCCACATATTTTTAATTATATTTGATTCTAATACCAAAAGAGTATAAAGTGTAAATAGATCAACTATGATGGTGTTATGAAGTTGATTTAATATTTCATTCGATTGGAAGTATATTGGGATGGCAAATAGGTTGAGTTTAAATTTGTTATTAACAATAAGTGCATATTTCTTTTTTTTGTCATGATATTATTATTTATTGTTGAAAACAATTATTAACACCGAAAAGTTTTTTGAATGCATAGAAGGTGGATATTTCCATGGTAAAATGATTTATTTTTAGATAAATACGTGCAATTCAAACAATTTTATTTATCTTTTTCATATTCAGTTTGTTAATAAAGGGGGAAACGGACAAATATTACAGTTAACATATTTTAGCATTATGCACCTAAAAATGTCATTATAGTTATGGCAGAATTTATGCTTTGGAATATATTTTTATTTGAATTTTAGTATAAAGAAAGTGTTTTTTTTAAATAATTTGAATAATTTTATTTTTCAAAAAATATGATAAAGATGTTTGGTCTACCTAAAACTACTTCAATTTTATTCTAATTGCTTCATCTCCAAGGGAAGACATTGGCATTTTATGCTTGGTTTACCCAAAATTTAAAGGGGATTTGATTCCACTTTTGTGGTAGTGGATAGATTTAACAAGATGGCTCATTTCATTCCATGCCACAAAGTTGATGATGCTAGTTTCATTGCCAAACTCTTCTTTAGAGATGTGGTTAAGCTACATGGTGTACATAAGACTATAGTATCAGATAGAGATACTAAGTTTTTGAGCCATTTTCGGAAAACTCTTTCGTCAAGGCTAGGAATCAAACTTCAATTTTCAACCTCTAGTCATCCGCAAATAAATGATCAAACCTTGGGTAGGATTTGATCATTTAAGCTTTTCACTAAGATACCAAGCAGTTGACGAAGACTTCATCATCGGATGAAGTAGATCGTTTGGCACATTGTATCGTCTAACCTATGTTAACATTTCTTTAAGTTTTTCTCTATTTCATTCAAGGATGCATTTAGCAATATGTCTTTAAACACAAGCTTTTGGAATATCATTTTAGACTTTTAGCGTGCTTTTCAAAAACTTCGTTTGACACTTTTATCTATCAAGATATATCGAGAGTTCATTTGATCATCGCCTATCAATATGTAACATTCATTGCATTCAGCAAGACTCTCATTGACACATTAATTAGGGAAATCGTTTAGTGGTGTGTCTGTTCATACCTTGATATTTTACTAAGGCTTTCCTTAAGGTGTTTAGATATTTCAGAGCATTTTACAAACCTTTTATATTTTAGTCGTATTGTTATTCTAATGACAACTCATATGCTCATTTTGTTTAATGTTGTTTATTAAACTTCAAAACATATGAAAGTGTTTAGACAATTTAGTTTTATAGACGATTTTATTTTAATAGTTATGGTGGTGATGTGGTGTTAAAAGAGAGATTGCTATACTCTTGATCTTAAGATGAGTAATATAGCTAAAATTGGGCAACATAACATTATTCAACATCAAAGATGATTACAAGGGAAGAGACACATTTATTTATAGGCTAAAGGTGTCTCATAAAGACCCTAAAAATAAAAACTTTGCATGTCAACCCTACCATGCAACTCTTGGCCAAAAATGGTGGCCCTTTGAGGAGTGAGCAAATGTCCACAAATCATCTCCAATGAAAGAAGGACATGTGACCACTCATAAAGCAAAATCTTCTCCATTTCTAAAGTGCCATGTAGTAACTACTAAAGCAAAATCGTCTCCATTGGAAGCATGAAACATGACACATACTTTCCACATAGTTTGAATGTTCAACTAAGAAAAAAAATCCTACAATAATTAGACTTTAATACAAACCTTAAACAAACCTACACTACATAGCCTAAATTATTCTTTATTCTCCATGATGACCCAAGTGAAGAAAAGCTTGATTTCACCTTTTAATGTTGGCTCTTCTTGCAAAAACTTGGTCATGCTTCTTGTAATAAGACTCTTGACTAAAAGTTTGCCATCAAGTATAAACAAATAACAAAAACAATAAAATTTAAGGAAATAAAAAAATGTAAAGTTTTTAAACATATTATAAAAATCATATTATGTGGAATTATTTTGCTTTAGGTAGATTTTACAATATCACATTTTAAAAGATTTCTTGCAATTTATGCTTCAAAAGTCATAAAACTAACTTTATATTTTTTATTTATACGTTAACTTTTTTAAGTTTACAATTATTTCGTTCTTATAACTTACGTTGTTAATTAAAAGCTAAAATCTTAAATTTCATGTGATAGAGATATTTTATAAAACTCAAGTTCTAAGTTAATTATTTTGACTATGATATAAATTGAAGATGCTAAAAAAGTATTAGTTGTAATTTCTTCCACTTTTCATTTTTACAACAATAAAATCGTCATGAACTTTTGTAAGACTTGGAAAAATAGGGTCTTAGAAATAAAGTAGTTGAAAGGAGATATAATTTTGGTGGATTTAGATATTTAAAAGGGATATTATTATATATAATTAGATATTATGACTAGATAATAATAATATATATAATTGATAGACTCATTATAATAAATTAAAATAAAAAGTATTATTATAAGTGAGAAAATATTAGAGATAGAGTTGATTTTTGGATAGTGGATTCTAGACGTATGGTTGTTCATTCTGATTGTTCGGATCGTCAATTGGAGGATTAATTTCAGAGAAAACAACCTAAACGAAAAGAGGAAATTATTCCCGCGTAACACAAAATCTACACTAGTGTTTTCGTTGTTGTGAAGTCGTTCACCGTTAGATTGGACTGTTTTTTGGACAGTGAGTTTCATACGTACGGTTCTTCATTATGACCGTTCAGATCGTCAATCGAAGGTCTAGTTTGGGAGAAAATAGTCTCGCATCAGCAACTTTGTTTCAGAGAATTTTCATCTTCTTATTTCTCATTTGTAAGAATTATACTTAGTTAGTTTGACTGATTGTAAACCTCATTTGGTGTTTTTATCGAAGACTCTTTTGCACCCTATTATTGGGCGTATAACATGTCAATAATCGAATCTAGATGATTCAAGTGATGTATTATGTGTGTTTGAGTATGTTTACATGGGTATGTGATGCTTAAATGCATGTATGATGTGTTAACTATGTTCCCACGTGATCTAGGATTGATGTATGTATGTTTGAATGCTTGAATCATGTCTAGGATGTGTTTGATTCAGTAATAATCGATTATCATTAGTTATAATCGATTATATGTGCATTGGTTTTGAGTGTGGTTTCGAAATAATCGATTATCTAGGATGATATTCGATTATCCCTTCCCGTGTGATGTTTCTGGGTAAATTTCACTAAGATAATCGATTATCTTAAGTGATAATCGATTATCACAATGAATTTTGGTGAAAAATGACGAATTTGATGAAGAATGGACGTGAACCAAGCATGAGGAGTTGTGGAACATGATTATAATCAGAGATTGAGGTTAGTGGCTATGTTTAGGGTCAGTTTGACTTGTGGTTGACAGTGAATCATGAGTGAGTGATGGGATGTACTTGAGTATGTGATTAATGAGCATGAGAGTAGGGAATAAGTTTACTTGTTGTACCTCGTAAATCCTGGTTCTGTATGCGGATAAGTGCTTCATTTTGCCTTGTGTGTGTCTTGTAGCAGAGGATACAAGTGGGTTATAGGAGCGGCTACAGTCGGTGAGGTAGGGTACAAGAGTGAGATGGACTCTTTCCACTATGGTATTGTGGTACGATGATGCTCATGGTATTGTTCATGACTAGAATAGTCATGATGGTGGTGTATCTATGATGATGATCATGGTACTTGAGATGCTCCAGGTTATGTTATGTTGATAGTGATGTTACTATAATGGTTATAGTAAGTAGTTAGCATGAATGCTTATGAATGGATAGACAAAGGGTCTATACGTGAGATGTTAGTGATGGCATTAAGGATCGATAATCAAAGTTCAAGGATTACGGATCGAGGATCGAGTAATTCAGTATGATTGAATTGTTTATGTTATAGGTTTATGAATCCTATTGTTATTACTACTATGTATGGGATGTTTGATTACGGTTGATATAATTAGAAGGTATGTATCTTGTTGTGTGTTTGATTATGGTTGATAATATCAGAAGATATGTATCTTGTTGTATGTTTGATTATGGTTGATATAATCAGTATTTATCTACCTTGTTGTCATGATTATTTTATCGGTAGCTAATCCTATACATGTTTGTGTGTTTGTGAATGAAATTGTTGAGATTGTTGATAGGGGGACCACAGGTTTAGCTTAACCCACAATCTCAGTGATATCTTAGTTTTTGATGATGACAACACATAATTAATAACACATGCATATTCTGTGTTACATGTTCTATGTTTACATGTCTGATGAGTCAATATTTTCTTGACTTCACTTAACTTATTGTGCTAGATTTAATTAGGGAATTGTGTTTGAATGTCCAGTATTTTCCCTTTTATGCTAATTGTGCTTAATTTGACCAGAAATTCTTATTTTAATTAATTTGAATTATCTGAGCTTATTATTTTCATTATTGATTGCAGGAAAAATTTTGGAAATACATTTTGGGACATTTGGAGGGATGCCACATAATTCAAGAGTCTCCACATAAACATTTTAGAATTAATTATTTTGTAATTTAGTAGTTTAGAATTTTTAGATCAAATTTTACACTTTAGATTAATTTTTGGCAAAGTAGACTAGGCCCAAAAGTGGGGGTAAGTGACTTGGCACCCTAGGTTTTTGGTGCAACACTACCCCACATAAAAGGGGTGAACTTGGATTGGAGGGGCAGCCAGCCGCCACCCTCACTTAGCCTTTTTTTTCTGGCTGGAACGTTTTTATTTTGAAGCGAAAAATGTGAATGTTGTTACGATTATCGAAAATGAATTGTTGATTTTGATTCCAGTGGACAATGCTTTAATTTTGCTTCCAGCGGTGATTTGATTCCAGTGGTGATTTCATTTTGCTTTTAATCATGGATGGCCCAACGCTGCACGTTACAGAGAATTTCAGCGATGATTTCATTTATTTTGGCTTTGAGAATTGGAAATGCTTATTTCATTTTGAAAAGCAATGTTACGTGGAGCAGAGGTGGAAAAATTGATTTAATTTTAGAAGCAGGGCAGTACGGTGATTTACTTTGGAGGTGCGCCACCAGTGATAAATTGTTTGGAGTGCATACATCTATGTGGAGGGAAAGGCGAGCTCCAAGCTGCAATGTTCAATTAATTTAGGTTTAATCCTTTTCGACATCCCTATTTATGTACGAATATCTCAGATGGGTCCTCGTTTTCTAAAGTGTATCAAAATGGTCCTTAATTTTCAAAATTGATATCAATTGAGTCCTTTCCGTTAAGTTGGCTAGACGGCGTTAAAAAAATTGATGAGTGGATGCTGAGATGACGAACGAACGCTCGTCCACAAGCGAACGAACGCTCGTCCACCAGCGAACGAACGCTCGTCCACCAGCGAACGAACGCTCATCCACCAGCGAACGAACGCTTGTCGACCCCCGAACGAACGGTCGTCCAGTGTGGAACGAACGGTCGTCCAACAGTAAGAGGTCGACGAGCGTTCGTTCGCTGGTGGACGAGCGTTCGTTCGCTGGTGGACGAGCGTTCGTTCGCTGGTGGACGAGCGTTCGTTCGTCATCTCAGCATCCACTCATCAATTTTTTTAACGCCGTCCAGCCAACTTAACGGAAAGGACTCAATTGATATCAATTTTGAAAATTAAGGACCATTTTGATACACTTTAGAAAACGAGGACCCATCTGAGACATTCGTACATAAATAGGGATGTCGAAAAGGATTAAACCATTAATTTATTAGCTAAAAGCCTTACTCTTTTATTCCAAGCTTTATTCAAGGTGCATTTAATTTGTTAACTCAACATTGCAATTTAAGAGCATCGAATGAGTTTCTTTTATTTATTTATTGCATTGCAAGTAGATCACGCACATTGACATTGAATGATTTATTCCAGAGTTTTCATTTACTTCAGTACTGTCTATTATGTTCAGTTGTGATAATTTAGTTGTAATGTTAGCTTAAGTTAGTTGGGTTGGTCATTAACAAAGTTACATTGTTTCTTTGAGATTTCATGGACTGTTCTTGTCTTTATTCTGCTCTGCCTGGCTTTTTATGAAATTTGATTGTGTTATTGCAATGGGTATACGCTTAGTTGCCCAATTGGTGATTGCATCTTCGCTTAGTTGATCAATCTGTATAGAACACATTGGATGGAATGGATGTATTGTGTTCGCTTAGTCCGCGATTATGATAGCATGATTGGTCTTCGCTTAGTTGATTCATTCATGTTGGATTAGAGGTTAAAGTAGTTTATTCATGAGACTCTTGCACTTTAATTATTATGATGTTGCTCTGATTTGGCTCATTATTCAATCTGTTTTATGCTTGCAATTCGGTATACGCTTAGTTGCGTAATTGGTGTTTAATCTTTGCTTAGTTGATTACACTATATAGTGCAGGACTGATTTGATTTGTGCATTGCATTCGCTTAGTTTGCAGTTTTGAAGACCAAATTAGCCTTCGCTTAGTTGGGTGATTCGTGTTGGATTTGAATTAGAGTAATGTGTAACTGTCGTTAATCTGTGATTGGAAGAATAATAATTAAGTTAATGACCAACCGTTTTAATTCTGTGTTTACTTCCGCATTTATATTCGTGTTTTAATTTAGTTCATCTGCATTCACAAAACTCTTCACCAACCCCCCACTACGTGTTTGACGTAATTCTCGAACCACATTTGGTCCTTGAGAGACGACCTAGGAGTCACTTCCTAGTTTATACTGCATTCTTATTTCACTTCCTAGTCTAGTCCCGATCAATGTCATATGCTTTTCTTTAATGTGTTAAATCTGTTAAAGCATATATGAGAACATGTATGAGCTATGTTTGTGTTTTTCATTGCATATCACTATGTGAAATATGTGATTTTATATGTGTATGCGTGACATATGTTTTCGGGAAAAGAAAAATCACAAGCACTATGGATGAACTTTAAATGTGTGGCAAAACAACAATTTTAAGTCGATTACATTATGGGGTGAATCGATTAAAACTCTCGTGTTTGCACAAACTCTTTTGAAGTATGTTGTGAGTTTTTTCAAAGAGAAAAGTTTTCAAAATTGTCCAAAAAGATTTCACTTAATCGAATGCATGCACTATGTATTCAAATAACTTAGTTGTTGTTTTTAAAATCTGTTAAATGCTGGTAACAACTAACATAACTATCATATTTTTAAATATGTTGACCAAGCATTAAATGATAGTCGATTGCATTCTGTTATAACTGATTGTTATATTCGATTACGTTAGTAGCTCAATCGATTAAAATGTGTGTTATATGTGTTATACTATAAAAGATTTGAATTCTATAAGGACTTTTGTGATTCTAACAATTTCATATCATTTACAGAAAGCTGTGATCTTATAGAAAGAGAGGAAAAGCTCTAAGAAACAAGATTGACCGTGGTGATCAACAACTTGTGATTTCTTGAAGAGCAAGACTGTTGTGTTTCAAAGACTGATCAAATTTGCGCACTCGGGTGTTACTACGTGATCAAATTTTGAAATCTTGTGAAGATTGGTTTGAGTTCCCTGTTATGACTACAACAAGAAGAACATGTGTGTTCTTGACTTTGAGGGTGCCTCAAAGAAGTTAGACGAGAGAAGAGGAGATTCTTGCTGTTGATCTTGTTGTTGACTGCCTATATTAGATTAGAGGGTTAGGGAGGTGTTTTATATTTTTGACGTGAGGTCTCTATAAAAACCTTGTTGTAAAAACATTGATCTTTATAGTGTATTGGCTTCCCGTGGTTGGAAGGACAATGGATGTAGACTTGGCTGAACCAGTATAAAAACTCAGTGTTTGAATTTTCTGATCCCTACTCTCTTTTATTCAATCAATTACTTTCTGTACTTATTCGATTAAGTTTCCGCTGCATTGAAAATCTTTTACCTTGCAATTCAAGAAAAGTATAAAGGCATCAATTTTTGGGAAAAAGATTTTAAAAGCTTTTGTTTTTTACACTTCACCAATTAACCCCCTTCTTCTTGGTGTGAGAAATTGAGTCATTCTATTTTAACAATTGGCACCAGAGCTGGTTTTCATAAAATATTTGAAAACCTAATCGATTACTATTTCCGTTTAATCGATTAATCTTGGAAAATGGCTTTGAATTTTCAAACCTTTGGTGAAGGTGCATCCACAAATAGACCACCACTATTTGCTGGAGAAAACTATGCCTTTTGGAAATAAGGATGCAAATTTTTCTTGAATCCATGGATAAAGGAGTTTGGGATGCAACTCTAAACGGTCCATGAACCCACTCAAATTGTGAATGGAAAAACTATTTTGAAAAACTTTTCAGAGTGGACTCAGGATGAGAACAGTAGAGTGCAGTATGATGTTAAGGCTAGGAATGTAATTGCCTCTACACTAACTATGGATGAGTTTTTCAGGATTTCCCAACGCAAGAATGACAAAGAAATGTGGGAAGTTCTTGAAGTGAGACATGAAGGTACTAACGAGGTAAAACGTGCTAGAAAGAACTCTCTTGTGCATGAATATGAGTTGTTCGGGATGAAGGCCGAGGATACCATCTATGATGTGAAGAAGAGGTTTACACACATTGTCAACCCTCTAATGGCTGTTGGGAAATCTTTTGAGAAAGAAGAGATTAACATCAAAATCCTGAAGAGTTTAAACAGAAGCTGGCAGCAAAAGGTAACTGCTATTTTAGAATCTAGAGATTTAACTAACATGAATATGGCAACCCTTTTTGGCAAGCTCAGGGAGCATGAATTAGAACTCGAAAGGCTGAGAGAGGAAGAAGAAATTAAGGAAAAGAAATTGATTGCTTTCAAAGCCACAAGCAAGAAATTCTCCAAGAAGGCTGAATCTGAAGCTGAATGAGATGGAGAAGTATCAGAAAATGAAATCATGAATATGATGGTGAAAAAATTTAACAAATTCATGAAGAATAAAAATTCTATGACTAACAATGCAGACTTTTCAAGAGGAGGAAAGAAGAGTTCAAGAAGCAACGTTGTACAATGTTATGAATTCGGAAAGCATGGTCATATCAAGCCTGACTATCCAGACTTGAAGAATAAGCATAAAGAAATCACCAAGTATCCTCAGGACAAGAGCAGAAAGCAAAGGAAACCATGCATAGTCTGGGAAAATAGTGATGGAGACTTTTCAAGTGATGATGATTGTAGTGTTGAAGAGGAGTCAAATTTATGTTTCATGACAAACTCTGCACACTCTGATGATGACAGTGACAGTGAATTCAAGAATGAACCAATAAAGGTCTAGTACCACATGCTGTTGGATGCATTTCAGGAGATTCAGGCAGAAGCCATGCGAATCCAGTATAAGGTAAACCGATTATCCTTTAAGAGAAGAGACTATGAATATAGAATTGATAATCTAGTAGAGGATAATGAAAAACTTGAAAAAAAAACTTGAAAATGCTTTAAAATCTGTAAAGATAGTTAAGCCTGAAATACAAATTGTTGAAAAAGAATGTGGTAACTGTATAATACACCTTGCGAAAATTGACTACTTAACCAGCACACTAGAAAAAATTACACAAGGTAAAGAAAATTTAGATGTTGTGCCAAGAGCTTCTGGAAGGACAATTAATAGGCAAGGTATTGGCTACAAAGCAAAGAGTAATAAGATTAATTCAAAGAAGTTTATTGATCTCCGTAAGCCTATTATTAATGCCTGTTTTTACTGCAACAAGATTGGGCACAATGTTAGAAACTGCTATTTCAGAAAGGTTGGAGTCCCGAAAGGAAAATCAAATGGATTCCTAAGGAACTTCCTCTTACAACTGACAAGAGAGGACCCAAGTTCAAATGGGTACCAGCGTCAAAATCATTTAATTGTTTTGCAGGAAAGTAGCTTGATAACAGTTGATTTCACCGTTATTTGGGATTAAATTTGGATAATAACTGAACCCTTTTTGACTTAGAAGCTTCCTTGTTCTCTTGTTTTTAGCTTATTTCGGTGAATAAGAGATTTGAGGTTATACTTAAAGATTTTATCACTCAATTCCCTTGATTTTGTAGGAAACTGGGATGAATTGAAGGAGGAGTTAAATGTCAAGAAGTTGGAACTCAGAAAGAACACCAGAAGAGAAGGCTGCTAAAGGTCGCAAGACGCTTGGGCGCCCTCCTCTAGGGCCCTCAACGTAGGAGTCTCGCATTCATGCTAGAGCGCCCTTTTCGGGGCGTTGAGCGCCAATCTTCGTGTAACGTTTGACGCCTCGACGCCCTTCCTGGGGCGTTGAGCGCCATCCTCTCGCAAGCTCACCTAAGTGCCCTAAGTAGGGGCGTTGACCGGTGTCAACGTTGGCCCATGATCCAATTCAGTCCTATTTAAGGATTTGCACGACCGAGAGGGGGTATCTCTTGACAGAATTAACACAAATTCAGATTTTCTCCAACTTTATGGAGGTAGAAGTGGATGCGGAAGCTCTCCTCTTCAGTTTTTAGGGTTTATCTTTCATTCTCATTCCATTGTTCATCTAGTTTCTCCATGAAAAGGGGGAACTAAATTCAATTTGTTGTTGGGGGATGATGTAACCTTATGAACTCTCATGTATTTGAACTGGTTTTGATTTATATATGCTTTTTTCATCAATTGTTAGGGATTTTCTCCTTTGCTCTATGTTTGTTATGTTTTGATCATTCATGACATGATTTTATGGTCTTCTTTGTTATTGGAAAATACCTAGAAACCACGATCTGGAGAATTTCTCGCAAAAGCAATATTGCCCAGGAATAAGGATAGGAGGGTTGGTCGACTTAAGCTTCTAATCGTAATGCAAAATTAATTATTAGGGATGCAAGGGATTGTGGTCTAGTAATTAAGGAATCGAGTTTTAAGTACTTTAGAAAGTGACGTTAACAATTGAATGAAGAAGATGAATTCTTATATGCATGAGAGTAAACTAGGTGAAATCTAAACCCCAACAACATACTCATCTCATAATTACAATATCATTCATTCACCTTTGTGTTTTTCTTCAATTGATCAATTTGCATTCATATTTACTTTCTTGTTTTGCATTCAAAAACCCTAAAATTGTTCTTCAAAATCTTTTTTAGTTAAGTAATTACATGACTATCTAGTGCCGTGAGTCTCTTGGGAAACGATACTTAGTCTTACCATTTATTATTACTTGATACGATTCGGTACACTTGCCGAAGAAGTCTTAACAAGTTTTTGGCGTCATTGCCGGAGACTCGTGGTTTAAACTATACTTTTGTGTGATTCTTAACTGATTAGACTTTATATTTTATTTTATCTTTTTTTATCTTTTTATCTTTTATTTTTAGTTTAGCTTTAATTTTATCTTTTCTATCTTTTAGTGCTAATTGTGTGCCTAATCGGACTAGAAGCACAAAAGTCTCTGAACCTCTTCTTGCAGGTCTGAACAACAGTAAAAGAAAAAGGAGAAACAAGACGTCCAGAGAACTTTTCCCTTTTCCTGAGACTCTTTTACAGCCATTACCTCAAAGATCTGACTAGGAAATAGAAAATATGGTTGAAGAGCAGAATGGTAGACCTACCTTGGCATATTATGCAACAATTATTGTCCCTCATAATTTTAATAGCATTGCAAGGTCGAGGGTTAATGGTGCAAATATGGAGATGAAGCCTGCTTTGATTCAATTGGTGAAGAGCAACCAATTCAATTAATTATCACATGAAAATCCATATGAGTATTTGATCACATTCAATGAGATATGCAATACTGTGAAGATCAATGGTGTGCTGGATGAAGCTATTAGATTGAGCTTGTTTCCTTTCGCTTTGGGAGGCAATGCTAAGATGTGGTTGAACTCTTTTCCAGAGAACAATTTTACTGAGTGGGAAGCCGAGGTTGAAAAGTTTCTAAACAAATACTTCCCACAATCAAGGGAGAACAAAGGTAAGTAGGAAATTTCTTCTTTCAGGTAGGGCATGGATGAAACATTGGGTCAAACATGGGACCGATTTAAAGGCTTGTTGAGAAAGACGCCCACTCATGGTTTTGATGAACCTATAGTAGTCATTCTATTCCTTGGAGGTCTAAGCTCACAAACTAAATTGATGTGATATATGCCTCAGCTGGAGGTAATATCAAGTGCAAGACTCCAGAGGAAGCTTATGAGTTGATTGAAAATATGGCTAGAAATGATAATGAGATGCATAGTGATAGAACTCAACTTCAACAAAAAGGAGTTCTATAATTACAATCTCAAGATGCTCTGTTGGCACAAAACAAGATTATGACTCAACAGTTGGAAACTCTGGTGAAGAAAATCTCTCAATTGCCAAAGGAATTGCATAATGTTTCTCAAGCTCAACATCAACTTTGTGAGCTATGTGGTGGAGATCATATCAATGGACAATGTGCTATGCAAGCTATTACCCAAGGTAATTAGGGCCGCCAAGGTAACTACAACAAAGGGTGGAAACCTCACCCAAGCATGGGTCAAGGGCAAGCTAGACAATTCAATAGACCACCACATCACAACCCTCCTTATATGACAGGACTACAGAGCTAGAGGAGACACTCCAACAGTTCATGCAAATGTCAATATTCAATCACAAAAACGCTGAAGTTGTCATTAGAAATTTGGAGATACAGGTTGGTCAACTAGCTAAGAAGTTGGAGGAGATGCCTGACAGGAGTTTTGGGACTAATACTGAAGTTAACCCTAAGGAGGAGTGCAATGCCATTATGATAAGAAGTGACACGATGTTAGATGAGAGAAAAGTTGAGAGAAAAGAAAAAGCTGAGCTGAGTGAAAAAGAAGAGATGAATAAAGAGTGAAAAAAAAGAGATTGAGAGAAAAAAAGGTGAGAAAGATGAGAGGAAAAAGAAAGGAGAAGAGGGTGAGAGGAAAAAGAAAAGAATAATTGAGAAGCCCCTTCTTTATCCAAAAAGTTTTTCAAATACCCGAAAAAGAGAAACAATTTGGGCGTTTCATGGAGATCTTCAAGCAATTGGAGATTGTTATGCCCTTGACCGAAGCATTGCAACAAATTCCTGCTTATGCAAAGCACATGAAGCAATTTCTCAGAAAGAAGAAGAAATATCTAGATGAAGAAATAATTGAAGTGCAGGGTAATTGCAATGCTATTATGTAGAAGACTCTCCCTCCAAAAGTTAAAGATCCAGGGAGTTTCACCATTCCTTGTACCATTGGAAACCATGATATAGGGAAGGCTCTTATTAATTTAGGGGCTAGTATCAACCTGATGCCCCTATCTATGCTTAAAAAGATTGGTGGTCTTGAAGTCAAGCCAACAAGAATGATGCTTTAGTTGGCAGATAGGTCCGTCAAATACCCTTATGGTGTGGTAGAAGACGAGGTGATGAAGATTGATAAACTTCAATTTTCAATGGACTTTGTAGTGATGGAGATGGAGGAAAATGCAGAGGTATCACTCATCCTTGGACGACCATTCATGAAGACAGCCAAGGTTGTCATTCATGTAGATGATGGAGTTTTAACATTGAAGGACCAACAGCGAGAGGTAACTTTCAATGTTTTTGAAGTTGGGCAGCCAATTCAAGAAAAGCATACTAGTCTTAAAACAACAGATGAAGTTCTATGAGTGACTAGTCTACCTGATAAAGCTGCCAAGTTGGTCAAAAAGAGCTTTAGTTGTTTCCCTATAAAAGTGGAAGGAGAGGACGAATAAAAGGAAGGAAAATTGGTTCACCAACACCCTGAGGTAAAAAGTGATGAACCCAAACCTGCACACCAGTGAAATTCAAGAACATGTTATGGGTTGTCAAGACTATCAAGGCAAACTGAGTTTTTGAGATTGAAGCTCCATATTCTAGAAGAGTCAAGATGGTAAACAAGAAATTTTTTAAGATAAGTTGGTGTGATAAAAGCAAGAGGAACACCAACATCAAAAGGTCAAACTACACTTTATGGCGTCAAGCTAGTGACATTAAAGAAGCGCTTACTGGTAGGCAACCTAGTTTCTGACTTTTTCTTTTTAATTGACTATTTGTATGGTTTGGGTTTGATTTTGCTTTGCAGTAATGACAACATCTACTGATGGATGCTGGACAACATCTACTAAGGGATGCTAGGAGGACTCATATGATAGCATCTACTGATGGATGCTAGGATGATTTAGATGATAACATCTACTGATGGATGCTACTAGGTTAAAACATCTACTGATGGATGTTATGATGATGAAGATTCCGATGAGAGCATCTACTGATGGATGTTATGCTACTAGACATCTACTGATGGATTTCACTAACAACATCTACTAATGGATGTCACTGACAACATCTACTGATGGATGCTACTAGATCGGGATTTATTTTGCTTATTTGAATTTTGTTTATTTTGTTGTTATTTTAGTGCTTATGTACTTGGTTTAATGAATTGTGCTACAATGGTTTGGTATGATGTGATAAACTGTTGTTTGTGATGAGTAATATTCTTGTGTTTGCTCTATTGTTCTATGATGCATGTTGAGTTAATGATTGGTGAGGCTTTTAAGCATAAATGGTGGTTGCTCATAGTTGTGTTAAAAACAAGATGCATGATGTCAATTGTGATTAATTTGCTGGGCAAGATGTTATTAAGTTGTGGAACTTGATTGAACCTGAGAGTTTGGACTCCAGAGTCTTTGATTGATTGAATGCTATTGCTTTGGAAGCATGATGATTTTGCCTAATTTTCTATTATTGAACCACTTGTTTGCTTGTTACAAATGATCAAGGCCATGTTTTCTTCTCCCTTAGAGCCAATGCCAATAAGTGAACCCAACAAAGAGCAATGATTTTCTTTAACCTTTGAACCTTGAGCCTAAATTCGAAAGTTGAAAAACCCTTTTCGAAATCCTTACCTTGAGTTAAGTAGAGTATGTTTATGTGGTAATGGAGAATGGTTCAAGTTTGGGGTTGTGAGAAACCGGAAAGAACTTTGTGAAATTCATTAAAGAGAATTGAGCAAAAGCAAAAAGCAAAAGGAAAGAAAGAAAAGAAAAGGTTAAGCTCAATGCAAGTAAAGTTGGGAATAAGTTCAAGATTGGTTTCTCAGATAAAGGAAGAAAGAAAGTTGATTGTTAATGAGAATAAATTAATTGTGCACTCTCTTAACTCAAGGATTTTGTTGTCTAGAAAAACTAATTTTCTTCTTAGCTCGGCCTCAATACAAGCCACCAAAAGTCCTTGTGATGATAACTTGTTTGTAAGTGGGTTCAATATGTGGTTAAATGAAAGGCAAAGTTGATTCATGTTACATTGTGATAGTAGAGTGTAAGAGTGTCACCTCACGATACACCTGTGAGTTTAAGTGGAACACTTTGGAGTGCTTGAGTGAAACACTTTTGAGTGCTCGAGTGAAACACTATCTTTTGGCAAGAATAGTTCTATACACTATAGGATAACATTCTTGCCTGACTGTTGATCATTCATGAGTTTGCATCTGTTATATATGATGAATATATGAGCACCACATTTGAGCTTGTTGACTAATGCATCAATGCATCTTGAATTTTATTTTTATGATAAGCAGTTATGAGTGATTACTTGTTCTAGAAAAAAATGCTCTATGATATGCTGAACCATTGAAGTGTTGTTTAGGCTGAGTCACATATTTTTTTGCTTGAGGACAAGCAAAGTTTCAAGTTTAGGGTTGTGATAACGTTTGATTTCATCGTTATTTGGGATTAAATTTGGATAATAACTAAACCCTTTTTGACTTAGAAGCTTGCTTGTTCTCTTGTTTTTAGCTTATTTTGGTGAATAAGATATTTGAGGTTATGCTTGAAGATTTTATCACTAAATTCCCTTGATTTTGTAGGAAACTGGAATGAATTGAAGGAGGAGTTAAATGTCAAGAAGTTAGAACTCATAAAGGACATAAAGAGCACCAGAAGAGAAGGCTGCTAAAGGTCGCAGGACGCTTGGGCGCCCTTCTCTGGCCCTCAGCGCAGGAGTCTCGCATTCACGCCTGAGCGTCTTTTTTGGGGCGCTGAGCGCCAATCTTCCTGTAACATTTCAGGCCTGGGCGCCCTTCTTGGGGCGTTGAGCCCCATCCTCTCGAAGCTCGCCTAAGCGCCCTAAGTAGGGGTGCTGAGCGGTGCCAACGTTGGCCCTTGATCCAATTCAGCCCTATTTAAGGATTTGCACGACCTAGAGGGGGTATCTCTTGACATATTTGACACAAATTCATATTTTCTTCAACTCTCTGAAGGCAGAAGTGGATGTGTGTCGCATCCGAGAAATCGCGACGGGACGACGATCCATAAAAGAAGTTATCTTGAAAAGAGATTTTGGAGTCGCCACCATAGTTTATTCTGGAAAACTACGGAAAAACCATAAAATGATAAGGCATGGTCAATTAGAATCAGATTCTTGGTTCGGGAGTCGGTTACGCGTAGGGAAGGTATTAACACCCTACAACGCCTGCCTGAAGGCAGTACCTTTAATTAAATATGCAAAGTCGATGTGGTTTTCAAAATGATTATTATTCCCCGAAAATAAGATTACATGACAATGCAAAAAAAAAAAATTATTTTTTAGGAAGCCCGACAAGGATTGACCTTGCTCCTACGTATTCTCATATGAGAAATCAGGGGTCTGTAGTTCTTTTAGAAATTGTTTGAGAAATTTGTTTGGAAAATTGTTTGAAAACTTGTTATGGATAATTTGGATTTTTGGGAGAATGAGCCTGACAAGGACTGGCCTTGCTCCTACGTATCTCCACTTTTGATGGAGAATCAAGGATCACGTAGTTCTGCAAGGCGATATTGTTTGTAGTTTGAAAAATAGATGTTTTTTAGTTTTTGAAGATTTTATATTTTTTTTTTGGTATTTTTTATTTAGGAGAATGAAAAGGTTTTTAGCACAAGGACGATGCGTGCGATCACACATGTGCCTAAACCTTTAAAACATATTTTTGTAATTTTATTTAAAAGAGAGAAAAGGTTTTTAGCACAAGGACGATGCGTGCGATCACACATGTGCTTAAACCTTTGAAACATATTTTTGACATTTTTTGATTTATCTTTTAATTTTGTATTTTTCTTTTTGTCTTTTATTTTATTTTTATTATTTTTTTTACTTTTTTTTTATGAACAAATGTGACAAAACATAAGATACAATATACGATAGTGGAGTTATACATAACCACGTATGAAAATAAAACAATCAAGTAAGAGAAAAAATATTAAAGAGCATAAAACAAAACCAATAAGGATAAAAATGTAGAGATAAAAACCAGAGGTGTGAAAAGAATTGAAGCTCTTTGGTTTGGGCCCAAAACCCCTCTTTTTTGTCTTTGCACCTGTCAGTGGTGTGATGATGAAATTTGGAGGTGCATCCTGAAATGTGTGCTCAGATCCAATTTTTTTATAAACAGAGTGGGCTTAAGCACGAACGAAACGGGGGTATGAATGGAATTGTGTATGTGGTAGGAAGAAAGAAGTAACCCACGCCGGACCCAAGGTCCATTTCTTTTTTTCAGAACAGAATTCTCACATTCTCATTCAAGCACAAAACCTAGAGTCTCGCCAACGGAAGTCCCTCCACCCAGTCACGTATACACGCCACTGTTTCATCTAAAAACGGCCGTCGCCAGTTGCAGCCAGACGCCGCCCAACCGGCCACCGCGCCAAAACGGTCACCGTGTGTCGCCGTCCCAGCTCTTCCACTAACCATTGCTGAATGTTTCGCTGATAATTTTTTCTTGTTTACTGTTTTGCTCATATTTTCCAAGAGAGCTCTAAATGCAACGAAACTTTTTGGGTTGGATTCTAGACTCAAAAGGCTTTCATTTGAATTCTCATACATAAATTTTGGATCTCTGGACTAACTGCAGCTCAATTTTGAAGAGACGAGTGAGAAAAAAAATGGATGATGACGGAAAGTATTTCTCTGTGCTAGCGGAATGGATGTCATGAAGACAAAGAGGAATCAATTTGTGTATGAGAGATGACTGTTGAATGTTTTCCCTTCTTTGTATAAAAATGGTTTTGAGGTTTTTGATAGTTGGAAGATGAGTTTGAAGAAGAAAGGGATGAAGATGATGGGTGTTGGAGGTGTTCGAGATGAAAAATGAAGAAGAAAGATGAAGATGATAGGTGCTACTGTTGGAGGTGATCACGGGTGATCCAGATGGTGAAGAGTAAGTTGAAGATTTTTTGTTTCAAAGATGAATACGAGGAGGTGATGATGCTGGAGGTTGAGTCTGGTTTGGTAAGGAATTATGAGGGGTGGAGAGTAGTCTGATAAGTGTAATGATAGATGATGGGTGTTTATGGAGGATAAGCAATTCCTAGTAGCGGTGGGCGTAGGGATGAAGAGATGGATTTGGGTCGTGATGGAGAATGGTCAGAGGTATCGGGATCCTCCTCGAAGATCATTGCTTCACTTCCTTAAATTGGCAGAAGGATGCCACTGTCGGCAGCTTTGATTGGCAGATGCTGAAGTGGGAAAATTTGTTAACTGTCTTCTTCACCAAGGGACCTCCTATCTCAGTGCTCAGAAATTCTTCCAACCGTCCAAGTGCACTACTATCTTAATGGAAACGATAAAAACAAACATGGACCCTCACCAATTGTTCTTAAAAATGAAAACCATCTCTGTGTCCAAAACGTGGGTGACTACGTTGTGTTTTTCTTTATTTTTTTATTTTTTTTAGAACAAACAAAAAAAATGAAATAACTAAATATATACAAAAAAAAGTAAAATTAAAACATAAATAAAAACGAAAGAAAATAGCTTAAAATAAAATAAGATAAAATAAACTTATTACGATCAATCCGGACGAAATTGGGTGTTGACAATGTGGAAGCTCTCCTCTTCAGTTTTTAGGGTTTATCTTTCATTCTCATTCCATTGTACATCTAGTTTCATCATGAAAAGGGGAAGCTAAATTCAATTTGTTGTTGGGGGATGATGTAACCTTGTGAACTCTCATGTATTTGAACTGGTTTTAATTTATATATGCTTCTTTCATCAATTGTTAGAGATTTTCTCCTTTGCTCTATGCTTGTTCTATTTTGATCGTTCATGACACGATTTTATGGTCTTCTTTATTATTGGGAAATACCTAGAAACCACGATTTGGAGAATTTCTCCCAAAAGCAATATTGCCTAGGGATGGGGATAGGAGGGTTGGTCGTCTTAAGCTTCTAATCGTAATGCAGAATTAATTATTAGGGATGCAAGGGATTGTGGTCTAGTAATTAAGGATAGGCTTTCTTCGCTGTGGGATCGGGTTTTAAGTACTTTAGAAAGTGACGTTAACAATTGAATGAAGAAGATGAATTCTTATATGCATGAGAGTAAACTAGGTAAAATTTAAACCCCAACAACATACTCATCTCATAATTACAATATCATTCATTCACCTTTGTGTTTTTCTTCAATTGATCAATTTGCATTTATATTTACTTCCTTGTTTTGCATTCAAAAACCCTAAAATTGTTATTCAAAGTCTTAATTAGTTAAGTAATTACATGAATGTCTAGTGGTGTAAGTCTCTTGGGAAACTATACTTGGTCTTACCATTTATTATTACTTGATACGAATTGGTACACTTGCCGAAGTCTTAACATAGTGGCGGCTGAAGCAGTATAGAACTCAAGAATGAACTACAATGCAGGATTCATAAGCTCTTGAGATTCAAAAAGTGGTAACTGTTAAAATTTTCTTAATGCATTATGCATCAAAATTGTGTGTATGAATGATTTTTAAATGCATGTTTGTTGTATGCCTGCTTGAGTGAATGTTTTCTATGAAAATTAAGTTGCTCGATTTTTAATCGATTCTATTAAGTATTTAGTCAAATATGTTATGGGCATGTGTTTCTCTGTTTTTAAGATCACGATGTTAAACATTAAGTCGACTTTGGATTTAATGAAACCGATTAATAATGTTTGTTATGGGCTTTCTTATTGTAAAAATTTGAATGGGCCTAAGTATACGTTTTTTGTTTGTTCGCGCTCTCATACATATCAAACTTGTAAAAATGTGTTAGCATTTAGAGTGTTATGTCTGTGTAATCCTCATATCCCTAGAACTGAAGAAGAGTGTCCAAGAGCTCATTATCACATGGCGTCTTCATCTTATCACTCAAGAGGAAGCAGAGGAAAAGAAGTAGCGGTTGAAAGAAATGCAAGTCCTTCTGGTTGGATATCAGTGACAGTACTGCCAGAGAAAGGTTCATGGGTTGGAAAAATGTCAAGGATATTGCCCCCCACAAATCAATCGAGTTGTCCCTTTTCAGAAATGAAGGGTTCATATTTCCAAAAAAACTTGTTCATCAAGGTCTATCCACCTTTATTGAGATGAAGGGTGACTGTTATCCAAATCTAGTTAATGTGTTTTATAATAACCTCAAGGTTGTCAACGGTGATATCCACTCACATGTAAAAGGGGTAGACATAGTGATCAATAATGATACTTGGCTACAGGTTGCTGGACTCAAGGATGAAGGATGCATGTCACACTTACCCGACTCGCTGCATAACAGGTTGACCACAAAAAGGAAAATGTTCAAGGATTGAATGAAGTATCCTGAAAAATACAAGAAAGAAAAAGGATTTCTGCATAGGTGGTTAGACAAAGAAGAGAAGATAATTGCATACATCATTGATTGGCTTTTGGTACCTGGAAGGTTTCATTATGATAAGTTGACATCAGAAGATCTGTATTTGCTAAATGCAATAGTGTTAAGAATACAAACCAACTGGGTATTTGTATTCAAGAAACATATTATTGATACTGGAATAAATAACTGGTATAATCTACCCTATGGTGTGTTTATCAGCAAAATCTTGTCACTCAGCCAAATTGATTTTACTAGTGAAATCAAGATCACATGTAACATAACCAATGAAATTGAAAAACCAACGTTAACATGCATTTGTTTGAAGAAAACTGTCTTGGGATGGATATTCAGTGATGTACAAACTACAACCAAAGACAAAGATGAAGTATTTGAGTCTGACAGTGAACAAATCTCTGTATCTCCTAAGTCTGAGTTTGAAAAAATTGTGGTGAACAAGTTTGAGAAAAGCTCCAAGAGAGTTGTCAAGTTGAAGAAATCTCTTATGCGAATGACTCAGAAAATGGATGAAATTATTAAGAATTATGTGGAAAGCTCCACATCAACAGAGAAATCAACTTATGAGAATGATGTGTCCAGTGAAGAGAATTCTATGGAAATATCTGTATCAGAATAGGGTTATAGGACTACATGTTTTAGAGTCATGTGATTATAGTTTATAGTCTTTGGTTGATGTGTTTTGTTTTCTGTGTTTCTTTTGTATTGCTGGCTTTATATGGCATCTTTGTTTTGTTTCTATTTGATTGTAATCTATGATTAAAATTTCAATGAAATCAGAGTTTTTGTTTAACTCAATCTGTGTATGAAAAATTATATCTATGATTGAGTAAAACTGATAGCACTTAAATCGATTACACTATGCTTGTATGCAAATGTGTTACATTTTACTGTTACCTTCATATTTTTGCATACTCACACATTATCTGTGATAATTCCTGTATTATACTGATTCTAAAATGCTTGATCTAGAAAGACCATGAAAGGTTTTGTAGGAACATTACTTGTTGGAGAGATGAAACTAGAAAGTCAACAATATACTACAGCAAGAAATCGATTCTGACTGGATTAAAATCGATTGAGTATCAAGATTGGTTTAAAGATTCCAAACTTGGAATATCTGATATCTTTAAATCTAATTTTATATATTGTTGAATGTTTATTCTTATTATATCTCTTTGCTCAATTGATATATATATTTTGAGATGATAAGAAATTAAATTGTTTTTTTTATGATTGAAAATGTATCAATTTTTGATCTGATATTGTTGTTACATATCTGCTTTGATACATTACTTGGAATATGCTTTTACATGCTCTAATATACACTCTGATTACTGCATTGTGCATATGTGTTTTGAGATTGAAACATGCATAATGACAGGGGGAGCATTGCATGTTATTGAACTGTTTTACATGTATTCATTTAAGGGGGAGAATATCCTAAATCATGTAAATAATACTGTCAGGGGGAGCATCATAAAATGTTTTTATCTGATGCATCTCTATTGTGCTTGATTATCTGTGTATCAATTAGAGTGTGCTTACCTTTTTTGCTAATGCCCAAAGGGGGAGAATTATGATATTTATGTAATTGGCTGATAATTTGTATTTGATTTGTGCAACATGGTTTATTATTAATCATGATTGTGCATCATCAAAAAAGGGAGAGATTGTTGAGATTGTTGATAGGGGAGCACAGGTTTAGCTTAACCCACAATCTCAGTGATATATGAGTTTTTGATTATGAAAACACATAATTAATAACACATGTATATTTTGTGTTACATGTTCTATGTTTACATGTTCTATGTTTACATGTCATATGTTTTTCTTTAGTGTGTTAAATCTGTTAAAGCATATCTGAGAACATGTTTGAGCTATTTTTGTGTTGTTCATTGCATATCACTGTGTGAAATATGTGATTTTATATGTGTATGCATGACATATGTTTTCGGAAAAAGAAAAATCACAAGCACTATGGATGAACTTTAAATGTGTGGCAAAACAACAGTTTTAAGTCGATTACATTATGGGGTGAATCGATTAAAACTCGTGTGTTTGCACAAACTCTTTTGAAGTGTGTTGTGAGTTTTTTCAAAGAGAAAAATTTTCAAAACTATGCAAAAAGATTTCACTTAATCGAATGCATGCACTATGTATTCGAATAAGTTAGTTGATGTTTTAAAAATCTGTTAAATGCTGGTAACAACTAACATAACGGTCATATTTTTAAATATGTTGACCAAGCATTAAATGATAGTCGATTGCATTAATTGTACATTCAATTATTTGTTTGACTGCTGCTAATTCTGTTATAACTGATTGTTATATTCGATTACGTTAGTAGCTCAATCGATTAAAATGCGTCTGATATGTGTTATACTATAAATTGACGCAGATTTGAATTCTGTAGGGACTTTTGTGATTCTAACAATTTCATATCATTTATAGAAGGTTGTGATCTTACAGAAATTTGTTATCTTACAAAGAGAGGAAAAGCTCCAAGAAACAAGATTGATCGTGGTGATCAACAACTTTTGATTTCTTGAAGAGCAAGACTATTGTGTTTCAAAGACTAATCAAATATGCACACTTGGGTGTTATTGCGTGATCAGATTCTGCAATCTTGTGAAGATTGGTTTGAGTTCCCTGTTGTGACTACAGGAAGAAGAACATATGTTCTTGACTTTGAGGGTGTCTCAAAGGGGTTATAGTGGATTCTTGTTGCATTGAAAATTTCTGTACTTATTCGATTAAGTTTCCGCATTGAAAATCTTTTACCTTGCAATTCAAGAAAAGTATAAATGCATCATTTTTTTGGAAATTTTGTTTTTTACACTTCACCAATTCACTCGACTCTTGGTATGAGAAATTGAGTCATTCTATTTTAACAAAAGTTATCGATGATCATATATTATATTATACGTGAACAAATAATATTACAAATGTTCCAAAAATGTGATTAATTCAAAAATAACTTTGGGATTCATTTAAAACTATTTTGTTTTACAAAGTTAAGACAATATAATTAAAATATTTCCTTCGTTATTTTATTACTCGAAATAATATAATTGGATAAGATTTTCTTTAAATATATTTTTGTATTATGATAAATTTTGAATTTTACCAATTTTTAATAACCCATTACATTTAAAAAATTAAAGTGTTATAACTTTTATCTTCTAGGTTGTAAAAGTAAAATAATTTAATAGTAAAAGTAACGAAATCACTATTTGATTAACATTTGGTAAGATGATGATAGTTAAAAAATATTTCATTACGATATTATAATATAGAACTATATTTAGATATACTCATATTAGATATCGAAGTTATTATAATACCAACATTAAAAAAGTTAATAAAAGTAGTAATTATTAAAGGATATATATATATATATATATATATATATATATATATATATATATATATATATATATATATATATATATATATATATATATATAAACGAAATCTGAAAAAGATTGCAACCATGAAATAAAATTATTTAAAATAACTTAAAAATTATATAGAAAATAAACTGACTACATGAATAGGTATAAAATGTTGAGCAATATAAATCAAACTCACCTTTAAAATTTGTAAATAACTCAAACATTGGACCCCTTTTGATAAATAGAACTAATTAGAAACAACTTTCCCAACTAATCCCACATATATGATGATAGGTTGTAATCAAATAGCTAGTAGTAAATGAAAACATAAAGCTAATATTAAGGTAAAAGATATAATTACTTAAGAATATTTAGAATGCATTACTTTGCAAATGATGTTTGAATCCATATCGAACTAGTTAAATGAAGAATAAGATCACTACGAATAGTAATTACATCGAAACCTATGTCTCTAATGTTTCTATCAAAAATAAACTTCTAGCTTTATGTTCCACTTAAACAAGACAGAACAACAAATTCATATTCTAAGTTTTAACATAATCACCAACTTCATAATCTTACTACATGTGATTGTAGAACACAATGATGAAGTTCCCTTTTGTACAAAGAACACAAAAATCGGTGGAACATAGTCAACTCTCAATCTAAAACGGTCAAGCATAGAAAGATGTGCACCCATACCTACAAAACACTTTCCATGATGTTAATCATATCCACATATTTTCAGAACAAATAAAATATATATCAAGCTACAAATACGCTAGCAACACAATATTATTAGATAAATTTACATAAGTCTCATAAATACAACACCAATACTCCATGAGTGAAAGGACCTGTATATGCAATCTACCTAAAACAATGCATTTTGGCCAACAATTATGCTCTTATACACTACATGGGACCTCTTGCAAGTTAGATAAATACTTGAAGCAATATTAGATGTCAAGTAAACTCCGGATTAGAGATGGCAATACTAACCATAAACATCCTACAAACTTGCTTCAGTTAAAAGCACGTGAGAAACCTTGTGGCTTTTAAGTCTCTTAGCCCTGCAACAATGGTAGAAAAGAAACATTTTTATTGCTTACACCTGTGGAGCATCAATTATAGGACAGAAAACTACAATACCACTAACAAAAACAGATATTTAGACACGTGTTCCCCTCCCCTGCCCTTAACACAAACAATTGGGTAGCTGTGATGTAGTCGACAAATGTATTGACCTAAAACGTAACATGTAAACAGAGCATTAAAAATTGTATATCAAGATTAGTAGAAAATATCACATTATAAATCTGCAAGGTGATCACCCTTACTCTTCTCTAACCATATTCAACAGACTCAAGCTAGCTTTGGTAACTATTTACCGTCCTATTTATTGACAAAATATAAAGAATGCAAGCTTTCGAATGCCATGTACAACATCCAAAACCACAAAAGCAATCCACTTAACTTTAAGAAAAGAACTGACCTTGAGTAAATATACTTATCAACCTCTTCCTTCTTCTCAGGACCATAAATAAACCAATTTTCTTCAGGTGAAGAAGCAGTTTCATCTTGTATTTTCACATCTGCATGTTGCTTTCTTTTAGAAAACTTGCTAGAGCCCAAATCAGAATGGTATCATCATTTCAAATGGATTTGAGAGTTACCTTGCAAAAGAACAATACATTCATCATTATAACTTTTCAACTTCCAAAAGACCTTTCCATCATTGTCCAAAAACTCAGGCTTTATTCTCATCGCATCAGAACCACGTTTCTCTGTAACATTAGAAAAACAAATGATAACCATTACAATAGTGAAAAATACTAAATTCTTACAAGATATAAAACAGGATGTACCCAAACTTTCCATTAAGAGCATTAATTTATTTGTGAATCCAATTCCCAGTCTAGATTTTTTGAAAAATAAATGCTTTGCCGCAAACAATCAATTTTCCATAAGGAAATGGTGAATTTAAACCAAATAGAATTAAAAACCTTATAGGATGTTGCATAATTGAATGTTATTGGCATTATGTGAAAACATTAGACATCATAACATAATGATTAGTTCACAAACATCATATCATACCTTTTGGAAGTGCACCCTTTAACTTCAGCACCTCATCATGAGCTTGAACCACTTCACTTTTTAGCTTTGCAAGTAGAGAATTATGCTTCTCCATTCGAAGTGGAGTCACCTTTAACATAATACCTTTAACCGTCTCCTCCTGGAACTTCTTCCTAAGACCCTTCTCCTATAAATAAGATGCATAAAAAATTACAAATAAAATATAAGAGCAAAAAACATCTAGATACAAAGAACGTAAAACCTTGCTTGCTGTTACCTTATCCACAGCTTCAGCAACCTTGAATTTTGCTTCTTTCACATCTTCTGCATGTCTTGAATTTTGATCTTCAATACAACTCCTCAATTTGCTGGACACATTAAGCACATTTCCAACCACTTTAAAACAAGATTATGAAGACAACAGGAAAAAGAAAAAGATTGATAGTGGTAAAACAAGAAAACAAAAGCAAAATACACAGTAAAGCTATTTTCTCATATACATGAAACACTTACTTAGTGCCTAAAGCTTTATCACAAAGAAAATTCAACAGAGTGAGCTTCCTAGACAAATCCAAATTGTGATATCCACTTGTGCCTTCTTCAATCCAATCCAAAGGAAAATCCTTTATTATATGATCAGATTCAGCTATTAAATCTTTCAGAGCTTTCAACCATGAAGTACCTCCCTTGATAGCAGCCGAGGATGGAGACCTAAACCAAAGTAATACAAAAATTATCACTGCCCAAACTGTAAACAAACAAATCGATCAAAGATATAAGGAATAACTCACTCATTTTCTGAATCAGTTAATATCAGGGTCAACATTCTAATTTGAAATTGAACCACCAAGGTGTTTTGTGCTCGACGCAAATTTTGCTTACGTACCAATTCTCGTAACATGGCCTCAGCTTCTCCTTTCTTGACATCAAGAGCCTGAATAAATTTATAAACAGGTAAATGTGAAAAAGGACTTTATAAAGCAATTATGAATGGCTGCAAAATAAGTTAGTGTAAAACAAGAATTATATATGTAACATGCACTATTATATCTGGAGTATATAATTTAATGTTACACAAAATATAACCCTCAACAAAATTAAAATGGGGGCATACCTTTCCAAATACTCTGCAAAACTCTAAGAGCTGCAATGCATTCCCAACATTTTCAGGTGGAAGCTCAATGTCCAACACTTTTGTTAACTCCGCTCCAGGAGGCAAAGGAATTTCTTCTTCAGTTTTATCCATCACCAAGTTCATACCAACACTTGCAAACCTTGCTATTCCCACTTGGACTTTGGCACCTGCACAACTATCTATCGGTACAGTACTGTTCCAATTTTCAGCATGCATATGTTGCATATTTTTCTTTGGAGCCGAAGTCACTGAATCAATGATATCATTTGAAGGATCCACAGAAATAAGGTGATGATTCCTATAGTCCAGTATTTTCACCCCAGACAAAGATTTTCCTTCAACACCAGTTCCTAACAATATTTTATTGTGGCAAAATTTATGGTTGCTATCTACCTTTGTTTCCTTTTCAGAGACTTTTCTACAAGCTTCGGTGCCATCACTTGCATTTCCTTTTTCCTCATTTGGAACTTCTTTGCAAATTTTACGCCTTTTGTGGCTCTTCTTTTTGCCAGCACTATCACCATTGTTCGCATTCGATATTTCCTTTAATTCTTCACGCTTTGTTTTCTTAGATATTTTGGTTGAATTCTTCTGAGTCTTTACAGGGTCAAGCTTTAAACTACTGTTTCTTTCTGAAGAGTTTTCCTTCTCTATTTCCCCCGAGAGAAATACTACAAGCTCCTGAAAAAAGAAGAAAAAAAAACATCAACGAAACTCACCAGAGCATAAGAAGCTGTGATTCATGTGTACAAGTATCACATAAGACACAATGATATAGGTAAGTATGACTATCTAAAAAGAAAAAAAAATGGATACATCATTATGAATTAAACAAAATATAATTATAAATTACTTTTATTTTATTAACTTATTTTTCTTGATTTCTAGATTTTTGGTCATACAGATTGTATTTATATTGGTGAGCCATCATCAAAATGTTATTGCTAGTCTTTAATTTGTTTTTTGGTCATACAGATTTTTGGTCACACACACTGCAGCACGCATTTAAATATAACTAATACAAATTAATCCAATAACACACACACACACACACTAGAAGTTTTAAAAACAAAAATGAAGATCTCATACAAAGGCACGAGTACAGTACACATTTAAATATAACTAATACAAATTAATCCAATAAAAGGTATGGTACCTTCTCTGATGCAATTGGTTTCATGGGTGAAGAAACTTTGCAAGCTAGAACTTCATCAAAACTTGAACTATTAACATGTTCATGCTCCTGATATCATTAACAAAGCATGAATTTTCATTCATAGGAGCTTCTTCAATCAGAAAACATAAGTAAACTTGCTTTGAAAGCAAAACATTCACCATGATGGATCCCATCTCTTTATACTTAGAAGTCTTTGCTACAAGCATTTCCGACACGGATTTAAACCCAGTTGCCTTAGCTGTATGAAACAGTGGACCAGTAGGTAATTCACCTCTTTTCTTTCTGAAAGGAGCACTCATCTTTCAGAATGAACTCAAGATACAATACCAGCTGAAAACACAAAGAAATAAAACAAAAAACAAAAGAAACTCGCCTGCAAAAACTGCAGTTGCAAATGTTTCTACATTTTGGACAAGTCCAATTGTCCAACTGCTCTACCTCTTCGGCATCTTCTCCATACCTAGTTCACCATAGAAAAATCCTTAGAAGGGAAACAATCAAATATTCACCAAGGTACACTGTCAACATATTCTTTGTGGTTTTATTCTACCAGCAGTAATGCGATAATTCCTTCATGACAAACACATTGGAAAACTGATTTTTAAAATTTTTGGAAACCAACTGGTTTATTTGGATACTTTAAGTTAAAACTACGGATATTTGGAAACCCTTGGAAAGTTAAAAATGTAATAGCCATGAACATGGCCAGAAATAAGCTTAAATTGAAGACATAACTCACAAAAAAAATAAAGCATTTTTAAGGATAAAAAGACAACCCGAAGTTTTTATAGTGCGGAACTTAACCTATTCAGGAGGCACTTGTGACAGAAGTTAATGGAACAGGGCTTCCCATTCTTCAAATTCTTGCACGATGCAGAAAAATCCCGTGTTTTTTGCCGGCACTTAACACAGAAAACAAAGCAAACAAAAATGTTATTATCCGAATAATGTTCAACATCTATAAAGAAAAACAAACACAAACTGAATCATACACAGAAAGTAAACTGAATGATATCATCACCATAATTATAAAACCTATCAAACAAACACAAACTGAATCATACACAGAAAGTAAACTGAATGATATCATCACCATAATTATAAAACCTATCAACCACAATTCCTTTTGTCACATTCCCTCACGCACCCACATCCAGATTTCACCCTCTCTTTAAACCACTGCATCCTCACAAGAAAAAAGAGAAATGAAAACAGAAGTAACAAGTCATCATCTCTTCACAAAACTACATCCATCTTGTCAAATGCAATAAGATAAAATCACTAGCAACATCAAGCTGATAAAAAAAAATATATACCAACAACAAAGGTCACTAAAAATGTTGCACAGTTGCAAACTGAAACTCAATGTATACAATTAACTCATCTGAAACAAGTATACACAAGCCTATTCACACGTTGGCAATACAACAACATCATTCTTATATAATCTCACCCCATCAACCAAAGTTCTCATTTTCCACGTAATTTCCACTTTCCCTCACATACCCACATTCAGATTTCGCAAGCTCCACAAACCCCCAACACCCCACAACACAAAAAACACAGAAAAAAACGAACGGTCATCACGAGAACTCAAAAAGACACAAAAAAGGAAGAAGAAGAAATGTACCTGGTGACAAGTTTTCCCATTATCAGAATCGTAGATTCTACTTCCCACAATCCGAACACCGCGAGAATTGCACCTCTTGGGCTTCTTCCCACCGGCAGCAACCAGGTTCATGTTCTTGTGCTGAGCAGAGGAGAACCCAGATTCAATGCTGGAGTTAGAGATTGCCGTAATAGCCATTGGAGCTTGTAAAAGCTAACAACACAGACACACACAGCTGAAGACTTTTGCTTGTTGGTGGGTTTGCTGAAGTGCTTTTAGCAGCAATAAGACACTGAAATTGCGGACATTAATAAGGGTTTGTTAAAAAACTGTCACCTTCTGTTTTGGAAACTTTTTTTTCCCTCTTCAATGGAGCGGTGGCGGGAACAGCAAAAGCGAAAACAATTTTTTGATTTGTGTGGCCAAATTTGAATTTCGCAGACTTTGAAATTGCAAATTTGCACTGTCTAGTTCTTTTCTTTCTCTTCTTTAGGATACAAATGGAAATGTGACAAATATTTTTTTCTACTGAAATATATAAAAGCAGCTTCATTTATTATGACATAAATAAATTTAATTTCTGACATTAATAAAAGAGAAACGGATATGAAACTCTTTCTAATGTTATTATTTAAATTTATTTCAAATAACTTTTTCCATCATTTTAATGTCATGATTAAGCATTAATTTTTATTTAGTCTCTCCGACGTTTTTTTCACTTTTAGGGTTGTTTTACATAATAAAAAAATACAATAAATCTTCTTAATTTTAATAAAATAGCTGAATATTTTATTTTACTATTTTTCTTTTCATTTAACACAAGAAATAAATATATTTTGAAATTATTTAAAGATTAGAAAATGTATAAGGGTATAATCAATGTGATTTTGAACTACGTAAATAGTAAATAAATAAAAACTCTCCAGAAATTTAGCAGTTAAAAAATTAATCGTATGATTAACTTTTGAGAGAATACTAATTGTAACAACCTATATCACGATAATATACATATGTTCCGTTATATTATTATTCGACAAAGGTGTTATAAAACTAACAATATTTCCAAAAATATATATAATACATTTATATTTATCCAAAATTTAGACCAAGAATTCTATAAATTCCATGAAGTTTAACGCACATTTTACATAAGTTTACATTTTTCAAACGTTTTAATTTTAATCCAAGGGACCTTTCAAGACTTAAAATTCAGTTTGAGAACATAATAGAGCATATAAGTAATCAATTATCTTTAAAACTTTTAAAAGGAGAATCGAAATAGCATTTACTTTATAAATTGCATCAATTATGAATTCAATTTTACTAATTCAACCAAAATTATATTATAAATAAATTACAACTCAATATTCATCAATAATATTCAAAATTCTTAATATAAAATTTTAATACTTCTAAATTTTGTAAATCTACTCTAAAGATATTACATCTACAAACTAAATAGGTCATCACTATACTCAATATAGTAAAGACTCAACTATTCAATTTTAATATCTCAATTCCTAAAAAAGTCTTACTTTTTGAAATTTCTATTACTTTGAATTATTTTTAGTTTTTATCATTTCATTCACACTCTCCAACGAAAATATAATTAGAATAAAAAAATTATAAATAATGACAATAAAAAGAGTTTATAAGAAGATAAAATTTAGATATGAATAGTTAATCATTTTTATACTCAATATAACTTAAATTTTATTATATTTTAAAGTAATAATTATTAAACTATTAAAATTATCTCATACAACCAATAATGTATTTTTTATTAATTACTAATTATAAATAATGTTATTATCTTTTGTTTCTAGGAGGCTCAAAAGGCATATTCAAGAGTGCAGTTCTATAAAACTTCTTAAACCTCTTTATAACAAAGCACCTAAATTCACACTTATTTTTTGTCATATTCACATAATATAATTAAATTTGGATAGTTTGGTATGTTGAATATTATTTATAATTTTGTTGTTATTTACTATGTTGCTATTATTCTTATTATTTTAATAAGAGCTCTTGTTATTTTAATAAGAGCTCTTGTTATTTTAATAAGAGCATAGGCCCACGACTCATATGCTACTCCTGTAAATACAACTAGTATCTCTAAAGATACTCATTTCATAATTACTCTCACTTCCACTCTAGATCATAATTTAAACGTTGAAGAGTCTTTATAGGTGGATCTTCCTCTCTCAACAAACAAGGAGTAATTTCCCTATGAAAGGATCAACCAAATCACGGTTAGGATCTCATTACTTGTCCCAAAGACCACTCTCAAGATTTGGGTAAGAAAATTAACACTCACCATGAGGCCTAGTAAAACGTTTCCCCAACCTCACCTTTCAATGGTCACTACCAAAAGTTTTGTGAACTCTCCTAAGAGATAGAAGTCAACCAGGTAACCACCCTTTTCCAACAGATGTAAATGCTCATACAACAACAAGATGAACAAATGTAGGCAACATGATGCCAAACTTGAGGCCATATGCGTCCAATAGCAGGCCGATCTGCAACAGAGGATGATCGGCCTCGAGAATGACAGAATATTCCAAAGACCTCGTCCGAATCAACAAAGGGAAAGCCACTAGAATTCCTACACTAGGAATAGCCTGTCACCGCGATAGAATTCACATGGGAATCAAGATCACTCCCCTCGATGTCGAGCTCGTGGAATTCCAAGCAGAACAGTTGATCCTTGAGCATAAGGAATGTAAAAATGTCCTTGTCACCCTGACTCACATTAGGTTTATAAACACCAGAGTAGGTGAACCTGGCATCACCACGAGGATTCCTTAAGACTCGAACAAGAACCTGGCTTACAAAGATACTACGACCGATATGTAAAGTCCGTGGAATCCCAAGACTCCACAAGTTATCCTGGCAAGAGACCAACTTAGCAAGAGACCAACTTGGCAAGAGACCAACCTGGTAAGAATGTAAAACTGCTAAAGAACGCACAACAAACTATAACCCTAGGGTCGACCACGCTATGAAGTTTCACCCTTTCATGCCCGAAGTGGCATAGGCCGGAATCCCTAGAGGAGTTGTTGTGAACATCTAGAAATATGATGGAATAGTCGATCCGTCTTTTACCTTTTGAACAATTGTTGTGTTTAAAGAAATGTAAGGTTTGAATTATTGTGATGTATAACGTTAACAAAATTGAGGTTTTTGTTTCTGCGATGTTATATTATGAAAAAAAAAATTGACAAATTTTTATACTTTATTATTTAACACATGACATTCATGTTACATAGAGCGTTTAACACATTTTTTTTCTACATGTTTTTGGAATATTACTTGAGATCTTAAGGCTTTGCCAAAAACATTGTCTCAACATTTTGATATTCTTATCTGTTTGAGAGTTTAATTGAATGTTGTTTGGTACGATATAGTTTTTGTGTTTAACATGACTCTCATAGACGCTTTGATTCGGGAATCGTTTGGTGTTGCGTCTCGTTTAATTCTAAGTATTTTTCTAAAGCTTTTCCTATGTTAGTAGATGATTAAGGATTTTGAGCCTACTAACACTTATGTTCCTGCTGTCATTATATTCTAGTTATAGCATCTTCAACTTCTCATTTCGTTTAATTAAATTTCAAAACATATGAGAGAGTTTAGTAGACATATAAGTCTTATAGACGATTTTTTCTTAACATTAGACAATTCAGTCTTATAGACAATCTTGTCTTAACACCCCCTCCTAGTGTTTTTCTTGTAATTTCATATTCATATTGGACCAAGCTCGACCCTTTGGCATAGGCCAACTTGGCTCAACTTATATGGTCTGACCTGACTCAATTCAACCGGATCAACTCAACTCGACCTTTAACTTGAGTCAAATATTTAAAAATTAATTAAAATTTTGTAATTGACCAAAGTCACTTTGATTTGACTGTAACTAACTTTAAGAAGTTAGAGAGTTTGGACTTCTTAAAACCTTCGTGTAATGGACTAATTAAATAAAAACATACCTAAAAAAACTTACCTTATCCATGAGTCATAAGTCAAATTGATGTCTATAGTTATAAGAGGAGATAATAAATTGCATCATTAACATAAACTTGAAAATAACATAAGTTAATTATCTCCTAAGCTAAGAGTTTTATATAATATATAGAAATATATTTTTCATGACAATCTTTTTTATAACAATAAACCATTTTATGAACAATTATCTCAATAAATGAGAAAGAAAAAGACTCTCTAAGTGTGGACGTGTAAAGTAATTACTGTCGTAATGAATTGATTGAACGAAAACTACAACATTATGAAGAACAATTGCAATAATTAATTCAATGATAGCTAAAATTTTCTTTGGGGTTCAAAAGGGAGGAGTTAAACTGTGGTATCAGGAGATTTACAAGTACTCTGTTTATTATGAAAAACTAAGTTTTAGCCTTTTCTTTGCACTGTTACAAATTGATAACTGTTGATGAAAAACACAATCTACCTAAAACATTTTGAGAATATAGCAGTGGCTGTTATATAAGGGGAAACATATGGAGGACAATCCCATTCCTCAGTGTTAGGATTCTGAGTGAAAGTTTGCTCCCACGTTAAATAAGTATGAGTATAAAGAATACTATATATATAAAAAGGCAAATTTATATATTTATTATTTTTAAAGTTTTTCGTTAAAACTGATATTTTGACTTTTTTTATAAAAAATGCTTATGACTTATTGAATTTACTCGACGAATATGGATCAAACACAGGATTTGAAGTATGTGTCGTTATAATAAAAATGGCACTACAAATAGGTTTCTTTACGTTCTTTGTTTTAGGTTTCGAATAGGAGACCTTGGAATATTACATTTTCTTAGCCAGAGGACATAAGAAAAATATTATTTGAAATATCTAAATTTTTAAATTCTTATTTTTTATTTTTAAAAAAATAAAAAAATTTACATTTTTATAATATTTTATTATTATATTCTAGATCAAATAAATGTAAAAAAGTGTCATAATACTGTTACACAGTATGAAAACAGAGACAACAAGTGAGAGGTAGCCCAACAAACTAAACTAAAATAAGCTCTGTATAACTCTCGGGAAATCATAAAAGCTCATTTACAATAAAAGGGACCAAACTATAGCATATCTTAACCTCTCTAAGTAAGGAGAGTGCAGTTTTTCTCACATTGGAGGTAAACGAACTTTGTATTTTAAGCATCTATCAGATATTAAGCCGTGGACTTAGCATATACAACTTTACTTTGTAACCCTATAATATTCTTATACAACTATCTAAGTGATAAGTGCCTCTCTTGTACTTCCCACTTTTTTACTTCCTTTTTTACAATGTGTATGTTTTTGTAGGGCTATTGGCAGTACCTTCCCACAAGGTGAATCTGGTTCGGAAACCTTATGAGTAGATGACATGTTGCATCAGCCAAATATCAACACATATTCCAGGGCATCAATGCCTGCTGCATTGATAGATGCCAGTGCATTTGGTGGGGGCTCCATGAACAACAGGAATGAGCTTAGAGCAACGATGAATAAGGTGAATATGAATAGTGATTTGCAAAAATCACCTTGTTTTCTAACAAGTTTAAGTCCTTCTTCTTGACTGGTTCCAGATGATGTATCATTCAACTGAAATGTTGGAATAGTTAAAAAGCCATATGCCATACCTGAGAAGGCTGCTCCAAAGTGTGACCTACAAATCAGCCACCCACCAAATAAAGGTTACTAGTAACTCACAAGTTCACTCAGAAAATGTCTACCACATGAACAAATCAGAAAAGGGAAAACCACAATTGCTGAAAATGATAGAAGTTAAAACTAAGGAAGAACAATAAGCACACAAAATTTAACGTGGTTCGATCAAAGTATTAACGAACTCCAATCAGAAGAAATTACTATATCAAAGATTATAACTTAGAAGTTTCTCTCTTAGCAAACTCTCACTCAAAAGTACAAATCAATCCTTAGTTTCTACTGAACCACAAGGGACCTATTTATACAGTTATAACTAACATACATGAGATACGCTTATACTCATTTGGAAGTCACCTGAGCAATGCTTCATAAAAAACAGAACTGGGTAGACACTAGAAGATCTCATCAGATGATTCTAACATATTCCACATGTCTTAGTAGACGCTATAAGACTAATCATGTACTTGTATACCGCATATAATTACAGAATTGTCTAAGACATGTCAGACGTTCTAGAAACCTTTTAAACAAGATTTTACTTAAATAATTCTTCACTACAATTTAACACGTAAACTAAGTTTTTCGATTTATGAGAAAAAGTAAATAGAACTCAGTTGTGTATAAGTGAAGATTGTACAATAACTTCTCCTATATATCAAGCTTAATCATTTCATATTGCTCTCATGTTCTGAGATTCAAATCATTTACATGCATGGAACTTTCTTTTGATGTTAAATTGTTTTCATGTTCTTATTGAGTTTGATGACTGAACTACTTTCTCTGAATAACAATATATGACATACCATTCGTCAATTGGACCAAAGTGGCTTAATATGAACATAAGAGCTGTAATAATAATTGCCTTCTGGAACAGGTTCTCTGAAGTATCACTTGCAATTACATCTTTGTTTTGAATTTGATACATAAGCCAAGCACCAATTATTGCAAACACAGGACCCTGAGTACAAGTTGAAGTTGGTGAGAGAGTGAAAGACAATAATCAAAGGAGATCAAACAGAATGAAAAGTAAAAAAGTTCAGCCAACTTCACTAATCAATATAGAAGATTTACAAATGGTTTGACATTATATGTACTTAATTTAACTAAATTATTCTCACTTGATTCCCATCAAACCCTTAGAGCATGTGTTAGGTTTCTAGATAGAGGAAACCAGGAAAACAAATGCAAACACCTAAACTCACTTAATAGATCTCGTATTATTGATTCTAGGAAACAAGTACAACATGAATACATCCAAGGGACAATATTCCGTTCACACAGGATGTCAATGATCCTGTCAACAATTCTCCAAACATCTGAAAACTCCCCCGCATACAAAGATCCCCAACTATGTATAGAAAGTCTCACTCATCCTAACAACCTGACCAACAACTACTTTTTAATGTCTCCTCCTAACATACACATTACATATCCCATCAACATGTGCAACTACAAAGCCATTACAACTGAGATTTGGAAGTGAGCAAATTCATGTAGCATCCTTGTTGACCAACCACAAAATCCCACTTGGTTTTATACTTTACATCAACAATAATTCTCTAGAATTCATATTAATTGAAAATTATGAATTGTAGGGTAGTCATTTGAAAAAGTATTCAATCAAAAGGACCATGGTCTAGAACTGTAAAGTGGTACTTACAGTTCCACCAACAGTGGGATCTGATGTATGTAGAAAACTTGTGAAGTTGCAAGCAATTCCACCCAATATATATATCAAGAAAAACGTGAATGAACCATAACCTTTGCAAACTTGAGGCCCAAATGTTACAAGGGCCCAACAACTGAGAGCCATGTGAAATATTCCTGCATGCTGCATATACAAATTTTCTAAGATGCATGCATGAAAAGCGTAGTTTCAGTGAGATTAATTTAGCATGTGGTATTAAATAAGTCTCTTACACAATAGACAGAAGAGACTTTTTCACTTTGTTTTGCTAAGTGTTTCTAGATATCAAGATTATGTGTTTGATGCATGATGTTACAATAGTTTTAAGCAATGAGTTCCCTTGTTTTCACGTAGGAATTCTAGACTTTAATGGCTGTATTTTAAAGTTGTTGGTTAGGAAGCTAAATTATCAAAATAAAGCCAAATCCAAAGTAAATCAAGTGTAAGATAACGAAAGGTTAAAGTTTTGGGATTCACACGAAAGCACAATAACAAAAGGTTAAAGCTAAATTATCAAAATAAATCCAAATCCAAAGTAAATCAAGTGTAAGATAACAAAAGTTAAAGTTTTGGGATTTAGAGGAAAACACAATACCAATAAGAGATTAGCCTAATTTGCATAAGAAATTGACACTTCCTCCAACCTAAAACTTTTCATATATGGTGTTCAACTTTCTCATCTTTACTCAATGTGAGACTTCACTAACATTTGGATTTCTAATGAATTCTTAGTCTCAACAAGTTTCAAAAAAGTTTTAGTTTTTCAAAATTCGTTTTGATAAATTTGGTCCATATAAATTTAGTGAAAACATGACATGCAATCTAAATACATGTCTTGTCACATGTGAGAGTAGTTGTTAATTTGACTTTTCTGGATCCCTGTTTCCAAAATAACCATTTTGTAAGAATTAATTACATTTAATTAAAAGGTTTAAATTTAACATCATAAATAAAGCCATGTGATTTTGCAAAATGATGACGAGTGTCATGTAATATATCTACAGAATGGAAACACGGACCCAATTCTCAATCTTGTACCAGAAACATTGGTGTTATAAGCCTCCACCATTCTCCAACCATGATCAAATGGTTTATCTTTGCTCCATAAAGTAGTGGAATCGAAAACATCTCTACATCAGAAGTCCTTACAGGACTTGCTATTTCAAATAGAAACACTGCAATGTTTACAGAAACCAATATGCCACTGCACCCAGATGAAGGATTAAAGAAAGTTACTTATAATATCACAAATAATTAATGTGAGGAAAGTTAGTATGATAGCTTAAAGAATAGCCAATGAAAGAATAAAACAAGAACTTTGACAGAGCAGAACTTACATTAGGTAGAGACTAGAGATTTCAAAATGCTGTAATGAATCTGTAGCAGACCTTGGACCATGTACTTCTTTTATTCTTCTTATTCCCACAAAACCATTTTGTTTCCTAAAGTGTGATCTTTCAATGTCTCTGCTCACAGATTGTTTTGGTGCGAAATTTTCTTCACTACTATTCTCAACATAATATGGCAAGCGAGATTCTTGGTTGGCTCCTGCATATCAAAATACTAATTCATTCATCTTTCAAACAAACTTGTTCTTTTCTCAGTTAGAACAATGTTTAAGTGGTTGAGATTGAGAAGACCAAGCCAGCTAGAAGAAGAGAATGATCATCAAGGTGAGAGTATACAGTGTTAAGAAATGAATTTTAAGTCTAACTCACCTTACAAAATCAGTTTGTAAGGTGAGGTTTGCAGCTACTTATATACTATAAATTGGTCCGATATGGGATCACCAACATATAGTTTATGCATTGACAATGTAAGGTGTTTTTATATTATCATCCAATCAGAACCTGCTATGCACTGAAAGTTTGCTGACTTTTATAATCCCTCTTAGAAATTACATCAATCATGATTTCTGATTAGTTACTAGTGTAAAACATTCTACACCAGTGGTGCATAAAAATTATACTCTAAATAAAAGACACCAAAACACCAGAAATAATTACACTTTACCATGATTTATTTTTCCAAGATACTCATCAAGAGACTCTATTGCAGTTTCTGATCTAGTTTGGCACTCTGTTCGATGCTCCTGTATCACCTTGTGTGATGAATCAAATGTACGCAATTTTGCAATATCTTGGAGTTTTCCAAAATAAGAATATAATGACCTTAGTTGCTTCTCAGTTGAGCTAGAACCTGCCGAACACCAAACTCTAGAAAGATTTTCTTTCTTGGAATAACATCCCTGAAGGAGGCTGAGGTGATTGTCTGAAACCCAAAGTCTTGTCACATTCTTATGCATAGAACCTTTGTCATGAAGTGTGCACCTAGGTACATTCCTCTCTGCTGTGTTTGATTTTGTGAGGGCACTGTTGACTTTGTTCCATGGTTGGCAACTCCTGCACATTTGACCAGGAATTGAAAAGATGGACTTCTTCATCCTATTACAGTCATATATGATCCTCTTCTCACTCTGCCTGATTGCATTTTGAGCTGGTAAATTTTTGTCCTTGCAGGGCATTTTGTAAAACATAGGAAATGCTGCCATGAAAACCTACAAAAGAAAGAAAAGGATAATCAACATACAAAGGAAAAAAGCAAGTGAAAACAAAGAATCACTAAGTAAATAGTGTATTTCAAGGATTTGTACACTCATCTAATCACTATGCATGACATATTTGTTAACTTCTGCAATATATTAAGGAGATTTGAAATTAATGAGTTATGAGACAACTCATATAAACCGTAAATGTTAAAGTTAATAAATTTGTGACTTTCTTTCTTATATATTGTTCAACTTTCTTAATCTTAATCCATTCACCTGAAATCCTAACAACTTTAGCTTAATCAAGCAACAGTGAGTGTGGGAAATAGCATGAAATGAAATCCACTTTATTGGGTCTGCAATCAAATAAGAAAACTAGAGAGAAAAAGATAATTTTATTTCAGACTACAAAAAAACGGTGGATGAGGACAACAACCTATTCACCTTTGAACCACAAACACCTTTGTTAGACTATCAACACTGGTTACATACACCCAGATATCTACAGTAATATCATAACAGAAAATTGTAAACATATTTTCATTCACTCATTTCTGCATTAATATATCAAACCATGCACAAAAATCACCTTATGCAGTCAAAGATATCAGTAGTTTCTTTTTCCAGCAAACAGAAAAACATTAATCCCTTGAAGGCCTTGTTTTTACAGTTAGAGTACTGATTAACGAATTGAAATGATGAAGAAAGAAAGAAAGAAAGAAAGAAAGGCCTGATAACATGAACAGGTACATGTTAAAATTACCAAAGTACAATAAGAATGGTCATAGAATCAAGAAACTGAAATGCAAAAGATGAAGGGTTGGACTTGGTTCTACCTGTTAAGGTACAACAATGCAGAAAATTTGTTTAGTTATCAGTCATATCTTAGCTTCTTGAGAATTGGAAGAGAAACGAAGTGAAAGTTTTTAATTGGTATCAATTCCATTAATGACATATGGTAATGGCTTCATGGTGTTTGTAAAATTGCACAGAGAAGGATCTAAAATGACAGCTAATTCTGTTTCAATGTACCTTATCTTTGTTCAGCCATTCATGGTTTGGAACAAGAGATACGCAATGTTTGTTAGCCAATAAATGCAGAGGATTTTGGCGGACCCACTTGCCACTTTGGTTAATCTCCCACGTTGCATGCTTAACCACCTTAAACTTCCTTCAGATTTTCCTTCCAAATCAATAGGGAAAATGTATGGCCTACAACTTCTTGTTGAGGAAATGAATTGTGATGCAGAAGAATGAAACCAAAATATCTAAAAGGGCCCAGTTTATGATCACACCAGATGACTTATTTTTGAAAAAAAAAAGATTCATATAAAACGGGATGAGTTTGTTTATGTATATCTAACTTTCTTAATAAAATAAGCTAATCTTAATTATTTTTATGTCTTTATTATTGTAACTATTTTCGCAACATAAGTAGCCTTTTTTTAATAAGTAAGTTTATATAATTCTTTATAACCTATTTGCTTTACTTTTTTAAAAATACTTATTTTAAATTTAATCAAATTGACTTGAACTTTTTTTTATATAAGTAATATATCAATACTTTTTTTAGTTTTGGGTCCTGAAAATTTTATTTTTTTAAAAGAATTCCTGTAAATTTTATTTATTTATATTAGTTTTTACTATTTTTTATAATAAATATATATGATAATTGTTAAAAATTAAATATGTTCTCGATTATATTAACGGCGGTTAATGAATTTTAAATAAATTAAATTTATTATATTAAAAATTTAATTTAATTTAATTTTTATTATATTAGAAATGAAATATGTTAATATTTATCATATTAAACTGATATCTATCCCAATAAATATATTACTATATTTAGAATGAAAGAGCAAAAGGCCAAAAAGAAAACAACTATCATTTCAGTTTTCTTTACAAGCATACTAGAAATAGTTAATTATAACGATAAAATATTTTAAATTCAATATATAAAATTCACCAAATTCCCTTTAAGATGGGTCATTATTCATGAGCATGGGAATGATTTTGATGACCTCGGTCATCTAATTAAATATTTTGTCCTATTAGTCTTTTTAGTAAAATAATACCTTCAATCGTGATTTTCTAAAATAGAATCTCAAATCTAAATGATATGAGATGTGTTAACAATTTCAATATCTAATGTTAGTTTTTAAATAGGTTTAATCATTAGATTAGATCTATTTGTGAGAGAGGGTTATCGGTTATCTCAATTAGGTTCCTTAGTTAATTTTTTTTATCAATTGAGTTCTTAAATGTAAAAAATTTGTGCAATTAAACTCTACTATTATATTTGTAGAATGGTGTTAAATGTATGCTAACATGGCACGTTGAAGTTGTTTAATTTAATACGTGGCAGACTAATGACACTTAACGTTGATTTTTATATTTTAAACATTAAAAAATTAGTAAGGTTGTGTTTAAAATTAAATTGGGAATCTTTTTCCGCAAAATTATAGTTCCATCTTCAAATTGAGGATTAAGAGAGCTCGCGAAAATGGAGATTCATTCAGCGAGCTTCTTCCTCTTTGAAATTGCAGTTTATATTGAAGTATGTCTATAAGCTATTCATGTTCGTCTTTCACATGTAATGGGCGTCGAAAGAAAAACTATGGTCTCTATTATCGTGTTGATGGAGGATGAAGGAGTTTTGATGTATCATTCATTTGCCATTGTGGAGAGAAATCAATGTTGAAAACTGCAAAAAAAAAAACCTAAGAATCGAGGGAAACAATTTTGGGATGCCCTAAGTACAAGATAAAATTCATGAAACCTATATTATTTGTTTTATTGTTCCTAAAAATGGATTACTCAGTCATTGTGGTTGATGATTTGTTAAAACAGAATGAAAGTCAAGATGTTGGTTAAAACTACTTTAGATGGTATAGTGGTGATGGGTTTTATGAAAGTGGTACCTATGTGAAGTGCGAAGGAAAGGATGAGTGGTTGGTGAAGATTGAAGAAAATGAAGTTGATAGGAAGATCATACTTAATTTGGAAAAAGTTGTGTTGGTTCTTCAAAAATGGATGAAAGTCTTGATAGGGGTGAGTTATGTTTTATGTGTAATGAACATAATTGTAGTTTCAATGTTCATGACAAGTCCATGACATGTTGTAGCTGATTTATTGTGTTTACTTAGTGAAGTTAATTTGTATGTTGTTAGGGTATATAGTTGGCATTGTATAGGACGGAGAATTGAAATAGTTGTGTTGTTATGTATTGTTAGTGTGGTGTTGAATGTAATGTTGTTCAATGAATTGAAGATTTGCAAATGTTTATATATATTTGTCCACAACATAGGTTTGAGATACCCAACACAATTTTTCAGACAAGCATTACAAAACTATTAACAAAAGATATGATGGGGTAGGTTAGTGTGCTTCCTTTGACTACATAACAGGTTCTTGCATTTGTTTGAGGCAACGTGTTCTGTTGTGACCCATATAAGATTCGGGAAAATATGGGTCTTAGAAATAAATTAGTCTTATTACTTTGGTGTTTTTGTTTAGTAATTAATGTTTTTGTGTGTACATATTTATTAAAACATAATTATTATGTTAATTTCTTTAATTATATTTATATTTCTGTCTAGGGGTGAAAGGGTCTTTTACATTTTATTAATTAGGTACAAGAAATTAAAATAGAGGGTGTAGAAAGGAAAAATATGCAAATTAAATAATGTGAGAATTTAATAAAAAGATATTATATAAATCTTTTTGAAGGTTTAGTTGTTATTTTAAAAAGTAGTTGAAAGAAAACAGAAGATATAATCTTGAGATTAAATGAGATCTTATTATTAGAAAATGATATTATTAGATATTGTTATATATTCTAAAAGATATTCTTGGATATTGTTATATAGTTAATTAAAAGATATATTGGGGTATTACTATATATAATTAGATATTATGGCTAGAGAATAATAATATATATTATTGATAACATGGTCATAATTAATTGAAATAAAAATATTAACATAGAATATATTACCCATGGACTTATCACAATTAATTAAGTTAAAGAGAAATTAATTTTATCCTATCTATATCTTTTATCTTAGTTGGTTATTATTACTCCTTATGAGTCTTTATTATATATACAATACCCTATGTGTATATTCCACTTAAGGAAAATTGATCCCACACATATTAGACACCTCCTATCTATATACAAACTCTGGCCATTAGGAAAATAAAAAGAGAGAGAAAGAGAGAGAAAGAGAGAGAGAAACATTCTTGAAGAGAAAAATAATTAGTTGTAGAAAACGTTAGTGCAAAGGGAGATTTGTTGTGATCCTTTGAGTGTAGATAAAGCCTTAATTAGTATTGATTTGTTACATTCTTGTTTTGTTACATTCTTGATTTGTTACGTTTTTGATTTATTTGATTCTTGATTTCTTAGATTCATGATTATTTACATTCTTGATTTTCTAGAGGGGAATGAGGAAGCTTACCATTGTTTGTTGTATGCTATATATTCTTGATTTACTTGCACGAAAATACTTGTTTGATATATGTTTATATGATTATCTGTTGCTATTGTTGGGCAAAGGTTGTGTGTGCATGAGAATAGGTTTTTAACAATATTTGTGATGAGTTTTCCCTATGAATGTATTATGTATGTTTTGTTGGGTTATCACAATATAGGTTTTAAGGGTGTGATGATAACTATAGAATGGGTTTAGGGGTTGTGTTAGGGTCAGGGTTGACTTGTGGTTGAGATTGAAGCATGAGTGAGCGTTGGGGGGGGGGGGGGGGGGGGGGGTACTTGAGTATGTGTAGTTGATGAGCATAAGAGTGAAGGATAGGTCTACTTGTTGTACCTAGTAAATCCTGGTTTTTATCTGCGTATAGGTATCGGTTGTTCAAGTATTGAACCTTCCTTATGTTGGGGTGAAGGTTGTTTCCTTGTCCTTGTGTGGCATGAAGGCATGTTCCTTAGCTGGACTACATGACTACTTGAACTTATCTATAGGGGAGGCTACAAATTGGGTTGTAGGAGTGACTACAATCAGTGAGGTAGGATACATGAGTGAGACTAATTCTTTCCACTATGGTATTTATGGTAATGTGGATGCTCATGGTGGTGATCATGACGAGGTTAATTATGGTTGAGGTACACATGTTGATGATCATAGTGATGATAAAGCTTTATGGGAATGCTATGTTGATAGTCATGGTATTAAGTGATGTAGTTAGCATAGGTGTTGATGCACGATTAGACCGCGGTCTAGGTGTGTGATGTTCGAGGATCGAGGATTAAGGATCGAGCCATTTAAAATGATTGATTTTTTATGTTTAGAGGATTAGGAATCCTATTATTATTATTTCTATGTATGAGGTGTTTGATTATTTGTTGATATAATCAGTAGGTATGTATCTTGTTGTGTGCTTGATTATGGTTTATATAATTAGTATGTATGTTTATATGACTTGTTTTTGTTAGCTTACCCTTGCATGTTGTGGTTGTGGTTTCCACCTGCGATGATTGTTTTTATACGGGAGTAGATGATCATGCAATTAGTTCAGATGTTGTATAGCGCGACGAGTGGATTGAGAGAGTTAGGAAATTTATGGTTGTTTGAATAAATTATTTTATATGGAGTTTTATTTTATAACTAAATTGGAATTTTAGTTTATTTTTCTTGAATTGTAAAGATTTATTGAATTTGGATTTCCGTCATGATATTATGATTTTAAAAATTTTAAATTTTCACTCGTAATCGTGGCATTCCAAAATTGGGGTGTTATGTTTTGGTATCAGAGCTAGGTTTTTGAAAAATATTTTGGACTTTTGGGGAGTGAGCTCATCTTGGTTTTGTTGTGTAATTGTAATGCATTAGTATGTATATGACTGTGTGAATTGCATGTGTATGTTTATGAATGTGCGTATTGTTGTTGCTTCTCTTTTGAAGGAGATCAATGTCTCTAATTGTACAATGTATGGTAATCTATGTGTAAATTGTTCTAGAATAGTTTTATTTTTATTATGGATCATTGTAGCTTGTTGTTTGCATAATGAGAATATATGTAGAGTCTTTCTTGTTATCTATAGTTGTGAATAAATTGTGGTTTTTGTTTTGATACATTTAGTAGTTTGTTATAATGTTCTTTTGATATGTTAATAAAATTTTGTTTTTATTGTATTATGAAAATTTATGTAATTTTTAGGGGAGTATATGAAGTTCTGCATGGGTATGTTTTACTTATGAATGCAATTTTCGGGGACGAAAATTCTTTCGAGAAGGGGTGAATGTAAGATCCGGGAAAATATGGGTATTAGAAATAAGTTAGTCTTATTACTTTGGTGTTTTTGTTTGATAATTAATGTTTTTGTGTGTACATATTTATTAAGACATAATTATTATGTTATTTTTTTAATTATATTTATATTTCTGTCTAGGGGTAAAAGGGTCTTTTACATTTTATTAATTAGGTACAAGAAATTAAAATAGAGGGTGTAGAAAGGAAAAATATGCAAATTAAATAATGTGAGAATTTAATAAAAAGATATTATATAAATCTTTTTGAAGGTTTAGTTGTTATTTTAAAAAGTAGTTGAAAGAAAATAGAAGATATAATCTTGAGATTAAATGAGATCTTATTATTAGAAAATGATATTATTAGATATTGTTATATATTCTAAAAGATATTCTTGGATATTGTTATATAGTTAATTAAAAGATATATTGGAGTATTACTATATATAATTAGATATTATGGCTAGAGAATAATAATATATATTATTGATAACATGGTCATAATTAATTGAAATAAAAATATTAACATAGAATATATTATCTATGGACTTATCACAATTAATTAAGTTAAAGAAAAATTAATTTTATCCTATCTATATCTTTTATCTTAGTTGGTTATTATCACTTCTCATGGGTCTTTATTATAAATATAATATCCTATGTGTATATTTCACGTAAGGAAAATTGACTAACCTTGAAGGTAGCTTTTTTTAAGGCTTGAAAGAAGGATAAAAGAAGCATTTCCTTAGACTTTGAAGGAAGAAGGCTACATGATTTTTTTGGAGTGAATCAAGAGAGGACAATACAATACCAAGACCATACAATACCAACATCTTCATGTCTTCATCTCTATTTGCTTCTACTACTCTCATTAATCACATGGAGTCCATCTCTTTGAAGAAGCTTCATCAATTTAGCTTGGTGATCATCTTATGTCGAAGGAGCCTTCTCAACACAATCTTCAAAAAAATCCATCATAGAAGAACATGAAATCCCTACACCTTGCCATCGTTTTACAAACAGACACCACAAGCCTAAAGCGTCACTTGAATCCATTCTAAACTAGAAGCCCTAACTTTTGGGTGGAAGAAGGAACTACCTGTGACATTCCCTCATTGGGCAGTCCTAATTGAGTCAAAAAGGTTATTCTAGTCAAACACAAGGGGTCAAAGTGAAGATATTAAATATTATAGGTTTCTCTACAATTTTGGACAAAATAAGAATGACTAAATTAGGATTTTGGAGAAAATTTAGTTGTTGATAATTTATTTACAAAATTAGTAATTTAATTACATATGAAAATAACAACATAAATATCTGCCAAATATTTTTAAAACTAATTAAATATATCAAATATTTAGGAGATATTACATTATTAGATAAAAGATTTTATTAACATAAAAGTTAGAATCCAAGCCCAACCAACTTTTATATAAAAAAACAAAGGGAAAGTAGAAGAGGGAATTGACAACTCTAGTTTGGAGCAACACTTATCCACGACTTCTCTCTTTCTCTTACTTTCATTGTTTTTTTCATCATGTATTCCACTACATCCATGGAGGGCTAAACTTCTAGGACTATTCTACTGTAATTTCATTATGGATTCTAAGGTTAGGTTGAAATAATGTTTTTGTTCTTTTGATTATTGATTTGAATTATCTTTCTTCTGTGTCTTTTATATCCCAATCACGTCAAAAGTAATGGTTTCTATATTTTAGCTAAGCGAGGTGTTTTAATCTACATGCATATTGATCATATGAGTCTAAAGGTTTTTAATTTTGATTAAGAATGTACTTTGATTGGATTTAGGAACTTTCATATGATTAATGATTTTTATATTGTAGCTAATTAGCAAGGTGTTTTAATCTACATACATATTAATCATATGAGTCCTAAAGGTTTTTAATTTTGATTGAGCATGTACTTTAATTGTATAAGATATGGGAAAATAGGAGATATAATCTTGGTGAGTTTAAAGATTAAAAGAGATATTATTATTAGAGAAAATCAATATTATATATTCTTAGATATTTTAAAAGATTACATGGATTTTAAAAAGATGTGGTGGTTGATGATATTTTAAAAAGTAGTTAAAAGAGAATAAAAGAGGAAATCTTAGTGGTTTTAGAGATAAATTGAGAGATTTTATTAAAACTAAAAAGATAGAGATAGAATAGAAGAAGATAAAAAAGAGAAGAGTAAAAAGGGATCTGCATTTTGTTACCCTAAAATCAAAAAACGAAAATTAGAAAGATAAGGGAAAGAAAAGAGGAAGAGTTGTAGAAAACCTTAGTGCAAGAAAGGATTTGTGGTGTTTTTGAAGTTAGATAAAACTCTAGTATTGGCCAAGGTATTGGGAACCTTACCTTTGTTTGTTTGTTGTTGTATTCCATGAATTATTGATTATCTTGATTGGTTAATTCTAGTTTTGATGCATGTGTGCATACTTATGATTATGATTATCTATGGTTGTTGTTGGATAAGAGTTTGTGTATGTATAGGCATAGGATTTATGTAATATTTGTGATGAGTTTTCCCTATGAATGTATTATGTATGTTTTGTTGGGTTATCCCAACAAAGGGTTTGATGTTAAGAGAGAACAAAGTTATGATGCCTTGGGGTTTCCATGCAAATATATGTTATAAGTGTTGGGTTAATGAGTTCCTTTCCTATGTGGAGAATAGACCAAATAATGTGGACCATTAGGTTTCAATTTGTTTTAGTGGATATGGGTTAGATTAGTAGGGCACATTAAAGTCATTTGAAGAGAGGGAAAAGCCAAGAGAGAGAAAGGAAGAGAAGAAGTCATTCCTGCATAGCATAGAACCTGCACTGGTGTTTTTGTCGTTGTGAAGTCGTTCAACATTGGATCGAGCGAATTTTTGGACACTGAGTTCCAGACATATGGTTCTTCATTATAACCGTTTGGATCGTCAATCAGACGTTTAGTTTGGGAGAAACTAGCCTCGCATCAACAACTCTGTTTTGGAGAATTTTCATCTTCTTGGTTTTCATCTGTAAGCATTGTGCTTAGTTAGTTTAACTGATTGAAAACCCTATTTGGTGTTAGTTCTCATTTGAATTTTACCGATTTTGAATAACCCGTGACATCTTAGAAATCGGGGTGCTACAAATTGGATTTAGGAACTTTCATATGATTAAACGATTTTTTGTTACCAATTGAGCATGTACTTTGATTAGTAGTAACAACTTTAACAATAATTCGTCAAGAATGTACTTTGATTAATTAACTTTTAACTTGGTTAGGAGATAAAAGAATAAATATGATCAAACATAATAGGATTTAGATATAATTAAACATAATAGGATTTAACTGAGAATGTACTTTGATTGAATTTATTATGAATAATCTAGAAATGTTTTGCTTTTAATTGAAAATATACTTTGGTTAATAGTAAGATCGTCATCAAATTAATTAAGAATGTACTTTAATTAATTTGAAATAGAAAACAATAATATATTGAACAATAATTTGTACTCAACTGATGACGAATCTATTTTGAAAATGTAGTAGAATTAACCTATTTTTACTATAATTGTTTTAAAGTCTTTTAATTGTCTGACACTTATATCAATCTTCAGTATTAATTTTATTAGAATAGATTTTTACTTTTATATTTTAATATTTCATTTCATCTTACTAACCTTTAAATTAGGATTTCATAAGAATTAATTATTGAAAAACAATTTAATATTTGTTAAGAAACTATTTCAGGCTAACTTAACTCTATCTAATTTACTGACTTGACAATATTAAAATTAATAATTTGATAGCGTATCAAATTTGTCGCTGGTGAATATAATTTTTATTTTTAATATTTTAATTCTTATTTTTATTTTTCTTTTCTTAATGTAAATATATTTAATTTGTTTGTGTTTTTTTTTATCTTTATTTATTTTTAAATTGTTAGCAAAGTCTTTGCTTTTATTTTTATTAAAAAAATTTCTTGAAAAATACTTAAAACTAATTGAAGAACACTCTAATTAGAAAAAAAATTGATATTTAAATTATCCGTTGTGACATGGCTCTCTTTCGTGAAAGTGAATCTAACAAGATATCAACTCCTCCAATAAAAAAACATCATTTAGTTATTAATAATAAAATATGTTACAAATGATTTATTAATAATTTTATTCATCTTTTAAATATATACGTGCTTCTTATACTTATTTCTTTCTGGGGAATAGCTTAAGCAGCGGATGAAAAGAGAGGAAAAAAAAATATTAAGTCGAAAAAAATTCCAAAAGATAAAAGTCTGAAATTTTGGTAAACGTAACCTTAGGAAGTGGAAGAGAAAAAAAAAATCTGGATAACTATTAGCAAACACCTTCTAACGACCCTTGTCACCTCTCCTAGATTCATCCTATGGCGATGAAACATTGAAACCCAATCCTACAAACCTTAAACCAAATCCTTAAATCCACCAAATAAAATGGCCTTAAGAAGTTCCTTTACCTTTTCACGCTCTACTTTCTTCCACCAGCACTCTCAATCCACCCATGCTTCTTCCAGAATCTTCGTCTCAATCTTGCTCCCCAAATCCACTTCACTCACTTGCATTCATGAATTCCACAAAGATATGCACTTTGCACCATCTTTTAGCAAGAGGAATCTCAACTTCGCCCTTCTTCTCACAATGTTTCTGTGGGGTCAGGCTGCGCCGTTGCCAAATATGGGTGATGCACTCTTGTTGGCTCAAGAATTGGAGCTTCAGAGATACACCGATTCCGAGGAAGGTTTCACTCTTCTCACACCCTCTTCTTGGGCTAAGGTAAACTAAACTATTCCCTTCTCAGTTTGAAACTTCAAACTATGACAGTTAAATATAGCAGTAAACCTTTTTAGGTGAACAATATTGCGGTTAGCTGATACTAAGAAGTTGGATGCGTTTATTGCAGTAAAACTCAAATAATATTATCATCATAATAATAATCATATAATAAGCACCCTTAACTTGACATCCCTTTATGGAAATTGTGTCAAGCCAGAAGAGAAAAAGTCGCATCAAGAATAATGGTATTTGTTTCTGTCCTAAAGGAATAGTCTTTGCTAATGTGGCTGATAGGTTGATAAAGCAGGGGCAACTGTGTTGTTTGAAGAGCAAATTATGCGAAGTAACAATATTGGGATTGTTGTAAGCCCAATTCGTCTTAAGACTCTTGAAGAGTTTGGGACACCTCAGTTCGTTGCTGATAAGCTCTTACAAGCCGAAAAACGTAAGGTAAACTATTCTTTTTTTCCACAGCTTCTTAATGTTGAGCATTTACTTGCAAGGTTGTAAGCTATGGTTTCAGTCTTGTCCTGAAAAATTGCTAAGAAGTAGTGTTAATTAGGCAACAGTTGAGGTCTCATAGACTCAATCTTTTTCAAAACTTTCTTCGTTGTTACATTGTTATTGTGTAGAAGAATTCCACTGTAAGAGGAGAGAAAAAGGAGCTGAAGTTCACCTAACATTTTGTTGCCTTTTGTTTTACTTTCTAAAATGATTTAATGTAGAAATTCCGTATGTATAGTACATAGCAGGAGCTATAATTTAAGCAGACTTTTCTGTTTCTTTTATGACCATGCTACATTCATAGAGCCTTTCAGCATAGAGCATACCGACTTAAACTCACATTTTTTCAAATGTTGACCATTGCATATTTCAAAGTCCGTGTTCTCATGGTAAAACATGTCTTAGTGTTATTAGAATTGGTGGGTAGAGATAAAATGATTGTATGATGCATTAATTTTTGTTGTAATTGCCTTTGCATTCAGGAAAGTACAAAGGAAGCTGAATTGATTACAGTAGCAGAAAGATCAGGAGAGGGAGGATTGCAAATTTATGAATTTGAATACAAGGTAGATAGTACTCGTGGAGGGATGAAGAGGATATTTTCTGCAGCATTTGTGGTCTCAAAGAAGCTCTATCTTCTAAATATTTCTCACTCTGATAAACCAGAGAGTCCTCTTGATCCGCATAAGAGAAAGATTTTAGAGCAAGTTCTTCATTCCTTTGATGCAGCTGCTTAAATTGTGGCGTATAAAAATTTCGTTCTTCTTATTTTTTTTCATAGTTTCTTGAGTTTTGATTTGATTCCCAAGTTATGGCTAATGAGTTATGTTCAAGTCTTTACATACTACTTCGACATGATATTGAGTTAAAGGGCATAAACAGAAGAAGGTTTATGTATTACATTATATTCATGCGATCCATGTTTTATTTAGGTGCCGATTCCAAATTGATTTACTAAGTGGATGCTCGTACCTGATTTAATATTTAAGGTAAAGTTTGTATTTCTATTCATTTACTGAAATTTAATTATATTTTTAATTATTTTTGTATTGAGTAGGACTAAAGGTCCTTTGACCCTTCCAGATAAGGTTTATAGCCTTAGACATGATGACATATCGGGTACTGGGGATCGAATCTCCCAATTCGGATATCTGGTATCGGTGTCTTGAAACTAAAATGGACTGATTAATGTTAAGACAAGATCGTCTATAAGACTAAATTGTCTAAACATTCTCATATGTTTTAAAGTTTAACAAACAACAATAAATAAAATGAGCATATGATAGAGTGTTATCTTTAGAAAAGCAATATAGTTAAAAGATATGAAAAAGCTTTGTGAAATCTAAATACTTTGAGAAAAACTTTAGTAAACATACAAATATATGAATAGACGTACTACTAAATGATTTTCCTATTAAATGCATCAATAAGAGTCTTCCTGAATGCACTCGTATTATACATTGCTAAACAATGTTCAAATAAGCTCTCGATATGTCTTGTGATGGATAAAATGTCAAAGATGGTTTTGGAAAGTATGTTAAAAGTCTTAAACGATGATCCAAAAACTTGTGTTGAAATACACCTTGCTAAACACGCTTTTGAATGGAACAAAGATAACTTAAAAAAGTGTTTTGAGTAAAAGTGTTTCATAGGCTAGATGATACCTTGTGCCAAACAATTTTTTTCATCCAACGATGAAATCTTCATCAACTACTTGGTATCTTAGTTAAAAGCTTAAATGATCAAATCTTGTCTGAATGGTAGAAAATGTGAAAAACACTTTGTTGTTCTAAATATGCATTAAATGTCATTAAATGCACAATGTTTAAAATCAACAAAAGTGATAAGAAAAAGGACATATACGCCTGCTTGCATATCTACTCTACTCTGTCCAGATTACCTGTCAAGTATCCACCTACTCCATCCTATACAAATCAGAAGTGGACGTGAGAGACAAAGAAGACATTCACATAATGTTCTCTTTATCAAAAGTCGTGCCTAAAAGTTCGTACAAGCTACTTTTGATAAAGAAGTGATAAGTATGTTTGCTTTGATAAGTTGACTTTAACCAACGATTGTTACTTACGACAAGGCTAAGAAGATTCACAGATCAAAGAAAAGTATAATCTAACAAACATTTTCTTGAAGCCTATATATTAAAGGATATCGAAGAAAAGAACAAGAGAATAAGCACACAAACATGAAAGAAAATATCTATGAAGAAAAGAAAAGATTAAAAGAAAAATGAAATACTCTTAAGCTTCATAGAATCATAAACTTACTATTCTAAGAAGAGACAAAATTTTGGCAGTCTATTAGAAAAAAAGGAAATACTCTCAAGCTTCATAGAATCATAAACTTACACATCCTCTCTGTGAGAGTAATCGTCTAAGGACTTGTAATCAATCTATTTGATTGTAAATTCTGAAGAAAATTCAAACACTTAACGCTTAGCTCGGTGGGGTTAAATGGTAGCTAGACATGTTTGTTTAGTGGAAACAAGGAGTGGGTGAAACTCAACTAGACAATGTATCGGGAAAATACCGGGAGTGTCTAGGGATACTAGGAGTAGTGAAGAATACTGCACAATCAGGAGTGAGTCAAACTCGATTCTACTCAGAGTAACGAGGGTTAGTTCGAGTGACTAGGTGATACCAGTGAAGTATCTGAAAATGTCTAGAAAGGGAGACTTTGGGGGGGGGGGGGGGGGGGGGGGGGGAGGGGGGGGGGGGGGGGGGGGGGGGGAGGGGGGGGGGTGTTTCGCAAACAGTGTAATAAAACTAGTTGAGGATTGAAAATCAAATTGTTAGTGTTAAGACAAAATCGTCCATAAGACTAAAATGTCTAAACTCTCTCACTTGTTTTGAAGTTTAACAAAACAACATTAAACGAGATTAACATATGAATAGGTTATCACTAGAATATCAGAATAGCTGAAACATAGGTGATAAGTTAAAAATCTAGTAACCGAGGAAAGTCATAGAAAAACACTTAGGGTTAACCTAGACACAAGACTAAATGATTACGAAATAGTCAAAGCGTCTATGAGAGATTCATGCTAAACGCAAAAACTTTACTAAGGTCAGGGCGATAGAGAGACTGGCCAAGCTCCCCAACTTCGTCAGCGGACATAGCTTCAGAAGAACTCCCCAAGGTTAAAGAAGCCCTGCTTGACCTCCTTGCACTCAACTGCTTTGGCATAGGGGTCGGGGCCCATTTTGAGGTACCAAATGATAATCAATCAAAACTCTAAAATAGATAAAAGTGTCGAGACAACGTTTTTGGTAAGCCATTTGAAAGACAAACTCGTTAAACACTCTAGCTGAAGAAAGCAGAATTTTAAAGTTTTTATAATAGACTAAACGATACCATGAGCTAAACCGTTTACTTCGTCAATACTCCTTCATTTCCAACTCATTTACTACTCTAAAAATTTTAATCTCTTATTTTCACTTCTCTCGAATACTCTATTAAACTCCTAAGTTCTCAAACTCTCAATCATCCAAACCAATGATGCCATCATTCAAACCCCAGACCATCATCATCATCTTCTCCGACCACTAAGATGCATAGGATTATCCCAAACTCCTTCCAAATCTCATATTCATGGTTGAAAACAAAAAGACAAGAGAGTATACACTTGGTGAGGAAGAGAGATTGTATTGTATTTTCCTTGCATTGTAAATTATCTTTGCTTTCTCTTTTGGTTTGTATATTTCAGCTTGTTAGGAGTTTGTCCTAACGAGAACATTGAACACTTATTCTTTAAATGTTATTTGTAGTTGATGGGTAAGAGGGAACCAAAGTTCCTTCTAATTCATCATTAGGCCACATAGTGTAGATTCATTGATTTCCTTAATTGTGGTTGTTTAGTGTGTGTCTACTTGTAGTCCAAGTTTGAGTCCATTTGAGAAGTTTGATGCAAAGGAACTTGAGGTAAAATTTGACTAGGAAAGACTTGGTTTTTAAGCAATCAATTGTGATTCACCTTTCTTTCTTGGAAGTGAACTTAAGTCTCTTTTACTTCCTTATTTTGAAAGAAAAGGAAAAGATGGAAAAAGAGGAATATATTGCTAAATTGGAGGAGGAACTTAGAGTTCTCAATACTAAACGAGAGAAAACACAAAAGGAAATAAGAAAGAGTAAGAGTAGAAGTAGAAGTCACACTAGGAGGAGTTCAAGGACTCCAACTCAAATTACACACACTCCCTCACACCATGAGGTAGATAGTAGGATTCTTAACCAATACTATCAACCTCCACCAAATAGAATGAGAGGAGAGCATGAAAGAGAGAACCCTCCTAGAGAGATTAGGGTGGATCTTCCCTATTTCCATGGAAATGAAGAAGTAGAGGCCTATTTAGATTGGGAGATGAAGGTAGAACACCTCTTTGAATGTTCACCAAGTTAGTGAGGAAAGAAAAGTCTGCCTAGCCATCCTATGTTTTACATTGATGAACTTCCCTAGTTATAGAAAGAAGACTCTCTAATTTCCCTCCAATTCAATATTGGAATGAGCTCAAGAGTGCCATGAGAAGGAGACACATTCCCTCTTACCATAACCGTGAGCTATTGGATAAACTTCAAAGACTCCAACAAGGAGATCTAAGTGTAGAACAATATAGGCAAAAAATGGAGCTTTATACCATGAGGATAGGAATTAGAGAGGAGAATGAGATCACCATTTCTAGGTTCCTTATTGGTTTTAATCTTATAATTAAAGATAAGGTGGAGTTGCTACCTTAACAAGATTTGAATGATTTGGTATAAATAAGTATCAAGGTGGAGCAACAAGTTTTTAGAAAGGGCTTTAAGACTCCCCGCTCTAAATCTAATCCCAAGAGAGACCATTAAAGGGAGGGAAAACCAGTAAAGAGAGAAGAACCTCCAAAGAGGTTTGTGAAAGAGAAACCTAAGGAAGGATCATCATCCAACATGCAGACAAGTGAGATTAAGTGTTTCAAATGCTTAGGTAGAGGTCATTATATCTCAATGCCCCACCAAAAGAACCATCATCTTAAGGGGTGTTGACCATTATAGTAGTGAGAAAGAAGAAGTGAAGTGCCCAAGTGAGGAAGAAATCAAATGAGAGGACTCCTTTCTTATTAAAGGAAATCTTCTCATGATTAGAAGATTCCTTAAGAATCAACGTTGTCCTCAAGTCCTAACACAAAGAGAAAACATCTTTCACACAAGATGTAAAGTTTCAAACAATATATGTTCTCTTATTGTGGATAGTGGCTCATGTTGTAATTGTTATAGTACAAGATTGGTCAAAAAGTTAGGTCTTACTAGCAAACCCCATCCAAAACCTTACAAACTTCAATAGCTTAATCATGGAGGGGACTTGAAAGTAGACCAACAAGTGGAGGTCAAGTTCTCCATAAAGAACTATGAAGACAAAGTGGTTTGTGATGTGATTTCTATGAAAGTTTGTCATATTCTCTTAGGAAGACCATGACAATTGAATAAGAAAACTATTCACAATGGTCTAACTAATGATATTAGTCTTTATCACTGAGGAGAAAGTTTGTTCTTCCTCCTCTACCACCTTCTAAGGTTTTTGAGGATAAAAAACAAATGAAGAAAAGAAAAAAAGTGAAGAACAAGAGAGAATGCGCAAAGAAATAGGAGCTAGCCTCCCGTTCATGCATATAAAAGGAAAGAGAGAGTAGTACTCCTCCTAAGGTTACTCCAAAGGAGAGAAATTTGTCAAAGAAAATTTTCCTTAGTGAGGAACCATCTCACCTTCTTCTTTATAGAGGATCCCTATCATGCATATCAACAACTCTAGAGAGCCCACATTCCTATCTCTTTTGGAAATTTTTTTGAAAGAATTTGAAGATGTCTTCCCCAAGAGAATCCCAAGGTCTTCCACCAATTAGGGGGATAAAACACCAAATAAATTTTGTTAATAGGGCAAGTCTACCAAATAGGCCAACCTATAGGACTAATCCCCAAGAAACAAAGGAGATTCAAACCCAAGTCCAAGAGTTTCTTAACAAATGTTGGGTCCAAAAGAGCTTAAGTTCATGTGTCGTGCCTATGTTGTTACTCCCTGAAAAGGATGGAAAATTGAGGATGTGTTGTGATTGTAGGTCCATTAACAACATCATCATTAAGTATAGGCACCCAATTCCAAGACTAGATAACATCTTAGAAGAGTTGCATGGGTCCACCATGTTTTCTAAAATTGATCTTAAAAGTGGTTATTACCAAATAAGGTTAAGAGAAGGTGATGAGTGGAATACTGCATTTAAGACCAAATATCGATTATATGAGTAGTTGGTGATGCCTTTTGGCTTAACTAATGCACCTAGCACCTTCATGAGGTTGATGAGCCATGTCTTAAGTGATTCTATTGGTAAGTTTGTGGTTGTGTATTTTGATGATATCTTAGTCTGTAGCCAAAGTCTTCATGAATATCTAAGAGATTTTCATAAAGTGCTCCCTACTTTGAGAAAGAACCACTTGTTTGCCAACAAGGAGAAGTGCACATTTTGTGAGGATAACATGATCTTCCTATAGTCAATAAACATGGAGCTCATGTTGATCCTTCCAAAGTCATGGTGCAACTCTTAACTACCTCACCTATTATAAGGAATTGTATGCACCCGCGAGGTCCCTGATGAATCAATATTTTCTACTATTCACTTAACTTCTTGTACTAGATTTAATTGGGAAATTGTGCTTAATTGTCCAATATTTCCCCAATTTTGATTTTGGTCTTGATTTGACCAATAATTCTTATTTTAATTAATTTAAAGGTTTAATAGGTTCGGAGGTCCCTATATTTGTGGGTTCGTTTTAATTGGGTCCTCCAATTTTGAAAGTGATCAATTTGGTCCCTAATTTAACAAAATTGAGTCAATAATACCCTTTCCGTTAAATGCAATGGACGTCATTAACTTTTTAAACATGTGGTATGTTGAAGCATCCTTCAAATAAAACTATGCCACCTGCAAATAAAAAGATGCCTCAACATGCCACATGTTTAAAAAGTTAACGTCGTCCATTATATTTAACGGAAAGGGTATTATTGACTCAATTTTGTTAAATTAGGGACCAAATTGATCACTTTCAAAATTGGAGGACCCAATTGAAACGAACTCACAAATATAAGGACCTCCGAACCTATTAAACCTAATTTAAATTATCCGAGCTTAATTATTTCCGTTATTATTTTCAGAGCAATTTTTGGAATCATATTTTGGGACAACAAAAGTGTTGTCACGTCATTTGCTTTTTGTCCACATCATCATTTTAGATTAATTTCAATTGTAAATTCGGTTTTGTATTTTGTTGGACCAAACTCACACATTTGGGCCTATTTTGGTCAATTTAGAAAAGGCCCACTAAGGGGGCTGACCTAGGTTATTTTCGTGCTTAGCTTCTGGAAAGGGGAGAAGGCTCTTCATTATTAGGTTTTGCTTTCATTTTCGTTCATTGCTATTTCTATGTATACTGAATTCGTTTTGCAATATTAATTAAAATTTGATTTTACATTTCAATTTCGTCTACCCATTTGAATTTACGTTTTGCATTACTCATGCGTTTTGCTTTGCTCTTCCATTTCAATTTCTATTTGCATTGCATTCTGTTCCGTTTGTCGTGGTGAATTTGCGTTTTCTAGCACTATTTCAATCTCAATTGCGTTTTCTGTTCTTGTTTTATTGCTAGGGAGGCGTTTTTTGGGTTCATTTGCGTTACTAGGTTCATTGAAGTTTCATGCTGTTATGTTTTCGATTAGTTCTCATTGTTTAGAACTCATTTTCATGGAAGGCTAAATCTGTTTGGTTGGTCATAGTGTCATTACATTGCTTCCTTAAGATTTCTACACCATATTTGTGATTCTGCCATGGCTACCCTGCATAATGACAATCTGTTTTGTTCTTTTCAAGTTAGGTGCACACTTAGTTACCAAATTCGTGTGTGCATAATTGAGTAATCATGTGAAATTACATTTTTATGAAAACCCAATTAATCTTTGCTTAGTTGGTTGGTCGGTGTTGGATTAAGGTGAAAGGAGTGTTTAAGTTATTGCTAATCAAGGATTGGAAACATTGTAACTGAACTAATGACCAACCGTCTTTCATTAGTGTTTTAATTCGTGTTTTAATCGGTTAATTTAAGTTCGGACAAACTGTCCAAATCCCCTCCCCCCACTATGTGTTTGACCTATTGTCTAAACCATATTTGGTCCTTGAGAGACGACCTAAGAGTCACTTCTTAGTATATATTGCACTTTAGTTGCATATTAATTTGATTCAGGTAGGATCTCAATCAAATTTGGTGCCGTTGTTGGGGACGAACGATTCAGTCTTAGGTTTTGTGTTGTGAATAGTGCATGGATAGTGACCAGTTGTTTCTAATTAATTGGCATTTTTGGTTTTGATAGCTAGAGTTGTTGTTTTTCTTTGAAATTTTTTGTGCTCACTTCTTTTGGTCGATATTTTGATAGAAAAATCCCAAAAGCACTTATAGTAGTCCCAATTCTGTTTTGTGAAAAACGAGTCAGCCAAAACTTCGCATCGCCGTAACTTTTGCTCATAATATCAGAATTGGACGTATTATTTATGCTTTTTGGGTAGAAAAACATGAGTAATCCATTCCAGCTTGCTATGCCAGTTGCCCTTGCCTCCAATTCCAAAAAGAGGTTGTTTTCCATTTCTTTTTTATTTTGAAGTTTTATTTTCCCCGTTTTTCATACTTTCTTGCATTGGTTCATATAGTTATACTTTGAATTTTGCTTTGAAATTTTTTGTGCTATCTTTTCATGATTTTAGGGTCTTTCTTACAAAACTTCAGCTCATTTGGATAAGGTTTGCATATACTTTCAGTTTACTCCTCTATGTTTCATTATGTTGACTTTTGTTGAGAGGTGTTGATTCAGTGCATGACTAGGGACAATCTTGGGCCATTACCACCCTTTGATCATGAAATTGATAGGGCTTTTCATAGATTAGTTAGGCATTCTAGGAACTTTTCTTTAGATTCTATTCCATTCGAGTTAATACCTTTAGAGTCTCAACATTTTACTTTTGTTTCTGTGTCTACTCCTCCATATTTTGTGCATACTGCATCTGATTCTTCATCTTCATCTACATCTACATCTGCATCTCCATATTTTCATAACGAGAACTGTTGATAGAGGGAGCTATGTCAAAGGTAAACTTAAAGCCTTGTGTGTTTTCGATGATGATAATAACAAAAATGTTTCAATGAGTTACTTGCATAACAAGAGAAACATTTTAATATGCAAAGCTGCATTTACTGTTTGTTTGTGCTTGAACTGTTTTGTTTGCATACTTACTGTGGTTATATATGAGTTTATATCTATTGTTAAAAAAGACGTTTCTCACACCAAGAGGGGGTGAATTTGTGTTACGTAAAAAGTGATTACTTTCAAAAACTTTTTTGCAAAATAAGATGTCTTTAGACTTTTCTTGAATCGCAAGTAAAATGGTATGTAATACAACAATTCACTTAATCAAATACAAAAATAGATTAATCGACTATAATAAAGAGTGTAGAGATCAGAGAAATCAAACGCTGGTTTTTATACTGGTTCGACCAACCTGCCTAAATCCAGTGTCCTTCCAACCATACGAAGCAAATGCACTATAAAGATCTAGGTTTCTACACCAAGGTTTTTACAGCGACCTCACGTCAAAATGTAAAACACCTCTCTAACCCACTAATATAATATAGGCAATACAACAAACAAGACACGCAGCAAGAACATCCTCTTCTGTTGTCAAACCCTTTGAGACACTCTCAAAGACAAGAACACAATTCTTCTTCCTGTAATCACCACAGGGAATACCAGCCAATCTTCACGATTGAAGAGTTCCTGATTAAGCAAAATACACCTCGTTGTGCAGAGAGATAAGACATTCAAACACAGTAAACCTTGCTGCAAAAGAAACCTTCAAGACTCTAAATCACCACGGTAGATCTTTGGTTCTTGAAGCTTTTCTTTCCTCTGTAAGATATCACAGCGTTTTTTGAAAGATATGAAAGTGTAAAGATTAAAACTTCTTACAAAAATCAATTCAGGCGTCAATATATAGTTTTTCACAAAACAGACGCATTTTAATTGATTTAACTATCAATGTAGTCGAATACATTTGACAGTTGTAACAGAATAATAGTAGTCAAATGCATTAATTGAATGCACATTTAATGTAATCGATTCATAATAAATGTTTGGTCAACATATTTAAAAATATGACTGTTGTGACAGTTATGTCAAGCATTTAAACAAATTTCAAATCAACAACAAACTTAGTCGAATACAAGTTGCATGCAATCGATTAAGTAGAAACACTTAGCACATTTTTGAAAACTTTTCTTCACAAAATTCATCACAACACATTTGAAAAGTATTTGTGCAAACATACGAGTTTTAATCAATTTCACCAATAATGTAATCGACTTAAAACTGTTGTTTTGCCACACTTTAAAGTTCAACAATAATGCTTGTGGTTTTTCATTTATGAAAATATGTTATGCATCCACAGATAAAATCACATATTAAACACAGTGGTATTCTATAATCAATACAATAATGTTCACATATATGCTTTTACAGATATAACAAAGTCAACATAAGCATATGACATGTATAACAAAATACACACATGTATTATTATTAATTATGTGTTGTCATCATCAAAAACATAGTTATCACTGAGATTGTGGGTTTAACTAAACCAGTGCTCCCCCTATCAATAATCTCAACATCTATGGTATGCATATTCATGGGTTTGTACGATAGAACTCTTTGCACAAAGCATGTCTGAATGAAGTCATCGATTATAGTGTTTATGTAATCGGTTAGATTCATCAAATAACAGTGAATGCTTAACTGTGGCAAACTACAAGTTTAACCGATTAAAACTCGTGCCTTTAATTACACCTGTTTGCTGAGTGCAGTGATGTGTTTTCAAATGAAAATGTTTTCAAAATCACTTAAGTGTTATACTTAACCAATTACATGGTTTTCTTAATCAGTTAAATCTCATGCACACTAAAAAAAGTTTTCATGATAAGTCTTAACTAACATAACGATCATATTTTGAATTGTTTTGACTTATGTTAATTGTGCAATCAATTACATTAAATGCGTAATCTGTTAAATCTGTTTTAATGTAATTCTGGTATAGCAGTGATAATTGCTTAACCGATTACATTAATACTATAATCGATTAATATGCATCAGACTTGAGAAAACTATATATTGATGCATAACACTCTGCATTGATAACTTTTGGACATTTGATCTTTAATATATGATAAAAGTGAGTTGAGATAAGACTTTGTAGATGTGCTCATTCTCCAAGAATTAATAAACGCTAGTTTGGCATATTTAAAGGATTCTTGAAGGAATTGCTATGTGCTTTCTTTGGCTTATCATCATCCGCACTCTGAGGTGTTCTGAACCTGATCAGTATTGTTGATTTTGCAATTTGAGGATTTTCAGCAGAAAGAGGATTGTTCTTTCTGTGTTGTATTCTTTTATATTAGATTTTGAGTTAGAGAGGAGATTACATTGAGAAAGGGTCTTTCTAAGTCTTGTTGTATAACTCAATCTTTATAGTGAAGTGGCTTTCAATTTCAGGTTGATTGAAAGGGACTAGATGTAGGCATTGAGGCCGAACTAGTATAAAAATCTTGATGTTTGTCTTTCTATCCCTTATCTCTTTTATTGAATTACAATTTTTATTTGCTTGTGTTTCAAGAAAGTGCAAAAGATTTTCAAAGGTTTTAAAAAGAACATATTGTCAGAGCGGCTGCAGTGGAATGGTTAGCGTAACAAACCAAGAGGGGGGGGGGTGAATTGGTCTTTAATAAGAACGTGTGCCTTTTAAAATTTCCACTCAATTTAACTTACTAAGAAAATAATAATGACAAAATAAAGAGAGTAAGGTTGAGAGAAATTTGCACAGATGATTTTATCCTGGTTCGGATCTTACCAATCCTACATCCAGTCGCTTATCTCAAAACAAGATAAACAGTTCACTACTCACAAAATAATTACAAATTACAATCTCACAGAAACAATTTGTAAAAATTTTGAAAACACCTCTCTTGATACCACAAGAGATGAACCTACACCTCCTTTGAGTCTTCACAAAGGATGAAACACTTCCTTCGAATACTTCACAAAGGATGACTTTCTCTTCTGAACACTTCCTCAGACGCACCAAGGATGAACCAGCTATTCCTCTGTCACCGTAGCAGCACTTCAACAACTCCACAGACATGAGTTTCTTTAGCCAAACAAGAACACACAATTCTCAAGAGTTTATGAGTTCTATAGCACAAGGGAAGAGTTATTGTTGAAGGAAAAAGAGAGTCTATTTACAGACTCAAGCAAAGAGTCTTCCATTTTCCGTTTTCTGCCGTCTAACGCTTTTAATCGATTATCTAATCGATTAAAATGAGTGCAACGACTAGTTCAACAACTAGAAAACTCCAATGGTCAAATTTAATCGATTAATCTACTTGTTAATCGATTGACTAATCGATTAAATGGTAGTTTAATCTATTATTTCAAAGATAGTTTGAGTTTTTAACTTTTACTATGATTAATCGATTAATACTAGGTATAATCGATTAATTCAACATGTTTTTTACTCTGAACATGAATTTTATAATTCTAAGATACATGGAATCAAAACCACTAAGAACCTAAGTCCTAGACATTAAATTACAATTATTACATAAGTTTTTTTTATCTCAATACAAGTCTTCAAAAAATCTTCTTGAATCTTGATTTCTCTTGACTTGATTTAGGCATCATCAAAACTTCATATTCATCATTTTGCTAACATTCTCCCCCTTTTTGATGATGATAAAAAACTCCTTTGATTTAAAGCTTCTAGTAATAATCTGGATAAAAACACAACTTATGGAAGAAAAGAATATTAGTAGATTTAGAAATAAACACAAATAAGCTTTAAACATTTTCTCCCCCTTTTTTATCATAATTAAAAAGTTGTGTTAGATTTATCCCCCCTAAAAATAATTAGAAATAATACTCCCCCTTAAGAAAAACATGTGCATAAAATTTGGGGAAAGACATGACATATTTTATTGAATTTAAACAAACATTCAAACATACAATAAAGAACATTAAAACAGACAACATAAATCATAAAGCATCTTAAGACTAGAGAACCTAAAACTCATCACTACCTCTTTACCTGATTCATCTTTATCTAAATAGCAAGAGGTTCTCATAGGAGTAGATGCTTCCTTTTCTTTGTCCATTTCAAACTTCTTAAGAATTTCTCTTTAGTACTTACTTTGAGAAATGAACGTACCTTCTTTCATTTTCTTAATTTGAAGACTGAGGAAAAATGTTAATTCTCCCATCATAGACATTTCAAATTCATCCTGCATAGTCTTGGAAAATTTCTCACAAAGAGATGTATTAGATGATCCAAAAATAATATCATCAACATATACTTGAATGATCAAAATATGTTTTCCTCTATTAAAGTCATTTACTTAAATTTTGTTTACCATTGTTTATGAAAAAAATTTAAAAAAACTCTTAAATGTTAAACATTTGGTACCCTATTACTTTGTATGGATCCTTTGGGTTAGATTGAAAAATTGAAATCATTTTACTACCCAAACATATCTACCACTTGGAACACCATAATGCTTAATTTTACATTTATTTGAAGTATGACCCTTTTTCATACAATAAAAGCATGATACACCATTTGTGTTCCTATAAGTTGTTCCTTTTTCTACCCACGTTCTACGGGTTCTATTGTTATGTTTGTTTTTAATTTTAAGAACATACTTATTTTTAACAACCTTATTTTCATTATTTTTACTACATTCTCCTAAGGTTGTGTTATCTAGTAGTTTCTTATGATTCACACAAGATGCACATTCATTACTACTAGTGTATTTACCTTTTTCATAAAATAAATTTTATTTTTCAAGTTTTTATTTTCTTCAAAAATATTTTCAAGATTTAATTTTAAATTTTTATTTTCTTCAAAAATATTTTCAAAATTTAATTTTAATTCTTTAAAATCTTTTTTCAATTTCTTATAACCATTATCTAATTTTTCAGATTCTATTATTAAAGCAGCATAAGTTTCATGTAATTCATCTTCACTATATTGACTATAATTATCAGAATAGCTAGATGTACTTACTTGGCTTCCAGTGTCGTCGTCCGCCATCAAACAAATTTTTGCTTCTTCATCAGAATTGCTCAAATAAGAAATTGTTTCATTGTCATCGTCCCATGCGATGTAGGCTTTCTTTTTCTTGAAGATTTTCTTTTCTTTCTTTTCTTCACCCTTATTTTGATTTGGGCAATCAACTTTTAAGTGTCCCCTGTCTCCGCAACCATAGCATCTATAATTTGAGGAAGATCCTTTGTCTTCTCTCTTTTCGTATTTAAATCTTCCTTTGCCTTTTGACTTCATGAACCTGTTGAGCCTTTTGATTACGAGACTCAAATTTTCTTCATCATTTGAGTCTTCATCTTATATTTTGCTCTTAGATTTGAAGGCTAGAGTATTTTTCTTAGTTTTTGCATCTTCTTCATCTAGTCTTCTAATGTCAAGTTCATGCTCTCTCAATTTTCCAAATAATGTCGCCATAGTCATTGTGTTGAGATTTTGTGACTCAGAAATTGCAGTCACTTTTGGTTGCTAAGACCTGTCTAAAGATTTAAAATTTTTTATGTTAAGCTCATCATTTTCGAAAGACTTACCTAGTCCAATGAGATGGTTTACGATGTTGGTGAAGCGTTTCTCAACATCTGATATTGTTTCTCCTTGCTTCATCTTGAACATTTCATATTCCTATATTAAGGTATTCTTTCTAGATATCTTTACATCATCTGTACCTTCATGGGTTACTCTCAGCACTTTCCACATTTCTTTGCAGTCTTATAAACAAAAATCCTATAAAACTCATCAACAGTTAAAGTAGATGAAATAATATTACGAGCTTTTACATCATTTTGAAACCTTTTCTTATCTTCAGCAGTCCACTGAACACGGGGCTTTGGTTCCTGCATATTGTTAGTAGGAACAAAAGGACCAAATGCAATAACTTTCCAAATATCAACATCAATAGATTCAATAAATATTTGCATTCTAACCTTCCAAAATGCATAATTTTCACTTGTGAATAGTGGTGGTCTATTGATAGAAGCACCCTCTACTAAAGTTTGATATGATCCCACCATTTAAATAACTATCAAATCAAGCTCTGATGCCAATTGTTAGAGCGACTGTAGCAGAATGATTAACGTGGGATAATAAACCAAGCGGGGAGGTGAATTGGTTTTTAATAAGAATGTGCGCCTTTTAAAATTTCTACTCAATTTAACTTACTAAGCAAATAATAATGACAAAATAAAGAGAGTAAGGTTGAGAGAAATTTGCACAAATGATTTTATTCTGGTTCGGATCTTTCCAATCCTACATCCAGTCACTTATATCAAAACAAGATAAACAGTTCACTACTCACAAAACAAATTACAATAGCATAGAAATAATTTGTAAAAGTTTATAAAATACCTTTCTTGATACCACAAGAGATGAACCTACACCTCCTTTGAGTCTTCACAAACGATGAAACACTTCCTTCGAATACTTCACGAAGGACGACTTTCTCTTCCGAACACTTCCTCAGACGCACCAAGGATGAACCAACTATTCCTCTGTCACCATAGCAGCACTTCAACAGCTTCACAGACAAGAGTTTCTTTAGCCGAACAAGAACACATAATTCTCAAGAGTTTATGAGTTTTAGAGCACAAGGGAAGAGTTATTGTTGAAGGAAAAAGAGAGTCTATTTATAGGCTCAAGCAAAGGCTCTTCCATTTTCCGTTGTCTGCCATCTGACGCTTTTAATCGATTAACTAATCGATTAAAATGAGTGCAACGGCTAGTTCAACGACTAGAAAACTCCAATGGTCAAATTTAATCGATTAATCTACTTGTTAATCGATTAGCTAATCGATTTAATGATAGTTTAATCTATTATTCTAGAGACAGTTCGAGTTTTCAGCTTTTACTATGATTAATCAATTAATACTAGGTATAATCCATTAATTCAGCGTGTTTTTGACCCTGAACATAAATTTTATAATTCTAAGATACATGGAATCAAAGCCACTAAGAACCTAAGTCCTAAACCCTAAATTACAATTATTACAAAAGCTTTTTATCTCAATACAAGTTTTCAAAAGATCTTCTTGAATCTTGATTTCTCTTGACTTGATTTGGACATCATAAAAAACTTTATCTTCATCATTTTGCTAATACATATTTTTTAATACAAACTAATTAACCCCCCTCTTGGTTGGGAAATAAGGCCTATCCATTTTGGAAGTTACTGGAAAACTAATTGATTAGATTTTCTGTGTAATCGATTATTTTGATCCTGATGGCCTCTATTTTTCAAACCTTTGGTGAAGGTGCGTCCAGAAACAGACCTCTTCTGTTTGCAGGAGAAAACTATCCTTTTTGGAAAATTAGAATGAGAATTTTCTTGGAATCAGTAGATAAAGGTATTTGGGATGCCATGATAAATGGACCTTATGAGCCTACAAAGGTTGTTAATGGTAAGACTGTTTTAAAGAATTTTTCTGAGTGGAAACAGGATAAAAGTAAAAGAGCACATTATGATGTTAAAGCTAGAAATTTTATTTCATCTGCACTAACAATTGATGAGATTTTCAGGTTATCTACATGCAAAATTGCAAAAGAGATGTGTGATGTCCTTGAAGTTACTCATGAAGAATCTGTTGAAGTGAAAAGGGCCAGAAAGAACTCTCTCATCCAAGAATATGAGATGTTTCAGATGAAACCTAGAGAAAACATTTATGATGTCCAGAAGAGGTTCACGCATATTATTAATCACCTCATAGCACTTGGAAAATCTTTTGAAAAGGAGGAGATTAATATCAAGATCTTGAAGAGTTTGAATAAAAGTTGGCAACCGAAGGTGACTGCCATATCTAAATAAAGGGATTTGACATCTATGAACATGACAATATTGTTTGGTAAACTCAGGGAACATGAGTTGCAACTTGGAAGATTGAGGGACGAAGAAGAAATTGAACAAAAGCACTCAATTGCCCTCAAGATTTCCAACAAGAAAGCCTCAAGAAGCAATGATACAGATGCAAATTCAGATGTTGAAGTACCAGAAAAAGAGTACTCAATATGATGGTAAAGAAATTTAAAAAATTTATGAAATCTAGAAACAATGTATCTGATTTTGCAGGTAATATAAAAGGAAGCAAAAGAAGAGGCAAAACTCTTACTCCTATATGCTATGAGTGTGGTAAAGAATGCCACATTAAACTTGAATGTCCTACATATTAATGAATTTTTTTTTATAAAAACAAATAATAAACAAAAGTAAAAATAAATGATTTATAAAAATATGAGAAATTCATAACGTATAATTTAAAAAATCATAAAAATATAATTTTTTATAATGCATATAAGTGTGATATAAGTATTATGATGTGCAAAGGTTAAATGTTATATTGAAATATTTATTAAAAATTTAACCTTTAATAAAAATATAAATTTTAATATAATATTTATATAAAAATTAAATTTAGTTTCAATTTCAAATAATTTTTTATTTTAAAATAAATTAAAACTAAATTAAATATTAGATATTAACAATGACATTAATAATCACTTTAACATGTGATACAATACTAACTTAACATATAACCAATTATTTTAGTTAATTTTGATAAAAATGAAAAAAAGAATTACAAACTCACGCGACAAACATTTTTAACATTCCGCTAACTATATAAATACAGTTAAAAGAAAGACCGCATTAACAAAAAAATAAATTTTTATTGAATACAAAAAAAAAAGTACATGCAATAAATTGAACGAAAATATAAATCAAAGTAGCATTTATGTCTATAATTTATCATTAATTAAGTAATTCAGAATTTATTTTTACTTTTTTTCTTATTTCTTCTTCTTCACGTAGTGTTCTCCAAATACCACGACATTAAAACGTAAATTCATCCTAATCACCTCTCTAATAGTTGTTATGACTGTTTCTTTGTACTTAATGGGATATATATTTAAGCACTCTCTATGTATATTATTAGACCAAAACCAGTGGCTCACTCTGTTGGTCTCTCTTCTTTGTTCTGCGCCCACAGTCCCAAGCCTAAACCCGGAAACCGGTTCCGGTTTTATTAAAAACCGCTTTTGGCTCCCGAAAACCAGGAGTTTTTTTAAACGTCCAAAAACCAGTGCAGAGTGGACCCTTTACCCCCAATATGTGGCGATTCGACCGCACTGGTTCTCTCTGCGTGCATGACACGCGCTTCCTTTTGGCTCCTCAAAATTTGTAGCCTTTTGCATGCATAACCTGACACCATGCGAATTTACCGTTCCGTCCTTCCGTTCTTTGTTTTCTATGGCAGTTTGATTGATTCCTTAATCTACGCGCCCGACTGTCTGTATGTCTGTCACTGCGCGTTTCGCACACAGAAACAAAACGTACTTTGGTCATCTATAGGAGAGATCCGTATGTTTTACGGTACTACTGCAGTTCCATTTTATTCTCATTTCTTTTATTAAACTTTAATAAATTCACTTGCTCTTTTGAGAATGTTTATTTTTAATTCTTGTAAAGTTTTATGTAGTGTATTTAATCTTTCAATTCATTGTCAAATTACGTTATTTGGTCTATAAATGTTAATAGAAACTATTAGCGATAAGTTAAAGCTGCATATGTTAAATTTAATTGTTAAATATTATTATTAATCTTTAATATAATCAATAATTGGTATTTATTATTTCTATTTTAGGCATGGGTGCATTTTTCATAAATAATTTTGAGAAAACCAAAATTGTTTAATTTTGGGAAAGTAATGCAATTAAATTTTTTATATGATCGAAATTAAATTTTTGTAAAATTATTAATTTCAAAAGTGAATTTAAATCTGCTGAGAAATATTTTTTTAAACAAAAAAGTTATGAACAAAACATCGGATAGGAAATATATTTTTGTGGTTATTTAAAAATATGTTATTACTACTTTTCAAATAATAAATCCATCTTTAATTTTTATTGAATTGAAGCTTAGAGAAGACGGGAAATGTTTTTTAAAAATTAGTAGCTCTTATATATCAAAATGGGATAAAATAAGTGACATGTAGGGTTTAGTTAGTTGCAGTAATAGAAAGTAAAAAACTAAAACAGAAAATGTAAATAAATGAAAATTGACATTGTTTAAATAGACAAAAAAAATTAGTAAAGAAATAGTATAAAGTAAGATGATTTTATTCATTATTAATAATTTTATGCATTATTTCTAACATTAATTATGTTTTTAAAATTAGTAAATACTATTGTGTTAAGTTTAATTAGTGATTTGATAATATAAATTAATAATTCAGGTGGAGAGAAGTCGGAAGAAGATTTATTCATTTTATAAGGAATATATTTATCATGGTGACAATGTACAAGTGTAATTAGTATTGTGTGTTGTTGATATCATTGTTAAGTTATTATATGTGTATCATATATATGATGTTTTAAATTATGCTACTCCATCCTTGTTTATATATGTTGTTGATTATTATGATTAAACGTGTTATTAGAATATATTACATTATTGTAAAATGGTTTTCAAGTTTGTATATATGATTACAAAGAATAGGTATATATATAACAATAGGAGAAAGGATATATCTCCGAGAAAAAAAAACAATTCAGTTCCTATAATTAAACAATCATTATAATTAAGTTAGTTCCTATAACTAGTCTTCAAAACTAGCTAATATAACAAATCAATCTATATTTAGTAATTTATTGTATAGTGAATCAATTATAAATTTTAACACTCTTTCTCAAGTTGGTGAATAAATGTCAGTTAGGCCCAACTTGCTTAAAAATTTAGAGAACACTAGTTTTAGAACTACTTTAGTGAGAATATAAGCCAACTGATCTTTTGTTTTGATCTTATGCAACTTTAAGATTCTCCCATCCAACTTTTCCTTAATGAAAAACTTGTCTACTTCAACATGTTTTGTGTGATCATGTTGTACTAGATATTTGGCAATATCACATGCAACTTTGTTGTCACAATACAACTGGATTGATTGCCTAAGAGGATATCCCAAATCTTTCAACAGTAGCTTCAACCACAACGCTTCACATAGACCAAGTGCTATACCTCTAAATTCAGCTTTTGCACTTGAGTGAGGAACCACACTTTAGTTTTTACTCCTCCAAATTACAAGATTTCCACCTACAAATGTGAAATAAACTAAGGTAGACTTCCTATTATCTAGAGATCCAACCCAATCTGCACCCATATATACATTTATGTCTTGATAATCAACGTGGTTAGTGAATAAAATACCCCTTCCAGGTGTAGATTTCAAATACCTTAAGATGTGCATGACAACATTCATATATTTTTCACCTGGGTTATGCATTACTGACTAACAACACTTAATACATAAGTAAGATATGGTCTGCTATAGGCTAAATACATTAATCTTCCTATAAGCCTTTGATATCTCCCTTTGTCAATCGATACCTGATTTGGCTCAAGACACAATTTCAATCCTTCTTCAATAAGAGTAGTAGTAGGATGACACTCTTTCATGCCTGTTTCTCACAAAAGATCTAAGGTATATTTTCTTTGGGAGAGAAATAGTCATGTTTTTTGATCTGGAAACTTCTATTCCAAGATAATATTTTAGACAACCGAGATCTTTCATTTTCAATGTTCTAGATAAATAGCTTTGTAGAGCTTTCCTTTCTTTAGGGTAATTTCTAGTAACCATCATATAATCTACATATATATGATACGAGTAGTGATGTTACTGTGTTGTTTCTTTAGAGACAAAGTGTGATATGAATTGCTCTTATGATAGCCAAAAGCAATCATTGCCTCTAAAAACCTTTCAAACCATTTCCTTAGGGATTGCTTCAAGTTATACAAAGATTTCTTTAGTTTACACACCTTTTGGCTATGCTTCTTTAGAACCATACATCTTGGTGGAAGCTCCATATAATCTTCTTCAGATAATTCTCCATGGATGAAGACGTTCTTTACATCAAACTGTTGTAACAACCAATCTAAGTTTACTGCTAGAGATAACAACACTCGTACACTGTTAAGTTTAGCCATAGAAGCAAATGTCTCTGTATAGTCTATCCCATAAGTATGAGTGTAGCCCTTTGCCACTATCGTTGCTTTAAATCTTTCAATTGTGCCATCCGCTTTATACTTTATAGTATAAATCCATCGACATTGAACTGGATTATTTTCTAGTGGACAGTCAACAAGTTCCCATGTTTCATTTTGTTGCAAGGTTTTCAGTAACTCATTCATCATATTTTTCCATCATGGATCAGTCAAGGCTTCCTGTACATTGTTATGAATAACTAAAATAGATAATTGATTTACAAATGACTTATTTGATTCAGATAAACGAAGGTAGGAAACAAAATTATTCATAGCATATCTAACCTTACTATAAAGAGTAGGCTCATAAGTGGCTTTAGGAATGCCTCTAGTGTGATGTTTTGATAGTTGTTTTTTTGTTGGCACATGATTAAGATCATCCATTACAGAAAACGTGCAACGAAATGTTTAAGTGTAGGACAAAACCAAGAGGGGGTGAGTTGATTGAAGTTAAAAATTGCTTCCCTTTAAACAAATTTTTGCTTTTAAAAATTTCTTTGAGAAAACGGAAAACTTGCGTTGATTAAAAGAAAATAAATAAAGTAAAGAAGGAAAGAGAAAAGTTACACAAGTAATTTTTATACTGGTTCGAATCAAAAGATTCTACGTCCAATTGTTAATATCTCTAAAAGAGGGATTAACTTTTTCACTAAAATGAATAACAAATTACAATAAAGAAACAAAGATGAGATTAGAAAACACCACTCTTAATAGATAAGAGAGGACCAACACCTTCTTTTGATGCACAAAAAGAATGAACAACTTGATTTTGCTTGATAGAAGAGCACCAACAACTTAGACACACTAAGTAACAACTTTTCCTTCTTCAAGAACCGAAACCACAACCTTTCTTAAACACTAGTTTATCAGACTATACTCTTGCTATGTAATAGTTTAAGTAACCTTTAAAGAACTTTGAAACACACAAGGAAGATGGAACGAGCTAACCAACACAATGGAAACTCAAGACAACTTCAAGAATAATGGTGGAATTCTATTGGATAACTCTAAAGAAGAAGTAAACGACTCAGAAAGCTCGTAATCACACTCTGACAATGAGGTAGAATTTTTTGACTTAGACTAAGTTACTGAAGCCTATTATAGATTACTGATAAAATGTGTATAACTAGCTAAAACCCATCAAAAAGTAAAGAAAAAAATAGATGAATCTCAAAAGGAAATTATTTTTTGGAGAATGAATGGACATCGTTCATGAGAAAAGGTAAAATCCTAGAAAATGATGTTTGCAAATTGGAAAGCAAACTAGTTATCTCAGAAAGAGAAAGTGTAAACTAATGCAGAAAAATAAAGAACTGATAGAAAATTAAACAATTGCAAAAGACTCTAGATGCCTTGAATCTCTTCCTCTCGAAAACAACACTTTGCTCAAGACATTGAATAAAACATATGGAGAAACCAAATCCTTAAAACTTCTTGTCAAAAATAAAAAACATCTTGCACACGAAGTGAGTCTTAAACACAATAACAATAATGCAAATTATTTCTCCAAATCCACTAAAAGATTCAAGCATGAATCTTATAAAAGAAACGAGCAACAAATAGGTACAACTAATAAGAAAGGACCCATAATTAGATCGGTACCAAATGATCATATCATTTTGCTTACAGATGTCCTAGAAGATTGAATGGAAACCCTAATTATGGAACCTAATAGGTGGCTCCTAATGGTACATAACAGAAGAAAACTATATATTCCCAAGCTAGAAGGATAAAAAAGAAGCAGAAATCATCAGAAGAAAAAATGTGAGAAAGAGGATCACAAACTCTTAAAGGAAAGGTATGAACAACATCCTTCATTTTGAAACAATTTTAAAACAACAACATAATGTACATAGCATAAGTTAATTAGAAACTAGCTGATACATTGTTTACTTACGTTCAATACAAAAACAATATCTATTAAAGCACATCATGAAAAGTTCAAAAGTAGTCATCCTAAACAGTGTGCCTAGCCATCCTTTATAGTCTAGGAAACACTGAATAAGTAAACTCAACCCAACATTTCAATCACGATTCACATAGAATCTAGAAATGAAACGTCGAAGAGTTAACATCTAAAATATGTCACACCCCACATTGTCTAAGACAGATCGTTTATAGACAATCATACATATATATAGAGATGGATAAGTTGCATTTAATAGTAAACCTAGCTAGACATGTGACACATCATCTAGGTTAAAACCTTGAAATTAACATTTCCACGTCATACAATGTCGTGCAAAAATCATTAAATGAGTAATGATGATTTATTTCAAAATTCCTGACGAATACAATTCCAAGACTCCACCTTTTTCTCTTGCATCATAACGGCTAAACCAAACACTCATTGTGCTCCTCAAGTCACCAAACCATTCTCTTGATATATATCTCTCTCATAAACCTAAAGTCACCAAAAACCACTCAACAATCATGGCCTCTCACCCTAAGGAAATCCTTACGATTGATGAAGTATCTGTTATCAAAAGTGCATCCATCATCAACCAAACAGAAGACAAATCTTTCAGAATCTATCTAGAACACTGGGTAGACCTCAAGGACCTAAGAGTCCATGGCTTTGACATTCTGTTGGATGCACACTGTTGTGACATTCATCTGTTCTTTGAGTGTGACTCTCCCATTCTCCCCGAACTGATTTGTCAATTCTTGATCAACATGGAGCTTAAAGAAGAAGATACAACCTTAAAGGTACTAGGTCAAAATAGATTGTTAATATTGGAACCATAGTAGATGCAATCAATTGTCCCAGAGTTGATACTTGCTATAATGACGACTGGGATAAAATGTATAAAGACAAAGGTGGAGTTGACAATTCCCTAATTAAATCTGGTATACGAAGCTAAGTGGATGATTAATGGATTCATCAAGGACTAATGGATGACTAATATAGACAAGTGAAGAAATAATCGATTACATAAGTTTGCTAATCGGTTAAAACAGAGAAATAGTCTAATCCATTACAAAAATAGCCTAATTTGTTAAGATTGTTCAATGAATCAATAATAGGCTTAAGTGTTTAAATAATCGATTATACACATAGGATAATCTGTTAAAACAGAGAAAAAACATAACAGATTATGCAATTAACATAATCGGTTATAATGCTACAAGATTTGAAAATCCTATATATATATATGTGACTTGAAACTTGTTTCAAAAGAGTTATCATTCTCAAATACTAACATTCTCATTGAGTTTTGATTACAAGTGCGTTCAAGAAACGGTCTTGGAGGATCTATACTACATTGGTTGATTATCCATCAAGATTCATTCAAGACTTTGTGCTAAAGTGGTTCTGATTCAATCTACACTTGAGGAGTGTGACTTAGAGATCAGAATCTTCAGAAACAATATGTGTATTATGCACCTGTATGGGTAGTGCTGCAAAATGGGCCACCCAGCCTAGCTTGGCCTGGCCCGACTCACCACGAGTTGGCCACTTAGTTAGCCAACCCAACCCGGATCATTTATTAGCAAGCCGAAAAAATTCAAAATCGGCTTGGCCCACCATGGGTTGGTGGGTTAAACTGGTTGACTCACTAACTCACTTAATTATAATTTTTTAAAATAAAAAAATTACAGTTTTTTGTAATTCAAATTTAAATAAATTTCACTTTAAAATGATGTTAAACCCCAAAGATAATTAAAAAAAAAGTAACATACAACTCAAATGTAATTCAAAAGCAAACTAAAAAAGTAAATAAACAAGTTTATAATATTGATAATTTTTGTGTCACTTATCCATTTATAAGATTAGAGTCTTGAATGGATAAATTTGTAATATTTTGCTCTCTTGAAACATCCTTTTCTTTATTCATATTTACAATACAATAAAAAAATGTTAAGAAATAATATTGAAAAATAAAATGATTAATAAATAAATTAAACTAGGTGGGTTGGTGAGCGAATCCGGCTGGCTCACCATGGGTTCAACCCGGGTGAGTCGAGTTCTAAGTGAGCTGGGTTATAAGTGAGTTGGGTTGGGTTCAAACCCAACTCGGCCCAAACCCGTGGTGGGCCGAGTTGGCCCGCAGGTTTTGACCTATTTTGACAGCACTATATGCGGGTTTGCCAAGGATTAAGGGTTGTGATTGCTCTTGGTTTGTAAGAGAGTGAGGTTGTTCATCTCTTGTATTGCTATATTGGTTTTGAGTGGTGAGAGGAGTGCATTGAGAGGGTTGTCTCTGCATTTCTGTACACTCAATCAATTATAATGGATTTCCTTCAATTAAGGTTGTTGAAGGGGGACTGAATGTAGGCTTGTGATAGTCGAACCAGTAGAGATTGTTTGTGTTGATCTTTCACTACTCTTTCCCTACTTATATATTCATTACTATTTGTCTTGTTGTTGTTGTTGCCTCTAGTATTGTTGCACTCGTGGAGGCACATAGGGTCTACTCGGCCTTGCAGCATTTTGATTCTGGAATGGTGGTGGTTGTTGCTGTTGCTATTGCTATGGAACATTGGACCATCTCAAACTTGGGTGATTCCTCCACCTTGGGTTGTATCTATTACTTGAGAGGTCATAACTCTACTGGTGTGGTTTCCTGTTGTTGTAGATGTTTCCAACATAGGCTTGAGGAGCATCTAGGTCAACTGGTTGCTGTAAAGAAGGACAATCATCTGTATAATGAGCACTAGAGGGAAAATGCCACATAAACATGCAACAGATGCAGGTGCAGGTGCAGGTTTGTGATTACTGGCCAATTGTGTCACTAAACTCACAAGAGCATCGGGTTTGCTCTCCAATTTCTTATCTACAGATGATGAAGAATGAGTAGCAACATCATGAACTTTCCTTACCACAATAGCTTTATTTCTCACACTAAACTGTTTGGGGGTGGAAACCATCTTCTCAATCAAATGACTGGCTTCATCAGGCGTCATGTCACCAAGCGCTCCACCACTAGCAGTGTCAATCATATTCCTCTCCATGTTGTTCAGGCCTACATAAAAGTATTGGAGAAGGAGTTGCTCGGATATCTGATGGTGTTGGCAACTTGCATGTAATTTTTTAAATCTTTCCCAATACTTGTACAAACTTTCACCACCCAATTGCCTAATTCCAAATATATCCTTTCTTATGGCCGTAGTCCTGGATGCTAGAAAGAATTTCTCCAAAAATAATCTCTTAAGGTCATCCCAACTGGTTATGGATCTAGGCGCAAGGTAATACAACCAATCCTTTGCCACACCTTCTAGTGAATGAGGGAACGTGTTCAAGAAGATGTGATCTTCTAGAACATCTGGAGGCTTCATAGTTGAACAAACTATGTGGAACTCCTTCATATGCTTGTGTAGGAATTTACCTACAAGTCCATGAACCTTTGGCAACAAATGGATCAGTCCAGTTTTGAGAACATATGGCATGTCCTCATTAGTATATTGGATGCACAAGCTTTCATAAGTGAAATCAGGTGTAGTCATCTCCCTAAGAGTCCTCTCGTGAGGTGGAGATTGAACCATATTGTTCTTGGTATGAAAAGAACCAGAATCATAATCAGAATTATTTGCAGATTCAGAATGCACAAAATATGGAGCAGTAGGCACAAAAGGAGACTGCTCAGCACTATGTAAACAAATGATATCTAAATGCACAGACTCTAAAGATGAATTCCTAGAATGCCTAACTAATCTATGAAAATTACTATCAATTTCAGGATAAAAAGGGTGGTAATGGCCCAAGATTGCCCCTAGTCATACACTGACTCAACTCCTATCACCAAAAGTCAACACAATGAAAGGTAGGGGGTAAACAACAAGTATATTCAAACCTTATCCAAATAAGCTGAAATTTTGTGACCAACCCCCTAAAATCATGAAAAGATAGCACAACTAATTTCAAAGCAAAATTCAAAGTATAACTATGTCAACCAATGCAAGAAAGTATGAAAAACGAGAAAAATAAAACTTCAAAAATAAAAAAGAAATAAAAAATGGTCTCTTTTTGGAATTGGATGCAAGGTGAACCAACAAAGTGAGTTGGAATGGATTAGTCGTGTTTTTCTACCCAAAAAGAATATATAATATATCCAATTCTGACATCGGGAGCAAAAATTACGTCGACGCGAAGTTTTTGCCGACCCATTTTTTACAAAACAGAATTGGGACTATTACAAGTTCTTCTAGGACTTTTCTATGAAAATATGGACCAAAAGAAGTGCACATACCAAATTTCAACAAAAAATAAGACCTCTAGCTATCAAAACAAAAAATTCCAATTAATTAGAAAAAACTAGTCACTATTCACGCACTATTCTAGGATTTTTCTATGAAAATATGGACCAAAAGAAGTGCACATACCAAATTTCAACAAAAAATAAGACCTCTAACTATCAAAACAAAAAATTCCAATTAATTAGAAAAAACTAGTCACTATTCACGCACTATTCACAATGCAGAACCTAAGACCGAATCGTTGGTCCCCGGTAACGGCGCCAAATTTGATCGAGGCCGTACCCAAATCAAATTGATATGAAATTAAGTGCAGTATAATACTAGGAAGTGACTCCTAAGTCATCTCTTAAGGTCAAACACGTAGTAGGAGGTTTTAGAACAAATTTTTGTGAAATGAAATGAACTTATTAACACACAAATTAAACAAAGATTTAAAGACGGTTGGTCTTTAGTTCAGTTACAATGCTTCCAATCCTTGATTAGCCATAAATTGATCGCTCCTTTTACCCATAATCCAATAGAATTAACCAACTAAGCAAAGACTAATCCCATTTTCATAAAAACGAATTAAGTAAACGCAATGCACCTTATTCAATCGATTATGATAATCAAACCAAATTAGACCACTAAGTGTGTCCTAATCACAAGTGCAAAATATATTGAACGTGATGCAAGGCAAGGCAGCAAAATTACATTAATAGTGAAGAAACCTCAAGGAAACGTTGCAATAACACTAATGACCAATCCAAAAAGAGTAAGTTACCATTAAAATTAGTTTACACAACAAAACGAACTCAAAATCATCATCTTACAGCCAATACGAAATGCATAATATGATTAGAATAGTGACATTAAACTAGAAACAAAACCAAACCAAATTCAATAACTGAAAACTGATGCAGAACAGAGAAATGAAATGGAAAAATATGCTAGGAATTATAGGGAAAATGAAACAGCAATAGAGAATGAAACATTAGATGTAAAACAAAAGTGAAAATAGCAACATGAAGTTGAGAGAAACTAGAAAAACGTTGAACCAAACAAAACAAATTCAAACACAACAAAAGAGGTTAAAACATAAAAACAAAACAGAATCAAAGCCCAATAGAAACATAACCAAAAAAATGAAATTGGAAAAGAAAACGAAATTACATTTCATTGAAATTGGAAAATTGCCCTCTTGGAGTCCCAAAATATAATCCTACAATTTCCCTGAAATTAGTAACGGGAATTATTAAGCTTAGATAATTCAAATTAATTAAAATAAGAATTACTGGTCAAATTAAGCTCAAGTAGCAAAATTGAGGAAATATTGGACATTTAAGCACAATTCCTTAATTAAATATGGTACAAGAAGCTAAATAAATACGAGAGAATATTGATTCATCATTTACGATCATTGCATATATTATCTTGAATATTAGGAATTGCACATGATATCATATGTTATATTCATTTGAATTCAGTAAAAATGCTTTGATATGTATCTATCATATACATCTAATAAATTGTTTTAAATTGATGAACTGTTTCAAATTGATGAACTAAGCTCTAATATACACTTTGATGATCAATCATATACTACTCACATTCTGGTATGGTGCTACATCTCTTAATGATAGGGGGAGCATCACAATCTTTAATGGTCTGAAAGGATTATTTTCTTGATGTTTCTTTTAGCACTTATTCCATGTCACTTGTTCTGCCATTTTTTGCTAATGCCCAAGGGGGAGAATATCTGGAAAACATGTTTCTTGTTGTGCATCATAAAAAAGTGGAGATTGTTGATAGGGGAGCCATATCTACCCTAAATACTTATGTTTTTTATGATGAACAAGAAAATGTTTTATAGTTTCTTGCACAACAAATGACATAACAATTGATTTATTCTTATTGTGTTTGTGCTTGAGACGCTTGATATATGTATTCATTGTTTGTAAATGAATCATGAGTTTAAACAGATTGAACATTACATCTCTGGTTGAAATAATCGATTAAGCAAAGTGTATAATCTGTTAGATTTTTCCAGATATCATGGTATGCTTAAAAGGGGCAAATAGTTGTGTAGTAATCGATTACATAAGTTGTATGATTGATTAAAACATGTTGCTATGTCAATATATGTTTGATAAGTGCATTGATATGTTTAGAATGGAAATTGATTTCAAAATTTGATTAAGTGTTGAACATAATCAATTACATAAGTTTCCTAATCGGTTAACTATTTTTCTCTTGTGAAAATCAATTTCATTTAAAGCCATAATTGTTTCTAACAGTCATATGAATTTATTGTTGGCTTGTATGAATTTTTTAATCGATTGCATGCGCTGTATAATCTTTTAAATCTTAAATAGAAGCAAATTTGTTAATGTAGGAAGAACAACTTAACAGATTACATAAATTACGTAATAAATTATAGTGCGTCAGGATTCAAAAATCCTATAAATAACTGTCTTGCGCGCTGTTTCAATCTAATCTTTGAGCTATCAATTTCATAACTAACTTTTTGATTGAATATTGATTACAGGAGATTCCAAGAATTTTCTTGAAGGATCAATGATCAATTTTGGGGTATACATGAAGATTCTTTCAAGAAAAATAAGCTGAAGTGTTCTGATCATATCTACACTACTGGAATGTTACTGTGAAGACAAGTTTCATCATTTGCAATCAGTGAATTATGTTCATGTGCAAGTTTGCCAAGGGGAGAGAGTTGCGATGTTCTTATTGAGAGTTGGGATTGCTCTCAAGGTGTTTAGAGAGTTGTGAGTGTTCTTTGTTTTGGTAAGATTGTGAAGGTATTCACATCTTCTTGCTATAGTGATTTTGAGTGGGGTGAGAAGTACATTGAGAGGGGATATATCTGTATTCTTGTAACTCTATCATTATAGTGGAATCCCTTCAACTAAGGTTGTTAAAGGAAGATTGGATGTAGGCTTGGTTGAACCAATATATATTCTTGTGTTGATCTTTCTCTCCTTTCTCTTTTATTGTTAACTCATCATACTTGTTTTATTGATTTCAAGAAAACCAAAGATTTTGCAAGGCTTTTGAGAAGAACAATTTTTTAAGGCAAAATCCAATTCACCGCCCTCTTGGTATGAGATACAAGGCATCACTTTTTTAACATAATGCTTAGTAGTTGTGATTTGAATGATTATGTTCTGAATGATAAATATGATATATCACCTAGTCATGTACTCAATTGCTCAATATAATTCATTGTTCATGCATATTGGTATAAAACTTTTGTACCTATCATATTTTTGAAGCACTAACATTGCATAATGTTGACAAAGATGTTTTGACAGGTTATAAAGTGATAAAAATAGGTTCTATAATCATATACTTTGTTTATAACCATATCTGTGCATTTTAACACATTAAATGGATGACATAATTTGTTAAATGAACATAATTGTAGTTCTTAATCTGTTACACTGATAATGTAATCGATTAAGTGCTTAATTATGAATTTATATGCATATAACTACATTTTGTGTGTGCTGAATAAGTTTAAAATGTCATGATAGACATGTTTAGCATGAAATACATATCATATGTTGCATATAGCACAAATTCACTTCGAAATCCATCATATAGTGTGCCCTATGCATCATTTTGAGAAAAATCATGTGTTCTAATCTCTGCTACAACTTTGCTAACACATGTATCATATTTTTTGTTGCATAATAGCTAGTATCATATTGTCATTTATCCAATAATACTAATTGCTTTATCTACATTGTGTATCTTATATGAGTATTGAAAAAGGAACTTGATATTCATTGTCATATCATGTGAAATCAGTATAATTGCTCTGATACAAGTTAAATAACTTTGATATACTATTTTAAAATTGTTACATTGAGCAATGATATACTCTGATACCATTCATATATTGCTCACACACTTTCATACTGCTATATCTCTTTATGATCGGGGGATCATCATATTCTTAAATGGTTTGTAAGTGACTTTTGATGTTTTTAGCACTTATGAATTCAATGTTACTTGTTCTGTCATTTTCTTGCTAATGCCCAAAGAGGGAGAGTAACTAGAAAACATGTTTTTGTTGGTCATCATAAAAAAAGGGAGATTGTTGATATGAGAAGCTTTAACCTCTTTCTATATTAATTTTTTATGATGAACAATAAAATGGTTTAATGGTTTCTTGCACAACAAATGACATAACAAATGTTTATATCTTGATTACATTTTCTTGATATGTGAATTCATTATTGCTGAATGAACCATGCTTAAAACAGATTGATAATCTCATTTCTTGTATAAATAATCGATTAAACAAGGTATATAATCTGTTAGATTTTGCCAGATCACTTAGAAAGCTTAACAAGGACAAGTTGCTATGTTGTAATAGATTATACAGGTTACATAACCAATTAAAATAAAGAAAATGCATAATCTGTTATATAAGTGAGATAATCTGTTAAAGATGACTAATGGATAACTAATATGGACAAGTGAAGAAATAATTGATTACATAAGTTTTCTAATCGATTAAAATAGAAAAGTAATCTAATCCATTACATAAATAGCCAAATCTGTTAAGATTGTTCAATGAATCAATAATAGGCTTAAGTGTTTAAATAATCGATTACACACATAGGATAGTCTGTTAAAACAGAGAAAAAGCATAATTGATTATGCAATTAACATAATCAATTATAATGCGACAAGATTTGAAAATCCTATACATATGTGACTTGAAACCTGTTTCAAAAGAGTTATAATTTTCAAATACTAACGTTCTCATTGAATTTTGATTACAAGCGCGTTCAAGAAACGTTCTTGGAGGATCTATTCTACATTGGTTGATTACCCATCAAGATTCATTCAAGAATTTGTGTTAAAGTGGTTTTGATTCTATCTGCACCTAAGGAGTGTGTCTTAGAGATCAGGTTCTTCATAAAGAATATTGTGTACCTATGCAGGTTGGCTATGGGTTAAGGGTTATGATTGCTCTTGGTTTATAAGAGAGTGATGTTGTTCATCTTTTGTATTGCTATATTGATTTTGAGTGGCGAGAGGAGTGCATTGAGATGGTTGACTATGTATTTAGTATACTCAATCAATTATAGTGGATTCCCTTCAACTAAGGTTGTTGAAGGAGGACTGAATGCTTGTGATAGTCGAACCAATATAGATTGTTTGTGTTGACCTTTCTCTACTTGTTGATTCATTACTATTTATTTATTGATTTCAAGAAAGCAAAAAATTCATAAAGATTTTGAAAATATCATTATTTAATCCAATTCATTCCCCCCTCTTGGCTTAAGATATAAGACTTTTCTTTTCTTATAATAGGTTTGAAACTCTGAACTTTGTCATGGTTTTGTTTTCAAAGGTGTATAAGTGTCTCAAAGGCTTAAGGGAGGAAGATGTATTTAAGTTGGTATTGCCCTTAACTCTTAAATGATATGATATTATTAAACGTATTAGAACAAATCTAGTAGAGGTCTAAGGGAACAAGGTTTGTCTTTGGAACCTCTTTTCTATTATGAGAAACGATGTTAATATTTTAACCCAAAGGCCATTGAAATAACATATTGATAAACAATTATTGCATCCAAACTATTGTACACTTTAAAGTACAAAAATCTATAACATTTTCATCTTTAACACCCTACAAAGTTAAAAGAGAAAAATATATTGATATTATTTTTAATCTCAATTTTTAAATCATCCTATACCAAAACAATTTTTATCAATTATTTATAATGTTACATGAATTTATTTTATATTTTTAATAAAGACTTTTATAGAAGTAAAACAGCACATGATATTAATACTTGAATTCTAATTATTATTTATAAAAGTTTTAAACGTGTATCATATAAGGTCGATGTGACCTCAACAACGTTGAGAGACATCATGTTAACATAGATATTTTAGTCATTATAGCTTGATAACTTTAAGATAAAGCCATATTGACATAAATATCTCAATTAGGACAATAACATATCATAACTTTAGAGAAAAACATAAAATATAATTGATAAAGAGATTAAGGCATAAGATAAATTAACAAAACTCTATACCGTTTAAGAAAGGTGACTACTTAGGTGACCTAGGTCCAATTACATAAAATCTCGTAAAACCATTATAAATAATATATTTACAAAATAATTTTTACATATTTATTTTAATATTTATTACTATTTTATGTACATACTTCACTTGAGTATACAAGTGTTTTTAGAGACACCACAAATATCTACACTTAGTACATCTCCTACATATCCTATTATCTCAAACGCATGAAAGAAAACATCTAAAGAAAAAACAAGAGAACTTATTGTGAAACATTTTCTAAAATACATAAGAAAACATCTAAAGAAAAAACGATTTATTCTCTTAATAAAGTATAATATTTCTTTCATATATATTAACACTATTAATTACATCTTAGTCACATGTGACACTTAGAAATAGTAATAATAATAGACAAGAAAATAGAGCGTTCTCAATTTTTTTATTTGGAAAATTCTATCGTAGCAATGCATGATCATGATCATGGGTGGCGTGCGAATGAAGTTCGACGCCACGTCGACAGGAAGTATAAAACACGCGCGAGAGATGAGAGTGGGTGTAGTCGTCCTGTACAAATGGGAAAAAGTGGAATCATTATGCTTCGCTTCAAACTAGAAAAGTGGTTCGAAGTTCCACCACCCCCTTGAATGTGGAAAAAAATAAAAACCTCAAAACCATGTTTCATCTTATGTCATGTTAGGAAAATGATAAATAATAAATGTAAGAATAAAACAAAAGAAAAAACAATTCTTGAGAAACCCACAACATGTGAAAAACCCGCAGCGCCGGAACCCCAACACTATAAAGTTCCCTCTTTTTCTCACAATCCCAATTCCAATAAAAAAAAATCCAATTTTCTCTCACTTTCTTCTCCTTAATTTCTCTTACAAACTTCAATCGGGGTTCAGAGGGTATAGAAAAAAAATTTAGGGCTGTGAGAAAATGCGAATGAGTTGTAATGGGTGTCGTGTGTTGCGAAAAGGGTGCAGTGAAGATTGTACAATAAGACCGTGTTTGGAATGGATCAAGAACCCAGAATCGCAGGCTAATGCCACCGTTTTTCTTGCTAAGTTCTATGGTCGTGCTGGCCTCATGAATCTCATCAACGCTGGTCCTCAAAACCTTCGACCAGGTTCGAATTCTGAATTACAATTGATTTTTCTTTTAATTCTTTAATTTTCTTGTTGCATGTCTAAGTTCTTTTGACCAAAACTCAAATCTAATCTCTTTACAAATTTTTTGTGTGGTGTTTCTTCAAAAATTCGGCTGATAGAAGTTTCAACACGGTTTACTAAAGAAATCTAATGAAAAATCTTACATGCAATTGCTTTAACACTACACTTAATTTTTCTTTTTAGAGAAAGGAATTTTGTCAGTAAAGGTTACATTTTTACTGTGTTTTTTCTTTTATTTTCTATTTTCTTTGGGTTAATTGGGCCTGTGACATTAAATTGATAAAGTTAATATATTTAGCAAGGATTAAGGTGAATTTTTTAAATTAAAAGAAAACTGGAATTTAAACTGACTTTTCGTCTAAATTGTTTTTAAATGTTAAAGAAAAACAATTTTAGGCACAAATGATCTTGCATGCAGTTATTTGGAAGCGTGTAATAGATTATGGTGTTTTTTTGTTTGCAGCGATTTTTCGTTCGTTGTTGTACGAGGCATGTGGTCGAATTGTGAACCCAATTTACGGGTCAGTGGGTTTGTTATGGTCGGGGAGCTGGCAGCTGTGTCAAGCCGCCGTGGAAGCCGTTTTGAAAGGCGAGCCGATCACACCAATCACATCGGAAGTGGCGGCGAATGGGCGGGCCCCACCTCTGAAGGCATGCGACATTCGCCACGTGTCAAAAGACGAGAACACGGCGAATCGGACTCAAAAGGCCAAGACTCGAATCCGGGTTAAGCGAACCTGCGGCGACGTTCTTATCAAACCGAAAGCCCCGACGGTGACCGGGTTTGTTCCGGTTGAAGCGGAGACGAACCAGACTACGAGTCATGAATCGGGACTGAGCCACTTGTCGGAAGCTGCAGCCATCGTGGAAGGAGAGAGTAAAGAGAGTGAAAGTGTGGTGTCGGTGGAAACTTGCAACCTATTTGGTGAGACAAAGACGAGTGATCGATTCGGTGCAACTAATGATGAAATTGGTTTGGAATTGAGGCTTGGGTTGGAACCGGTTTCACGTGAGCATCACATGGTTCCAATGAAGAAGAGAAGAATAGAAGTGAAAAGTAGCTGTGACTTAATGGAGTTAGGACTTGAGTCCTCGGCTTGAAAATAATGGCTCGCTTAGTTTTTTTTGAGAAAAACCACTTTTTCAATTAAATCTTGTAGGTGAAATGATAAGTTTAGAAGTTTTTTTTCTTTTTCTTTCTTTTCGGTTTAATATTTGTGAATGAGTTGTTGTACAAAAATGGTTAATGTGATAAATGGAGGAAGTTTCTTTTTTATTTCTCTTAAATACTTAATCTGCATTGTTCACTTTGCATTGTTCACTTTTACATTCCAACAATACATATATTTTCCCATCCAAACACGTCCTTTCCTTCACAATGACAACCCTAACGCAAGATTGTGTGTTTTTAGACGAGATATATTAAGAAAATATAATATTAGTGAAATCTTACTCATATTTGATGGAAAAGTTAGATATTAATGGAAAAGATAAGTTATATTTAAAAACACAATTTCGTTTCAGTTATTGACTCTTTTAAAATTTATTAGATTAAGATGGAATTGTAGTTTTAAACAATTGTTTTCTTATTTTTGAGGATTCATATATTGATGCGTAAACATTTTTGGACAAATGAGAGTGATAATTGTATATCTTTTGAACTGAACGTTTATTTATGTTGTTATATAATCGAATATGTTATGCAAAAATTTCATTAACCCTTTGGCCAAGACACTTTGTTTAGTTTTGTTTACAAGGTTTGGTAGCTTTTAAGAGAGAGCTAGCACACTAATATAGTTTTGTTTACAAGGTTTGGTAGCTTTTAAGAGAGAGCTAGCACACTAATAGAACATGTTCTAGAAGATTTTACGCCTAAATTTGGTTTGGAAGGGTTTGGAAGATATCAACATTAAAAAAGGCTCTTTTATATTGAATGTAGTTGGTTAGTTAGAGCGAAGACTCATTCCTTCCCCTTGCCATAAGAATCTTTTAGTCTCTTTTCAAATATAATATAGGGTTAAATATGTTTTTGGTCCTCAAACTATCACGCGATTTTAGTTTTTGTCCCTCTTCGAAACTTTAATACATTTTCATCCTTCTCCTTTTAGAAAGTCTGGATTTAGTCCTCCATAACTAATGACGTTAAATTTTTTCTTAGGTGGCTAACGGTGTGTCATGTCATCTTTCTCTTTTCTGAAACATGTCAATCCAACGTGGCAACCTCCTTGTTCTCTTCACGTGAGGCTTCTCTCCCTTCTTCATTCACACGTGAACCACCCATCCAACTCCCATGGAGGTCCTACCAGCGACATATATAAAAACAAGGGCATAGAAAGTTTTATTTTCTAAACCGGTTCTAGTACTGGTATAAAAAATTTAACTTTTTATACCAGTTCTATCTATAACAGGTATAAAATTTTAATATTTACACTTGATATTCTGGGAACAGGTATAAAAAGTCCCCTTCATTGTTAGAAAAAAACTCACTTTTATATCTGCCGGTGCTAGAACAAGAATAAAATAGTCTCACATTTATACCTGGGGATGCTATAACCAATGCAAAAAAGAAGACTTTTTATACGTGTTACGGCTTTAACTTATATAAAAAGCAACGTTTTTTTAGAATATTTTATTTGTATGTGTTACTATCCATATCTAGATCTACATAAAATTCAATCCCAAAATACAGTCTAAATAATCAATAATGAACAAAATAATCAATATTGTTTCTATTAACACATCGAAATATAATATTTACCTAAGAAAGTTCCTAAATATATTTATCTCAAAATGTAATATTGAAGCATCTAATCATTTACAAATGGGTAAAAGAAATGCAGTCCATTGTTCTCGAACATCATTTATGACATGTTGCTCCATTGGAGATGCGTCATCAAATATCTACACAACGAATAGTTTGAGTCAAGTTATAATATTAATGGCTTAAGATCTTATTTATAAAATATTCACGTTACCAATTTCCATGAGTCAACGACATTTGTGAATATAATTTTCTACATGTGTCTCTTGACATAATATTCACACTCAAAGCTTCCCGATTGACGTGAACACTACAAGTCAAAATGATGCTGAGCATGGAAGAATTCATCTAAGAACAGTCGCTTAAGATCTTCCCAAGTAGTGATGGATCCTAGAGGTAGACAATAAAGTCTATCCTTTGTTACTTCCTTTAGTGAATGCGGAAATGCCCTTAAGAAAATGTGATCATCCTGGGCATGTGGAGGTTTCATTGTAGAGAAAATGATAAGGAACTCCTCCAAATTTTTATGTAGGCATTCACATGCAAAACCATGAAACTTAGGTAGCAAATGTATCAGTCTAGTGTTGAGAATGCAATGAACATCATCCTTAGTAGGTGGAACCGGCTCCCAAAGAGCACTCTCATGAGTTGGAGGATGAGCCATATTATTCTCAACATAGAAATCATCACAATAGAAATCAGAATCAAAAGTAGAATTAGATGCAGAAGGGGAATCATAGTCAGAGGCACTGGCAGAATAAGCACTATGCACATAACCAAAATAGGTAGACATGTAGAAGGAAGGGGGAAGGTAGAAGGGACATGCTCAAAATTATGAAAGAAACAAAACATAACACAATTAAACACGCAACACAAACACACAACACACACACAACACACACTAACACAACAAAGAACCTAAGACCGAACCGTCGGTCCTTGGCAACAGCGCCTAAATTTGATGGAGGTCGTACCCGACTCAAATTAATATGCAATTAAATGCAGTATAAACTAGGAAGTGACTACTAGGTCGTCTCTCAAGGACCAACTTACTCTGTCAAAGGTTCAAACACGAATTGGGGGGGTTGTTGTGAAGATTTGTGCTAAATAAAATTAGGCTTAAATGCTTACTTCGTCCCCATGTTAAGAGGTGAATTTCTGTTTAGTACCCGATTTTAAAATTGAATCTATTGAGTCCCAAAGTTGTAAAAATTGTATAAATAAAGTCCCCTCCGTTAAATTAGCATAAACGGAGTTAAGTCCGTGCTAACTTGACTGCACTTTTTTCTCTTTCCTCTGCTCTTGTTGCCATCTTTTTCTCTCCCCAATCAAGGTTTTTTTTATTCTCATTCGTATCTTTATCACCTAAAGAGCCTTTCTCCTTCCTGAAACATTCAACCCCAGCCATTAATTCAATCAATTCATCACAAATTTTCAATTCCAATACCCATGCCCATATTGCAATCCCTCCTAAATCAAAATTTCAGACCCTCCATAAAAGGATCAAAGTTGAAAGGGAGAAAGGGTTTCTCCTGGGCTGTCATGAGAAGCTAGCTTCCCGAATGGTGTATAATTCATGTCCGCCGCCAATGACGCTGAAAGTGCCGGAAAGTTCTACCGCGCCAGCATGCTCCTCCACGTCCCCATCACTAGTTTCCTAGAACAACACCCACCAGATTGTGTCATCGCTGACTTCATCCAATCCTAGGTCCCCACCGCATCACCTTGTGCTCTAGACCACCCAAGGGGGTCACCGACTTCTTGGAGAGGCTCCTGAAAACAGAGATGAAGATGCGAGGCACGAGGTCCAATTTTGATGGTTGTGTGATTTTGGATCTGGATTGTTTGGTATCTCTTCTTGCAGGTTTAATGATGCATCTGGTTCGCACAAAAGATTGGGGGTGGTGCGTCTGGCTTAAACAGCGACGCGATTTAGGTTGGTGAAGGTTTCACAATGGAGGTTGTTGCGCGAGAATGATGGACAAGGGGTGGGTTGGTGGTGACAGCTTCACAGTGGCTTCGCCATTGGGGTTTTTCTTATTGCAGGTCTGTGTTGATGGTGGTGAGGCGAAATAAGGTTTGATGGTGGTAAGTTGATCAACGGTGGTGATAGGTTACAGTGGTGGCTTGTGGTGGTCCATTTCCCACAACACAACGCTCTCCATTCCCATCCTCTCCCTATTCCTCCTCCTCCACTTCTACTTCCTCATCACTACCACCCAGGACCACTTCTCCCTTGTCACCACCAAACTACTAAAAGACAAAAAGAATTAAAAATGTCCGTTTATGAAAATTATGAAAATCATTAATATAGAAAGAGAAAAAGCTGAACGTTGCAGAAAGATCAGATGAGAGAGAAGAAAAAAATTTAGATTTTATAGCCATGTCAGCACGAACTTAACTCCGTTTATGCTAATTTAATGGAGGGGACTTTATTTATACAATTTTTACAACTTTTCGACTCAATAGATTCAATTTTAAAACCGGGTACTAAACATAAATTCACCTCTTAACTTGGGGATGAAGTAAACATTTAAGCCATAAAATTAAATCAACAAGAATTGCAAATTAAACAGTTATTAAAAATGGTTGGCCACTAGCTCAATTACAATGTTTCCAATCACATATTAGCAACAATAAACACTACTCTAACTCCTAATCAAACACAAGTTAACCAACTAAGCGAAGACTAACCATGTTATCATAATTGCAAACTAAGTGAATGCAATGCACAAGTTCAATCAATTATGCACCATGTAGTCCAACCAACTAAGCAAAGATTAAACACCAATTAGGAAACTAAGCGTATACTCAATCGCAAGCACAAAACAGATTGAATGTTGAGCCAAATCAGAGCAGCCTAAACAACTTTCAACTCAGAAATCTCATGGAACAATGCAATTTTGCTAATGACCAATCAAGCACACTTAAGCTAACATTAAAACGAAATTAACGCAACCAAATAGAATTGAAAACATTTAGGCCGAACGATATTATTAGTGAAGCCGAACTGTACTAATAGTAACTGAACGATTGTAACAGTGTAGTGTGTTAGAAGCTGCACGGTACAAAGTAGTAAAGTCGGTATGAGGGAGAGGAAAGAAAAGCAGGAAGGAAAAGCTAGAAACTGAATGCAATGAAAGTGAACCGAACTATACTACAGTGAAACCGAATGCAATAAAAGTAAGCCGGTGTAAGGGAGAGAAGAAAAGAAAAATCGGATAGAAGAAATCAGACGTAATAGTAGTGAAGTCGGGTTGTACCAACAAGGACCATGCGATTCTAACAACGAAGTATGTTAGAAGCCGATCAGTACAAGGAAGTAAAGCCGATGTAAGGGAGAAAAGAAAAATCGGACGGAAGAGTTAAAATCGGACGTAATAGTAGTGAAACTGAACGATACAAATTATCAGCAAGTGAAATCTGATTCAGGGTTTATAGCCCCCAAATTACAAAAATACCCATAGTATGAACTTCTCCTAAAATTGACCTAAAATGGGCCTAAAGTCATAAAGTTTGACCCAAAACTAAAATAATTAAAATTACAAAATAAATTAAACACAATTCTTGACGTGGTCACACTCTTGTTGTCCCAAAATATGTTACCAAAATTGTCCTTCAAAATAAAAATTGGAATAATTAAGCCTAAATAATTAAAATTAATTAAAATAAGAATTATTAGTTAAATTAAGCCCAAATAGTGAAAATGAGACAATAATGGAGAATTAAACACAATTCACTAACACAATTTTGGTATGAAAAGCTAAGTGAATAGTACAAAATAGTGACTCATCAAAATAGACTGCACTTAGTCTTTTGCACTAGCAGAATCAAGATGTAGAACAAGGAACACTTCAAAAGACATTTAGAGAATGACACAACTTCATACACAAAAACACAAAAAGACACACAAAAACCAAAAAAGATTTACACAATTCTCATTGAATCTAGAGAGAGAAAAGGAGTAGACACATCTAACACAGAAATAATCAAAGAAAGCAGATACTCATGGTATTCATCCAAGCAATTCCAGACATGGCAAAATAATCACTCAACTCAAGAGGTGAATAAAAAAAAATATAATCTCACAGATGCACTATCATTGTTTCTCTCAAGTGTCTAAGGTAAACAATGTCAACTCAATGCACTCAAGAAAGCAAACACAAACAGACTTGGCAAGCCTTTAATAACAACACTCAAAAGTTATGCATGTTCAAATCAAAAGGTTTTTTCATGGTTTTAATGGACCAAGGAAAAAGGAGGATAAAATGTGGATAACTAGCTGCAAACCAAAAAGAATAGAGGAGAAATGGGGAACAAGTGAAAATACAATCGAATCACACTAAAAACCTCTAATTCAATCCTCTTCTTGACTCCAGTATTCAAATTTTTTTATTTTTCTGATTTTTTTTTGTATTTTCCTTTCTTTTCTTGTCTTGTCTCTTTTCTTTTCTCTCGTTTTTTTAGAACACAATTGTAAGAGACAAGATACACAACATATCTACAAAAACAAACAAGAAGAGGAACCAACTAGCCAATTCACAAGAATCCCCATGAAGACCACACTTGTTCCCAAAACAATTCCAAAGCTCCAAAATTCCCTAAGGTTAAGGTAATCATGGTTTTTCACTTAAGGCTAATTAATGAGCTTGAAAACAAAGAACGAGGGAAAGCGTAGGCTCAAAGGGGTTATCAACAGATTACAACCAGGTAAGCTTATTTTGCTAGAGAGGCTCAAGAACAAAATTTCCTTTATCACTTCCAAACATGCATATCAATCAAGAATTATCAACAAGAGTCAAGCCAAGGCATATGTGCAAGCAATCAAGAGTTATATGACACACAAGAAAGAACATCAAAGGGCTCAAATTCTCCCACAGGGTATTTCTGTCACAATCAAACCAACCTCTCGAGCATCATAATCATTTTTCCAATCAGAGAAAAGCAAGGATTTCAAACCATAAGTATCAATGAAGTGAAGGACAAGCCTACAACCTGAACAAAATCCAAAAATCAAGAGAAACATGCAAAACTGTACACAGACACAAGCTTAAAACAAAACAAAAACAACCTATAACAAGAAAAATCTAAACAAACAAAAGCCCAAACAAAGAAAAATCTCCCCCAATAAATAGACCACACTTTAACTACATAGTGTCCTCAATTTGTTATAAGCATAAGATCAGCAATCAGAAGAGTCAACAGATCATGGACAAGTGCAATAAAAGTGGGCAAGGAAGGAGAAAGGAAAAGAAAACTCCCCTAAGTCATGGTGGATGATGCCAAATTTGAACTAGCAGAGAAATATTTTCCACCATTGGATCCAAGAAGGAAGTTTTGAGGAACTGCTTCATCTGCCAAATCTGATCGAGCATGGAAATGTGTTCCATAGCTGAATCTAAGAAGGAAGGGTTGTTGATGAGCGGGTTCAGCCGATGCTTATTGGTCTTCAACCTTTTGTGTATGCATGCACCTTTGTTTTCAACTGTGGGTGTTTTTTGGTCAAATTCATGTGCACCTCCTGCAATAGGGTTAGTGCAATGTGGCTCCAAAGAATTAATATGCAGAGGTATAACACCCAATCCCAATGTATTAGACTGAACATTAGAAATACTCTCAGAACATGAATCACGTATAGATTTAGAAGCAATATCAACAATAACAGACTCAGATTCATGTTCAGTGCATGGATAAGCAGTATTTAGATAGGATGGCAAAAAGTGGTTCTCATCATGGAGAGAGTTAAAATTACAAGCATACTCATCAACAATATAATCATTAACAACATACCTATCAACAACATGATCATCAACAACAAAATCAATCTTAGGTATGTTTACCTTATCTTCCTTGTAGGTGTGTTGAATAGGAGACATCAACAAATCATAACTACTAATGGAAGATGAAGATGGTCTACCTGGTTCAAAAATGTTGCTCACACATGCCTGATCCTCAAAATCTTTATCAATATCTTCATCAGCCTCCTTAGGTGCAAGAGTAGTGACATATGAAGGTGGGAAAGTAGGTGGCACAAGAAACACATGACTTTGGTTCCCATTTCCTATGTTTATGGCACTAAGATCTTCCGGAATCTGAAATGGTAATTGCTCGGAATGTTGACACTGTTCGTGAGTGAACTAAGTGGCCATCTGCCCCATCTGATTGGTCAAACTTTGAATTGACGCTCTGGTCTCTTGCTGGAACTGAATGTTCTGCATGGTCATTTTCTTCAACAACTCTCCAATGTAGGCTCAGAAGTAGAATGTTGAGAAGCTATTTTGGCAGGAGCATCATGTAGTTGATTCTGCTATTGCTGGACTGGTGGAGGCATACAAGTATTCTGAGATGGGACTTCTTGATATTGATGCTTCTGTGGAGTACCATACCATCCTAGGTTAGGATCATTCCATCCAGGATTAGTGCTATGACCATACTGATAAAAATGATGCTGACCAGGGAAGCATTCATCTAAGAACAGTCGCTTAAGATCTTGCCAAGCAGTGATGGATCTTGGAGGTAGACAATAAAGCCAATCCTTTGCGACTTCCTTTAGTGAATGCAGAAATTCCCTTAAGAAAATGTGATCATCTTGGACATGTGGAGGTCTCATTGTAGAGAAAATGATAAGGAACTCCTCCAAATGTTTATATGGGCATTCACCTGTAAAACCATGAAACTTAGGAAGCAAATGTATCAGTCCAGTGTTGAGAACGCAATGAGCATTATCCTTAGTAGGTGGAACCGGCTCCCAAAGAGCACTCTCATGATTTGGAGGATGAGCCATATTGTTCTCAGCATAGAAATCATCACAATAGAAATCAGAATCAAGAGTAGAATTAGATGCAGAAAGAGAATCTTAATTAGAGGCACTGGCAGAATAAGCACTATGCACATAACTAAAATGGGTAGACATGTAGAAGGAAGGGGGAAGGTAGAAGGGAAATGCTCAAAATTATGAAACAAATAAAACACAACATAATTAAACACGCAACACGCACCCACAAAAGCGCACACACAACACACACTAACACAACAAAGAACCAAAGACCGAACCATCGATCCCTGGCAACGGTGCCAAAATTTGATCGAGGTCGTTCCCGACTCAAATTAATATGCAATTAAATGTAGTATAAACTAGGTAGTGACTCCTTGGTCGTCTCTCAAGGACCAACTTACTCTGTCAAAGGTTCAGACACGAATTGGGGGGCTTGTGAAGATTTGTGCTAAATAAAATTAAATCAACAAGAACTACAAATTACACAATTATTAAAAATGGTTGGTTACTAGCTCAATTACAATGCTTCAAATCACAAATTAGCAACAATAAACACTACTTTAACTCCTAATCCAACACAAGTTAACCAACTAAGGAAAGACTAACCATGTTTTCATAATTGCATACTAAGCGAATGCAATGCACAAGTTCAATCAATTCTGCACCATGCAGTCGAATAAACTAAGCGAAGATTAAAGACCGATTAGGCAACTAAGCGTATGCCCAATTGCAAGCACAAAACATATTGAATGTTGAGCCAAATCAGAGTAGCCTAAACAACTTTCAACTTAGAAATCTCATAGAACAATACAATTTTGCTAATGACCAAATAAGCACACTTATGCTAACATTAAAACGAAATTAAAGCAACCAAACAGAATTGAAAACATTTAGGCCGAACGGTATTATTAGTGATGCCGAACTATACTAACAGTAACCAAACGGTACTAACAGTGCACTGTGTTAGAAGCTGAATGGTACGAAGTAGTAAAGCCGGTATGAGGGGGAGGAAAGAAAAGCAGGAAGGAAAAACTAGAAACCGAACGGAATGAAAGTGAACCGAACTATACTAAAGTGAAACCGAACGGTTCTAATTTTGTTGTGTGTTAGAAGCCGAACGGTACAAAGTAGTAAAGCTGGTATGAGGGAGAGGAAAGAAAAGCAGGAAGGAAAAGCTAGAAATCGAACAGAATGAAAGTGAACCGAACTATACTACAGTGAAACCAAACGCAATAAAAGTAAACCGGTGTAAGGGAGAGAAGAAAAGAAAAACCGGACGAAAGAAACCGGACGTAATAGTAGTGAAGTCGGGCTGTACCAACAAGGACCGAACGTTTCTAATAGCGAAGTGTGTAAGAAGTCGATCGGTACAAGGAAGTAAAGCCGGTGTAAGGGAGAAAAGAAAAACCGGACGGAAGAGTTAAAACCGGACGTAATAGTACTTAAACTGAATGGTACAAATTATCAGTAAGGGAATGAAAATGAGCAAGAGAATGGAAACTAGAATGGAAAACTGAGTTGCAATTAATTCGAATGAGTTCATACAGGAGAAAGTCGAACGATATTATAGTAATAAAAAGCTAATTAGATCAAAATTCAAAAACTACAACACATCAGAAACAAAAAAACGAATGAGAACAAGCCGAATAGGGTGAACAATGACCGAACGATATTACAGTCAATGTAGTAAAAGGAACAACTTCGCGAAAATGCAGAATGAAAACCCAAAGCGGAAAACAATATTGGACAAAAATGCACAACGAAAATCGAAGTTGGAATGCAAAAATCAAATAGCAAACGGAGTAGAACATGAATTCAACGCTGGAATGGAAATGAAAGCTGGAAAGTGAAGCAAGAAACGAAACTAGAATCTAAAATGAAAGCGAGAAATGAAATTGAAATTGCAATTCAAAACATAAATCATTCATTACAAGAAAGGGAAAAAGAATAAAACCTAAAACCTCCAAAAAGGGGGAAGAAGAAGAACACCCAATGCTCCTCAAAACCTAAGAAGAAGAACGTCCAAATGAGGAGGAGGAAGAAAGTGAAATTTGATTTAGGGTTTATAGCCCCCAAATTACGAAAATGCCCTTAGTATGAGCTTCTCCTAAAATTGACCTAAAATGGGTCCAAAGTCATAAAGTTTGACCCAAAACTAAAATAATTAAAACTACAAAATGAAATTAAACACAATTTTTGATGTGGTCACACTCTTGTTGTCCCAAAATATGTTTCCAAAATTGTCCTGCAAATAATAATTAGAATAATTAAGCCCAAATAATTTAAACTAATTAAAATAAGAATTATTAGTCAAATTAAACCCAAATAGTGAAAATGAGACAATAATGGAGAATTAGACACAATTCACTAACACAATTTGGTGCGAAAAGTTAAGTGAATAGTACAAAATAGTGACTCATCACCTTGAATATGCCTCAACCACTTTATAAAGTGAAATGTACATTGAAATGAGTCCTAAGGAACTTAGTAAAATCAGTTATGTGTACACAACAAATAAATTATTAAAAAACTTACGATATTAGTGCACTTTTAATTGTCAAAGTGTGACGTTTTTTGTGCAGTGAGCACAAGAGAACCATAAGAAACTGTTGAGGAAGAATTAGTAACAATTGTCGGTGACCCCTACAGATTCAAACAATAAGTGTTAAATAACATTTACATAAATAGAATTTTATTAATAAAAATTATATACGAAAATGCCCTTAGTATGAGCTTCTCCTAAAATTGACCTAAAATGGGTCCAAAGTCATAAAGTTTGACCCAAAACTAAAATAATTAAAACTACAAAATGAAATTAAACACAATTTTTGATGTGGTCACACTCTTGTTGTCCCAAAATATGTTTCCAAAATTGTCCTGCAAATAATAATTAGAATAATTAAGCCCAAATAATTTAAACTAATTAAAATAAGAATTATTAGTCAAATTAAACCCAAATAGTGAAAATGAGACAATAATGGAGAATTAGACACAATTCACTGACACAATTTTGATGCGAAAAGTTAAGTGAATAGTACAAAATAGTGACTCATCACCTTGAATATGCCTCAACCACTTTATAAAATTAAATGTACATTGAAATGAGTCCTAAGGAACTTAGTAAAATCAGTTATCTGTACACAATAAATAAATTATTAAAAAACTTACGATATTAGTGTACTTTTAATTGTCAAAGTGTGACGTTTTTTGTGTAGTGAACACAAGAGAACCATAAGAAACTGTTCAGGAAGAATTAGTAACAATTGTCGGTGACCCCTACAGATTCAAACAATAAGTGTTAAATAACATTTACATAAATAGAATTTTATATATACTTACTGTTGCAAATAAGGTGCTGACTACACTTACTTTTTTCCGTTTTCAGAAGCCTCTAAGGGGTACTTTTGGACCTATTCACCTTTATTCCCAACTCCTTGAATGGCAAAAGGGTCAATAAAACCATAAATGTGATTATTCTTCCTTTCAATCCTCAACCCATGTAAATACCTTAAACATTGAAAATGAATAATGTTAGAATAAAATGTTAAATATATTTTTAAACTTCATTAATGTAGAAATTTACTTGCAACAACCAAAGTTGTAGTATTGATATACATAACATATCAATGCCAGAAAGAATTTCAAAAATATGCCTCTGACATATGAAGAAAGAGAGCGAAGATGTTCTATTTGTGACTTCAGGAGGCATTTGTAACTCTATAGGAGAAAGGGAGATCTTCACTGCTAACACACCAAGTTGGTCCATAATTGTTTGATGTGGCGGTTGTTGTAGCAATTCATTCATCCTGCCCTTGTGCTTCTGTAACATCCCAAAAATATAGCACACAACTATATACAGGTGTCAACATTTAATAATATGATAGAACAATTACTACAATAATAAAGTCAAACTTACAGTTATTACAAAAACAACCATAAAATTTTTGAACTTTACAAGAGCTTCCTATACTACTATCGATCGTTCATTATATAACCGAACGGTTATATTTACAGAACAAAATAGTGAACGACCGGTTCACCAAAACTATCTACACTATATGACCGAACAATCATCTCCTATTCAACAGGAGTCTCACCATCCAACTCTTGTTCCAACGTAAGATCTTCCCCTTCTGCTCACATCCAACAAGGATGATCATTGCAATAGAAAACCGAACGGCAACATGGATAAAAATAGAAAATAAGGGTAAGCTACTATAATTCAATTGAGCATGCATTCATACATGTAATAAAACTACAAATCATTACAAACCGAACGCTACAACATACAAGAGGCAGCGGAAATATCATACATAACTTGAATATCATGATTCATTGCACAACTGACACTTGACTTGACCATCCAGATTGTATGCATACGTAGCTTGAGGCCGTTCGTGCACTCGGGTGGTGTAGTAACTGGAAAACCATCAGCTCTCACCCGAGGTTAGTCCGTTATAACTCACCCAAGAACCTATGGGCTAGGACCTCCCACCATTCTCACACAATGACTTACCCATCTCTACCTGAGAACTGGTAATCATCAGAATATCAGGATGAACTCCGTGAATTTCACTATCCGTATTCATACTTTACCACAACATTATCCTTACACTGAGACATTCCTCCCCAGAATTCTCTTCCACATTACTTGAAACATAAACTTTTACTTGAATACCAATAATATTTCCCATACATAATAGATCATTGCTGTAATAAGCAACAAGCACCAAGCCATAACATCAGCATTGAAAGATCAAACAACATTTCACATAAGAAGACCGAACGCTCAAATAACACCACCCTTAATTACAACCAAATGGAAAGGATCAAAACAATAGACAAATATGACCGAACGTTTATTTAATAGTTAGAACTTTGACATGAGCCGAACACATTTTTAGGAATAGAACACTCTAATCAAACCAAATACTTAATATAAGACCGAATCATAATTAACTATCCTCCACACTAGAACGAACGTATTTCACTATCCTCAACGCAATAACGAACGCTATTTCATTATCTGATAAAACCAAACCCTTAGAGCTTATATTGAACACTTATAACTACTAACCCTTGGTGTAAGACCGAACTATATTTCACTATTTGACAAAACCAAAGATCTAGAGCTTATACCGAACACTTATGATTACTCCTACAAACTATTCATCAAACCTAGTACTTTTAAGGAAACCGAATGTTAAGACATTTTAGCTGAAATACACATAAACTTGTATTTGATCATAAACGAACGTATTTTAAGCCTAGTCCAAGTACAAGGTCTACTAATAATAATATATGAGCTATCATAAACCAAAATACCTAATCCAATAAAACTGATTATAAAGGTATATAACCATCAACACTTGAAATATTAATCACTTCCTATAAACCGAACGGTGATACACTAGTAAGGCTAAAATGATAACTCTATTGATAACTTATTAACTGAACATGACCGAACGGTTGGGATCGAACATCCAACTCTTCTGCATAATTTTTGCAGAATCCTTATAGACTTATACAGAACCACCAACAACCTAGAAACATACATTTGATACACTCATATACAAATCATCAATCAACTCATTCCATACATACACAACATCATCACATGCATAATTAAATTTAATAGCTTCCCTTACCTCTTAGCAGACCGATCGCTCACAATACAAACTTTGCACCACAACCAACACTCAAATGCTAAGATTCACTGTTTAAAGAAACAAACCAACCCAAAGACCGAAAATATGATCAGATTTTAAGAAAAAGAAGAAGAAAATTACATGCAACCAGAAACTAAACTTGCATGTACCCAAAAACTAGATTTTCTTAGAAGTAAAAGAACCTACCAGTTCAAACCACTAAACGATCGGTTGAAAGGAGGATCCTTGCCACCAACAACCTTACATACACTCTGGTGGATGATCAGATGGAAGAAAACGTGAGAATTAATGGAGGAAAAGATGATAATTTTAGAGAGAAGTTAGAGAGAAGGAGGAGAAACGAGTTCAGAAGGTTTGGAGGAGAAGATTGCATGCAGAAAATGGAACCAACTTTTAAAATTTTAGATTATATATTCCCTCAGCAAACCGATCGTCCACTCTCCTGCAGCCACCTGTCTTCCACTTCCTGAGTCTCATTCCCCTCTTGCAGACACACGTTTCCCACTAAGATGGGGAATTTAATGGTTTTGACAGCTTCAACCTGGTATACATATTTAAAAACTTACAAAAGATTAGTATTACCGATAAAAACAACAAAGTGCATAATTAAAATAATTACCTCCTTTACAATTGCTCTTGATAATTTAACGGGCCAAAGGATAAAATTTCCAAGGGCCTATCCCATTGGCTGAACCTCCTGAGTGGCAACAAGGACTCGAGCTGTAGCATCTCGTACGTCTACAACCACCACCCTCATTATATCATCTGTAATGGTTTCATGGTATATAGTTGACCCCAATGTATACATTTTACCCAAGTTATCCAAATAATATTTGTAAAATATATCAAGGAATATAATTTAATAAACAAGTACATATAGACAATATAATAAGATAAATTACCTAAGGCCACCAAGCAATGTAGGGCATCATCACTAAACAACTCGTAGTCTACATCAATAGTGAGAGAAGCGTTTTGAGGTTAGTCACATATGTGCCTAGTTATGCTTGCTGTTTCTTCAGATGTGTACTCCCCAGATGGTCTTTGGTAAGCTCTCTTCCATGTAACATGTTTGGAGTTAAAGGGCTGTGGCTGTATATTTGGAGGGAAAGCAGAAGGCAACTCATCAACTTTAGTAGATATTGAAGAGCCCTGAGACTTGTTCACAACTCCAAATATCACTAGTGCAGTAAAGCTAAAAGACAGTAGTTATTTTTTCCTACACGCATCGGTTCTACAACCGAGGTATATACAAGCGAGGAAAAAAGTCTATCACTTTTTGCCTTAGTTCAAAACTGAGGCAAAAAGGAGAACCAATGCAAAAAGGTGTATGTTTTTGCCTCGGTTCAAATGCAACCGAAGTAGTAGAGGGTGTTCCTTTTTTACCTTTTTTTTTGCTAGACTTTTGGCCTCAGTTGTTGGTGAACCGAGGCAGTAGAGGGGTGTCTTGTGCCTCAATTTAGAGTTGAACCGAGGTAGTAAAAGGGTTTTTTTGTTTAGATATCATTATGCAAAGTTGTTAGAAACTTCCTTGAAGGTTAACTTTTACATGTTTTTCACACACATTCTATAGTTTCAACACGAGGCAGAAACCAAATACACGTTTTATGTATCTATTCTATGATTTTAGCTTCCTGTAGGAAGTCCAAAGGAAATAATAGTATATCTCTGCTCCACCAAAAGACCACTATATCTTCTAAGGGATATATTCTGGAGTGGAAAATTAAGATCATGACCTTTTCAATTGCAAACATTTTGTTACATCTTCCGATCTTCAAAATAAAATCAATTAAATTCTCTATTTCAAAAGAAAAAAAAAAGAAAAAAACCATAGATAAAAACAAGTGGGTTTAGTGGGTCCAGTCCAACAGTAGACTTTCAACAGATTCAGCCAAAAAATCCATAGTCATCAAAGCAAAAAATAAAACTATAATAGATTAAACTGCATATAACATAAACCACACATTTACCTTAATTTATCTCACACTCAGGCGATTAATCTCATGAAAGTCTTTTCAAATTTGAACTTTGATCACCCAAATCTACACAAGCACATTTTAATCAGAATTATAGAACAAAAAACCTAAAATCAAGAGATTACTCACAATACAAAAATATAAAAAAAAACCTTCGTAAGTATATCTAGATTGGATTTTCACTCAAGAACATGCTTCTCAATGTTACTTTGTCTCTCACATGAAGCCTGTGAATTAGAAGGAATTTAAATCTAGGACGGCTAGGTACAACACTATTAAGCAGGTGTCAATTTCTTCACTTCCATTCAAATATATATCAATTAAACTCGGGAAAAATCTTCAATCTCTTCTCTCAATTAGGAAAGGAAATAAATCCACCCAATTGCTCTAAAATGGAAATAAAAATGTCTCACTACCAAACAAATCAGATAGGAAAAAACATCTGCATAAGAAGTGAAATTAATAAAAGAAACAGGAAAGAAAATGCTGAATTAATGCAATGGTGATGGATCTATGGCAAAACGGAAAGCTTGAGAATTAGAAGGCATTTAACTCTAGGACGGCTAGGTACAACACTGTTAAGCAGGTGTCAATTTCTTCACTTCCATTCAAATATATATCAATTAAACTCGGGAAAAACCCTCAATCTCTTCTCTCAATTAGGAAACGGAATAAATTCACCCAATTGCTCTAAAATGGAAATAAAAGTGTCTCACTACTAAACAAATCAAACAGGAAAAAACATCTACATAAGAAGTGAAATTAATAAAAGAAACATGAAAGAAAATGCTGAATTAATGCAATGGTGATGGGATCTATGCCGGAACGGAAAGCTTGAGCCCAACCTTGTGTGAACTGCGTGGCCGTGACGGAACCACCACGGCTCCTAGGCGCTGCGATCGGATGAATCCAAGGGCGGTGGAATGCTGACCATTGGACTTGTTTAGATTCACTGAGACGTATTTGGTGCCAGAATTGGTCACCATCTCAAACCAAGTATGAATCACCAAAGCATGAAAACCTTGCCCCAGATTGTTTTGGCCAAATTTGTTGATGATCAAATTTGAACCCTGACCCTAATCAAGTTATTATACAACAAAAAAAATTATCCAAATGATTGGAAAGACCAAAAAAAAGGAAACAAAAGGGATAACAACTGAAGCAATGTAGATATGAGATTTTTCACCATGCAACACTAAAATTGGGGATGGGGATCTGGATTAGAACCCTAGGAGCGGTTATCGAGAAGCTGCTTCACTCCCAACGGCCACTGCTTGCTCTTCACTCCAAAGCCGTCGCGCTTACAGCCGTCGCGCACGACGAGGTGGTGGTGGCTCTCGGCGGTGACACGGCAGGGCTTAGAGCAGGCAGCGCAAGGAGCGAGGCCACAACTCATATATTTTATGAATGATGTCATAGAAATCATCATAAGAACCCTCTATAAGGCCCTTGACGTACACCACAATTTTTTGTTTTCTTTCCTTTAGACCATTCATGTGTATGGAATTTGTAACCATTGTTGAAGTAAGTGTGTCATTCTTTCACACATCTCATTGGCCAATTGGAGAGATGTCTTAACTCTTGAACCGTGGGAGTTAATGCCTGATTAAAAACCTACAAAGATACCAACAACATTTCAAAGCAAGAGTCAAATTAACCTTGCTCAAGACATGGGAAAAAGTACAGACCTGATTTTTGAACCATTGAGGAAACTCTGAGTGTATTCTAGCAAACGCATTTCCTTCTACGACTTGTTCAGCCACAAGAAATGAGCTGGTACAATTGAAATGAATTAGTGTATAAAAATTTAAGCATTGCAAAGGTAAGATTTGGATGATGACATACTCAAGGTACGACTTAACTTTACTACAATTGATTAAGACATGGACATGAACAGAGTTGAATTCAGCATCAGTTAACTAATGAGTAAATCCTTTCCCTACATGACGTCCTGATTGTTGAAAAACTAACAATTTACCTTCACATAGTTCATCTTGCCATTGCATTTCATTTCTGACATTAATAGGGGACAACATGAACTTTTTGAAATAATGTGAACAAAAATACGTTGTCTCTCTGTGCAAGTAAGCTGCACAAATTGATCCTTCTACTCTAGCTTTATTTTTAACTGAAAGTTTGGATTCTCCCATAAACCTTTCAAAGGGATACATCCACCTGTATTGCACCGGTCCCCCAAGCCAAGATTCATATGCAAGATAAATTGGAAGATGCTCCATTGAATCAAAGAATGCAGGAGGGAATATTCTTTCTAATTTGCAGAGAATAATTGGAATATTTTCTTCAATCTTTCTTAGGGAATTTTCCTTTAGTGTTGTGCAACACAAATCTTTAAAGAAGTTACTGATTTCCATCAGTGGATTTAACACATGCGTTGGCAAACAACTGAACACAATAGGGATGAAAGTCTCCATGAATACATGACAATCATGACTCTTCAACCCTTGAATAGTAACGTTTTGAACATTGGCACATCTGGACAAGTTAGAAGAATATCCATCTGGCATTCTAAGCTCCTTTATCCATCCATAAACTATTCTTGCCTCGTCTTTTGACAGGGTGTAATTTGCTTTTGGTTTGAACAATCGGTCGTTAGCTTGCGCCTTTAACTCTAAGTCTTTTCGCCCACAATACAAAGGTAAATCTTTTCTTGCTTTGTCATTATCTTTTGTCTTCCCAATAACATTCATAACTGTGTTGAAGACATTGTCGAAGAAATTTTCTTCTATGTGCATGACATCGAGGTTATGTCTTAGCAAGTTGTCTTTCCAATAGGGAAGATCCCAAAATATGCTTCTTTTAGTCCAATTATGCCACTCCCCAAACCCTTCTATCCTATTATGACCACATTCAGTGACTTTTGGCAAGTCTTTCACTCTTCTCCAAACGTGTGATCCAGTCAACTTCGGCAGGGGCATATCTGTTTCAACTTCTCCTTTGCGAAATGCCTTTTTGTTTCTTCTAAAAGGGTGATCAATGGACAAGAACCATCGATGGCAGTCAAACCAACTACTTTTCCAACCATATCTCAATTGGAATGACTTTGTATGGTCCATGCAATGTGGACAAGCTAATCGACCATGCGTGCTCCAACCAGATAACATGCCATAGGCTGGGAAGTCGTTAATAGTCCACAACAAAGCTGCCCTCATAATGAAATTTTGCTTCCTTGAAACATCATACGCCCAAACACCATTTCATAGCTTCTTCAAATCATCAATCAAAGGCTCCAAATATACATCAATTGTTGATTTGGGATTAGATGGACCTAGTATTATACACGTTAAAAACATGTAAGGCTTTGTCATACACATATCAGGTGGTAGATTGTATGGGGTAACTATCACCGGCCAACATGAATATGGTGATGCAGACGCCTGAATGTACGGCGTAAACCCATCAGAGCATAAACCAAGTCTCACATTATGTGATTCACTAGCAAACGATGGATGTTTTCGATTGAAGTGCTTCCAAGCTTCACCATCAGAAGGATGACACAAAACTCCTTCAGTTTTGTTACCATCATGCCATGTCATGTGTTGTGATGTTTGCATTGAAGTAAACATTCTTTGTAATCTTGGAATTAAAGGCAAGTAGAACATGGACTTTAAGGGAATTGGTCTTTTTTGCCTCCGTCCTGCATGCATCGTATGATATCATGGTGAGCCACAAAACTTGCATTTAACCAACAATGCATCATTTTTGCCACTATCATTGTCATAGAATAACATACATCCATTAACACAACAATCAATCTTCTTGGCTTCCAATCCCAGCTTTGAAACACATCTTTTGGCTTGATAATAATTTTTCGGCATAGAATTGTTTGGTGGTATCAGATCTAACATCAATTTTGTGAAGAAGTCCAATGCTTGATTGGGAACGTTCCAATTAGATTTACCTGCCATTAGTCTAATACATACTGACAATTTTGACTCAAATGAACCTTCAAATATAGGTTGATTTGCCTCTGTCAGTAAATTGTAAAACCTCTGAGTGGTTTCATTTGGAGACTCTTCATTAGGACTATTGTATGCTTCTTGTTTAGTGTGTCGATGAAGAGCATTTTCGACCATCTCTTACATATAGGCAAATTGATCTATCACAGATGTATGTACAATAGTATTCGAACCTGATGCAAGCCGCATTTCAGTTGCAGTGGAGGTGGAAGGAATTTCTTCACCATGAAATGTCCAAACCGTGTAATTAAGCATAAACCCTTTTTGGTATAGGTAAACTTTTACGACTTCATCTTTCAAAATCCTTGTACATTCGCACTTCATGCATGGGCAACGAATCCCTCCATCAAGAGCATAATATTGATATCGTCGAGCCGTCTCCACAAACTCTTCAACTCCAATGACAAAAGCTTCCTTCAAACCTCTCCTTCCGCTATAACAACGGTCGTACGTCCATCCACGGTGGTTGGGAAAATGGGCCATGTTCTGTGACAAGCCAGACAAAGATAAACTTAGCCAAAACAACAACACTCCATGTGACATAAGTAATCAACGTATTACTACTTAAGTCGAACATGGAAAGCAATTTGACCATTATTGTCATAGGAATACAATAAGGGCATGCAATGAGAAGTCCTCAGTATTGAAATGCCTTAAACATCCTAAGGGGTTGTGTATTAAATTTGGGGGAGACAACTTATTATTACTAAAGTTATCTTTGTATAGATTACTTCCAAATATTTTGTAGGTTCTAAGTGTTTAAACTACTTTTACCTTTCTCTTTCTATTGAGAATGTGTGTAGTACCATAGGATTTTAAATGACTACTTAACTTAATCAAGTTGTAGCCTAATAAATGAACATACAATATACAAGAACATACAATATATACATTAAGTAAAATTAGTGTAGTTTAGGTAAATTGGCAATTTCTCACCATTTTAGTACACTTTTTACAACCTAAATACTCAAAATTTGAGTTTTAGGTTATTCTTTGCATTTCACTACTTTCCTAACTTGATTTCAATACTTTAGACTTGTTAGGATGTTTACGTTACTTAAAACTATGCTAGTTTAGGTAAATTGGCAATTTCTCACCTTTTAAGTACACTTTTTAGAACCTAAATACTCAAACTTTGAGTTTGAGATAATTCTTTGCTTATGACAAGTTTCCTACCTTCATTCCAGTAGTCTACACTTGTTAGGATGTTAACATTACTTAAAATTAATGTACATTTTGAATAGTTGCAATTGTAGTACACCTTTTTTGTGGTTTGAGTAGTGATTTTTAGCTACTTTATCTACTTTTTTAGGTTTCAAGTGGACAAACTTTGAGATTTAGCTACTTCATCTATGTTGACATGTTTCAGATCTTTCATTTAACAACTTTAAACTTGTTAGGATGTGTAGAATACACACTCTTAGGTTACTTTAGGTAAATTCCCATTTTCTCACCTATTTAGTACACTTTATTAGGTCTCAAGTAGCCAAATTTTGAGATTTAGGTCCTTCTTCCAATTTGACATCTTTTGTATCTTCATTTAAGTACTTTAAACTTGATAAGATAATAACATTACACATTCTTAGGTTACTTTAGGTGAATTTCCATTTTCTCACCTATTTAGTACACTTTTTTTGTTTAAGTAGCCAAATTTTGAGATTTAGGTACTTAATCTAATTTGACATCTTTCTTACACTTATTTAAGTACTTTAAACTTGTTCGGATAATAACATTACACATTCTTAGGTTTCTTTACTTCAAATTCGAAATTGTCACCTATTTAGTACACTTTTTAGGTTTTAAGTAGTGTAATTTTAGGTCCTCAATAGTCAAATATTGTATTTCTTTGTATTTTCGAATTGTGCCCTCATTTTAATCTTTCTTTTATGTTTTAAAACTTTTGTACATAATTTTTTGACTACTTTGGTTAATAATTTAATACACTATGCATTATGATCACTTTTAACCTATTATAGTAACTAGTTTTAGGTTCTAGGATGTCATATTTTGAGTTGTAGGTTGTTTTCGTAGTGTGATTTTCTAATTAGCATTGTTTTACCATTCTAAACTTGTTAGGACAGTTCCTTTGTAGTTTCTTAGGCTACTTTAGTATAGTTTGTAAAAATGTGACCATTCTACTACATTTGTAGTAGACCTTTTGAGGTTTTAATAGACTTTTTTAGATTCTAAGTACTCAAACATTGAGTTTAAGGTAGTTGTTCTAATTTGAGTAGTTTTCTACCTTCATTTCACTACTTTAGACTTCTAAGGATATTAACATTACTTATTGTTAGTTTACTTTAGGTGAATTGCCAATTTCTCACCTCTTTAGTAGACTTTTTTAGGTGATCAATACTCAAATTTTGCTTTTGTTGTTATTTTGGAATTGTCACTTCATATTTAACTTTCTTTTATCTTTTAAAACTTGTTTAGATAGTTATTTGGCAGTTTCAGTAAGTATTTCAAAACAACTTTCATTATTATCACTTTTATCCTATTCTACTTACTAGTTTTAGGTTCTAGGTAGTCATATTTTGAGTTTTAGGTACTTTTGGTAGTGTCATTTTTTTACTAGCTAGGTTTTACTGTTCTAAACTTTTTAGAACAGTGTCTTTGTAGTTTCTTAGGCTACTTTAGTATTATGTGTTTTTTGGTCAAACATTAAGACTTACTTTAAATGTGCTTGGATGTTGGACAGAAAGGGAGAGAGTGAGATCAAGTTTGGAGCATAAAGATGAACCTAAGGCTCAGATTATAGGTCTGTTATGTAGTTTTTGACCATACAAATTATAATTTAAATCAAATACAAGTCCACAGTTCAAAATATTCCAATAAGGTTATCTACAATGCTAAAATCAGTACATACCAACAAGGTTTACAATAAATGCACATTCAGGAAGCAATAACAGGACTTTGAAAAATACAATTAAATATCATTGACTACATACTTTTTTCAGGTGCTTAACTTCTCCTAATTTGCAACACCTCAAAATTTGGCACCAACTTCTAATAATTGAACACTGGCTCTTCCTCCAAAAACCTAAATTTGCAACATATAATAATCTTTAAATACCAACATATAATAATCTTACATATTATAATCAAACAGTAGCTTAAAATGAATAATGCATGAGAAAAAGTTCTTCATTTGGTGGTTTGATACCCAAAAACGTATGGAAGTGTTTTAAACACTCAACTGAAAGTTCAAACAACTTTATTTGATTATTTTAATTGTGTTTAAACTCTCAAAGGAGTTATAAACAACTTGCAATTCGAAATCACCACTCCACTTCCATTTTAACTCAAAAAGTGATGGTTTAAAGACCAAATCTGGATATAAGCTAAAATATCTCCAAATGAACAGTGTTATCAACTTTAGAACACCAATTTAAGCTTGTTCAAGCTTTCTAATAGCATAAAAACAAACAAAATTCGAAAATCACCCTTGTTATAGCCAATTTATGTAGCAAATTACACCATTATACCCCCAAAATCAGATTTACAGAGAAGCAAAGGTTGGACAGCAATTTAATTAACTCAACAAAGTGTAACTCTACTAAACTAATCTAGAATTAAAAGGTTAATTCCATTATAACATCAAAATAAGATAGAGCATGGTGCAACTAATATACCACCACAAGAAAGATAGACCTATATTATACACTTCATGTTCACCACCTAGCTCAAAACCGTGGCCTATCTTCACCACCACCACCATTATTTTTAAACAATGAACCAACTCTTGCTACAATCCAAAAGTTATTTTTATTGACAAAATACCAAAACAGTTCCCAATTTACAACTCTGCACCAGGAAAAAGACTTAGAATTGGTGGTTTTGGAAGTGATTTCGTGCACAACCTATTATGATACTTTGATAACCCTTTAAACAATTTTAATTCATCAAAATAAACTTGTTTAAACTCTAATTAGTCCCAAAACAGAGCTACAATTCAGATTCACCTTGGCACTTCCATAATTTACTCAAAATGGATGGTTTGAAATACTAATTTGCATATATCTCATTCTAACTTCAAATAAATTGTTCTAACAGCTTTAATACATTAATTTGAACTTGTTTAAACTGCTATAACAATTACAAGTGGCAAGGACATACATAAAAAATTGAATCAAATAGTTAAAAGAAGAAAAGAAAATTGTTAAAACGGGATTCTTAACTGTGCACCCAATCAAAAATTAAAAACAAAAAATATGGGTTTGTTTGAGGCATTTCATTAAACACTTTCTGCTTTATCAAACAGTTTCGTGCTAACATTTTTTCAACCTGCATTTTCAGTTTTTCTTGCTTTCTTCATATGTTCTAGAAACTTTCTTAGAATCCATTTGAGTGCCTACTTCTATCCTACACCTATTTTTATTGCTTTTAATTTTTTTGGCCTCTTAAAATTGTAAAATTCAAGTCAAATTTTGGTGTTGTCCAGTGACCATTTCTAGTGCAGTTTTTGATTTGGTTTGGTGCTAATTTTTGTGTCAAATTGTAGTGTTGTGAACACTTTGTGGTGCAATCCAGTTTTAGAAATCTTTTCCAACTAAGGTGGCATCTTTGGAAGTGGACAAGGAGCAGAATTTGTGAATTCAAAGGGGATGTCCAACAAGCAAAAATGTGAAAATTTGCAACTCCGATAGCCAAATTTTAAGATACAAGCCTAACAGTTGAGTGATGATGAGATTGAGTGTATATCATCCAAAAGAAACTTGCTAATGGAGTGAAAATGACCTCAATATTTCATATATGCTACCGGAAATACAATCAGACTAACAAGACAACAAATCCTTTTATCAAACAGGTTGCGGGCAACATGGCCAAAAACTCAAAATTAAGCAATTAAATGGGCTAGCAATCAGGGAAGCACTCCAAAGAATCCTAAGAATTGCTTTAGAGTGGATTAAGAAAGCAAGAAACCAAAACAAGTTGCAATTGAATCGAAAACAAAATGAACTTATCAAATGTGTTAAAACTGTTTGACAAGATGCCTAGGAGAAAATCAGATTATGGTGCATCAGATTTCATATTTTAACTTACATTGGTCTTTAGCTTTTTAGAATGATTTGAATGTTGATTTTGAATTCTTTATTTCATATATGACAAATGAACCAAACTTTTACTGCAAATTCACGCAAACACAGATGCACCATACAGATCATAGAACTAGGCAACTAAACCAACAACTTGTTATCAAAAAAAGGTCTAAAACAGGTGGTTTAGAGGGTGAAAACACACAAGGCTGTTAAAACTCGAAATTCTTTGCCATTAACATGTTTAAATCAATGAAATAAACTTGTGAGCATAGTTAATTGATGCTAAACAGTAGTATTTATTAAATTCACTTATTCAACCCTATTTATGTGCCAAATTAAACAACTCCATCAACCTATTTTTGGTTACAAAGAGTCAAATGAATTTTGGACACTGAAATTGACTTAGAATCAGCAAATAAGACTTGAGAAAGATACTACAATCACACTTAAAGACGTTCGATCTTTTTGGGAGTTTTCTCAAGGTGCAATCAAGCTTTTGCTTCAGCAAATCATTGTTTATATGGTATGCACCTAGTACTTACTCAAGTTAATGTTTATAGCATAAATTTAATAGTGAAACTAACTAGTTTAAATGTAAACAGCTGACTATGATTTGATTAGACCAGCAAAAGTTATCCCACAAGATTCAAACATACACATTTATATTGTTCCAACTAAACTTGAATGTGAGATTAGCTAGCCCACATATATTCTATTTTTGTGTCAAAACAAGTTCACTCAGGTTTGTAGGAGAAAGAAATAACAGTGTAAGACTAATAACAACACATGTGGAAAACACACCACAACAAAAATTGAAATTGAACAAAGCCTAAGACTATAAACCTTTAAAGCTAATCTGAAATGCCCTCCCCCATGCCTAATAGTGTATCAACCTTTTCAAGCCTTTGTTAAATTTGAATGAAGCATTCTTTCATTTTACGTAGTTGTGTTTACATACCTATAGGTTTTGGTCTAGTGAAAAGAAAAGTAGGCTCTACATATCACTAATGCAGGATATTGATTGAAAGAGAAAGAAACAGAAAAAAAAGAGGGAATAAGAGCAAAACACATGATAAAAAGAGGGAGATGAGAGAAACCAAGAGATTAAAGAACTGTGCCCTACACTTATATTCTCATCATTGTTGTTTTCCTAAAATACAATAATAAAAAATCATCCATCAACATCTACAAAGAGAAATATAGCTATGATAGTTGATACAATGTGATAGGAAAAAAAGGTGGAGAGAAATGATTAGTGTTCAAGTCTTGTTCAATATAGAAATGTTTTTATCTGCGAAGCATAAACACCACGGACATTGCAACACTTCAATAAGGCTTGTTCCAATTCAATGCTTCTCTCCTATATTCTTAAGTCATTCCTTACAATGTACATGTAGCTTGTGAGTTATTTTTGTGTATACAAATTCTTGTTACTCTGTAACAAGACTTGCACAGTTGACATTGCATCAGTTTATGGAGGGTGCGTGTAAGTCAATACTTTCAAATCCTAATATCTTTTTAGATGTTCAAGATTTGTTATGTACATGTTTTCTCTTTTTCTCACTAACCCTATTTCTTAAATGGGTGTCTGTCTCTGTCTCCTACAGATAGATATTGTTTTCAATTTTTGAAGGACCTGACCACACTTCCCTTCCCCTCTCAATCACTCAAGAAAATAAAGTATGCAACCAAGTCAAGTAAAAGGAAACTGAATTCTCACCAACTGTCCAACCAATTAACACTGTCTCACCACTCTTCCTCACAACAGCACACTCTTCCACTCTCTAAAGGCAGATCTAGAGGCGGGAGCTTCCTCTTCTACTCTTAGGGTTTCACTATCTCCTGCTTTTCCATTATTCATATAGTTTCACCATGTCTGTGAGGAACTAAACTCTATTTGTTGTTGGGGAATGATGTAACCTTGTGAACTCTCATGTGTTTGAATTGATTCTTAATTTATATGCTTTTTCATTAATTATTAGAGAATTCATCTATTTCAATGCTTGCTTTATTTAACTCATTTAGTAGCATGATTTATGAATTGCATGAGTGCCGGGAGGTTCCTTACAATTCAGGTTCTTGTTGAATTCTCCCAAGGGTAATATTTCTCAAGGATGAGGGTATGACTACTTGTTCGTCTTAAGCTCTTGATCTTCAAACTTAATTTTCTAGGAATGCTAGGAATTGCACGAACTAGGAATTAAGGCAGGCTTATTGCACCGAGGGATCGGGTTCTAAGTAATTTAGTGAGTGACATTAATATTAATGTAAAAAGAAGAATTCTTATATACATGTGAGTAAACTTGTTGAAATCAAACCCTAACAACATAATCATCTCATTTTATAAACAATCTTCGTTCATCTTTGTGTTACTCTACTATTGATCAATTTGCATTCATATTTACTTTTATGTCTTTGCATTTGAAACCAACAATCTCATTTTATTTAAGTCTTAATTAATTTAGTTATCACACAATTGTTTAGTGTCGAGAGTCTTCAGGGATACAATACTTGGTCTTACCATTTTATATTACTTGTACGATTCAGTACACTTGCCGATCCATAAACAAGTTTTTGGTTTCGTTTCTAGAGATCAGTATGTAAAATGGAGGGAAGAGAATGTGGGTATTTATAGAATTAAAGATGGAGAAAGTGTTAAATAAAATATAATTTGTTTAAAAAAATGAGTGGAAAAATAGAAAAAGTTAAGTTGGATGTTTCGGTGTAAATGTTGTCCGGTGTGTCTTTGTTGCTCCTGGCTGTCTGGGACGCTTGCTCCTCTCCAATTGTTGTTGTTCATACTCGCCAAAGGAGGGGGAGGTACCTGCAAAGATACTCCGACGCTCAAGTCAGATGTGAGTTATGGAGCCTCAGCTCTCAAGAGAGTAATTATGATATTGCCCTGAAATATTATTTAGGGTCTCTAGACATAAAGAGAACGTACCTGAACTTTTGCCCTGTCATTGTATTTATAAGCAAAAATAAAAATAGCCACCTTACCTAAAAATGTGGTTAGTGGCTTTATAAATATCTTAACCGCTTAAGATATTTTATGTAATAAATATAACATCTAAGATATAAATATCTTACTACATAACATGCCCCCCAAGTCCGAGTTAACGGTTCCGTTTTTACGGACGTGGTAACTATAGGACTTATGAGTTCGAGGGAGGCTGTATTCGCTGTATGAGAGAGCGTGTTTCTGGTTGTTGCTCATCTGTGGTCTGAACGTTTCAAACCAAGGATGACCGAGCGGTAGAGTTTGAAGGACCAAAAAAGATGTGAAGCCAAACGACAAAAAAACTGGAACGAGTGAGGCCGAACGTGAGAACCTGGATGGCCGAGTGGTAGAGGCTGTATAGCCGAAGGTCACAGAAGCTGAATGCTTGAGGCCACGGACGGTAGAGATCGAGTGGCATGTGAGGCCGGATGATTGAAGCCAAGCGGACGAACGTCATGGAGGCCGAATGGTAACATTAATGGCGTCGAACGGCCGAATACTTGAACGCTCGTACACATGGATCGAGGAGTGGTTGACAGCAAAGGTCGAACACCTTTGAGGCCGAACGGCCGACTGCTTGAACGCTCGTACAGAGGGATTGTCGAGCGGTTGAAAGCAAAGGTCGAACATCTTTGAGGCTGAACGACCGACTGCTTGAAATGCTCGTACACAGAGATTGTCGAGCGGTTGAAACCAAAAGGAGGCCGAACGGTCGACTGCTTGAACGTTCGTTCACAGAGATTGTCGAGCGGTTGAAAACAATAAGGAGGCCGAACGACGACTGCTTGAACGCTCGTACAGAGATTGTCGAGCGGTTGAAAACAATAAGGAGGCCGAACGGCGACTGCTTGAACGCTCGTACAGAGACTGTCGAGCGGTTGAAAGCGAGGGTCGAACATCTCTGAGGCAGAACGGCCAACTTCTTGAACGCTTGTACACATGGGTTGTCGAGCGGTTGAAACCAAAGGGAGGCCGAACGGTCGACTGCTTGAACGTTCGTTCACAGAGATTGTCGAGCGGTCGAAAACAATAAGGAGGCCGAACGGCCGACTGCTTGAACGCTCGTACAGAGATTGTCGAGGATGAGGGTCGAGTAAGGGTATACCGGGTGTTCAAGGGAGAACAGTTACCCGTGGGAGTGTATCCCGAATGTACTGGGTGTTCTTGGGCGAACAGTTACCCGTGGGAGTGTATCCCGAATGTACTGGGTGTTCTTGGGAGAACAGTTACCCATGGGAGTGTATCCCGTAGAACGCTCGTGGACATGGTTTGTCGAGCGATTGATGTTCTGGGTGTTCTTGGGCGAACAACTACCAGAGGGAGTGTATCCCGTAGAACGCTCGGTTTTCTGTTGGCCGTCTACTGTGACCTGCATAAGATATACAATATGTAAAAATATAGAGCGTTCTAAACCTGGCGGTCGAACGTCAATAGGATCGCATGGTAGAGCGGTCGTTTCGATAGATGGTCGAGCCGTAGAGGCCGAGTGGTCGAACGTCAGGGAGGCTGAGTGTTGAACGCTTTAGGTCGAGCGTTCGTGAAAAACGAATGTTGGGATGCTTGAGACGTAAATCGCCGAACGACTGAGGCGAAAGGGTGGAGGTCAGGCGGCCGAACGTCATTGAGACCTACATGCTGAATTGAGGCAAGCGGACGAAGGTTATTGAGTCCGATTGGCTGATCATCACTGGGGTCGAATGGCTCAATGCTTGAGTGCTTGTATAGATGTATGGTCGAGCAGTAGAGGCCGAAAGACCGAGAGTCAATGAGGCTGAGTGGCCGAAAGCAGGAACGTTCGAGGTTGAATGTTTGAACAAATGAGACCGAATGGGCGAAAGGTTGAGCGTTCGGGAGGCCGGATGGTTGATCGCCAGGGAGGCCGAAGTGTCGAATGGTTAAGGCCCAGGTGCCGAACGTCAGGAGGCCGATCATGAGTATGGCCGAATGTTGGAGCGCTCGTGTTGGTGTATTATCGAGCAGTAGAGACCGAGCGACATGTGAGGTCAAACGTGAGGACTGTGTGAACGCTCGACACATAGGTTGTCTAGCGGCCGAGTGGCACGTGAGGCCTAGCGCTAGAGACTGAACGTTAATGACGAGCGAAGTGTCGAACGCTCTAGAACGAACGGCCGCGAGAACGAAGGATCGAACGTGTGAGACGCAATTGGCCGAACGCTTTAGGCCGAACAGTCGTGAAAACAAATGCTGGAATTGCTTGAGACGCAAATGGCCGAACGATCGAGGCAAAAGGTTGGAGGCCAAGGGGCCGAACGTCATTGAGGACGACTGGGCGAGCATCAGTTTAGTCGAATGGGCGAACGCTTGTGGATCTGAATGACCGAACGGCAAGGAGATGGTCGACCTGGAAATTTTCGAACGACAATGAGGAAAGTTTTGTCGATCGGTCACGGTCGACACTCGGTCTTGCTGTCGACCAAGGTGGACGACCTTGGAGGGTGGCGCGTCTTTGATGGTCGACCGTTAAATGGTCGAACGGCAAGGAGATGGTCAACCTGGAAATGGTCGAACAGCAATGAAGAAGGTTTTGTCGATCGGTCACGGTCGACACTCGGTCTTGTCGGTCGACAAAGGTGGACGACCTTGATGTGGCTCATTTTTGGTGGTCGACCTGGACATTGTCGAACGGTGATGAGGACGGCTTTGTCGATCGGTCACGGTCGACACTCGGTCTTGTCGGTCGACCAAGGTGGACGACCTTGGAGTGCGCCGAATGGTTGATCGCTAGGGAGGTCGAGCGGTGGATTGCCAGGGAGGCCGAACTGTTGAACATCAGTGTGGTCGAACGGCCGAACGCTGGAACGCTCGTGACCATGGATGGTCGAGCGTCATTGAAGCCGAAAGGCAGAACGTTTGGCGAGGCTGATTGCTGGACGCTTGAAGCCGCACTTCCGTTAGGTGAAATGGCCGATCATGTGGAGGCAGAACCGAACGAGGCGTGGATGGCGCGAGTGTTGCGAAAGACGTGGAGAATGGGTCTGACAATGCGGCAGACCTGGAGGCGCCGAAAGGGCTTGTCTCTGATTTGGGAATTTAGGGTTTTCGGTTTGCGGATTGTGCGATCCTGGTCAGAGTTTTTCTTGTTGGGGTTTTTGGGGTCTTTCCGTTCTCATTCTCGATTCTGATTTTAGGGGTTTTGATTCTGGTGTGCAGAGCTCGCAACTTTGAGTGCCTGAAGATGGCGAGGGCAGCGACACAGTGATTTGAAAAAGCGGCGGCGCCATTGAGCTTTGGGTTTAGGGTTCCTGTTGTTCTCCGATTTTGGGGATTGGGGTTTGTGGAAATTGGGAAATTAGGGATTTCTGGTGTACCTCTGTATCCTTAAGTTATAAGGAGACAGGAATTGAAGTCTGGTGAATGAACCATGACCCTGTGATCAGAGCGTGATTGACGGTAGTGGTGGTCTTCTTTGCGGACTAGGCTCATCACCAACTGTAGAGGATCGTTCCCGTTCTTACGAATTGGGGTTGGTTTTGATTGCGCGTTTTGGGATCTGAGGAGTGGCGCCAATGAAGGTGCTGGTGTGGGCTGTTCTTGTTGAGATGCACCGTGGATAGGAGTTCGGTGGTCTCCACCACTGTCGTAGGATCAGCGTGACCGTGTTTGGGAGGCGATGGGGATGAATTAATGATTCCCCTGTGACAGCGGTGTCCGGTGGCGCGACGGAGGCTGATGGATGGACCTGATTTGGAGGCGTTCTTTGCGCTGGGTCTGACCCGCAAAGAGGCACTCACTGGCGCGATTTCGTAGAGGTGCTCGCGGTGGAGTCAATGGCTCACGGAGGAGAATCCTGGAGTGATGCGGCAGCTTCATCTTGATGGAGTAGCTTTATCCGAAAAAATGATTCGTGGAGGCTGAGGCTCCTCTTGTGGCTTCTTTGGGATTGCACTCGGCCCCACGGTGGTTAGTGGCTTTATAAATATCTTAACCGCTTAAGATATTTTATGTAATAAATATAATATCTAAGATATAAATATCTTACTACATAACAGAAAATAAGTAAAAGAAATAATATAAAAAGTTGGTGGAGAAATTAGGTGAAATAAAATATAGTAAATAGTAAAAGTTAATTTGGAAATTAAGTGAAAGAAATAATATAAAAGTGGGTAGAGAAAGTAGGTGAAATAAAATATAGTAAATAGTAAAAGTTAATGTGGAAAATAAGTGAGAGAAATAATATAAAAAGTGGGTGGATAAAGTAGGTGAAATAAAATATAAAAAAAGTAAAAGTTAATGTGGAAAATAAGTAAAAGAAATAATATAAAAAGTTGGTGGAGAAAGTAGGTGGAATAAAATCTAGGAAATAGTAAAAGTTAATGTGGAAAATAAGTGAAAGAAATAATATAAAAAGTGGATGGAGAAAGTAGGTGAAATAAAATAAAATAAATAGTAAAAATTAATGTGGAAAATAAGTGAAAAATATAATATAAAAAATTGGTGGAGAAAGTAGGTGAAATAAAATATAGCAAATAGTAAAAGTTAATGTGGAAAATAAGTGAAAGAATTAATATAAAAAGTGGGTAGAAAAATAAGGTGAAATAAAATATAATAAAGAAAGGTAAGTGGAAAAATTAGAAAAATTAGAAAATATTAAATAAAAATAAATATATAAAAAATGTAATAGTAAATGAAAAAATGTATGTGATGTGGAAGGTGACGTGGAGGGTGAAGTGGAGAGTGGGTGTGATAAGAAAAAAAGTGGTGAGGAAGTAAAAAAGTGTAGGATTATTTTGGGTCATTGGGTTAAGAGTTAAAAATTCAATTTGAGGGTGCAAATAGTAAAATAAATAGTATTATTATTTTCTTTTTATTCTTTTTTTTTTATTTATTTTTGTGATGAAGTTTATTTCCCTGGACAAAATTGGGTGTTGACAGCTGACCCTCTTTACTTAGATTTTACTAGTTGATATGAAAAATTTACTATTTACATATTATCATAATAAAAGGTAAGTGAAGATAGAAACACTAATTTTGTTCGGGTTTCAAAATGAACAAGAAGAAAGGAAACAATAATAAATTTTGAACAAAGTATATAAGAAATGAGAGATTGAGGGGTGCAAACCTTGTGGAGGGTGTCGTAACCCTATGGATGAAGTGAAGCGAGGTGTCGCAACCTCGTGGAGGGTGTCGTAACCTTATGGATGAATGAAGTGAGGTGTCGTAACCTTGTGGAGGATGTCATAACCCTATGGAAGAGTGAAGTGAGGTGTCGTAACCTCGTGGAGGTGTCCTAACCCTATCGATGAATTTGTTGAGGTGTCGCAACCTCGTGGTGGGTGTCATAACCCTATGGAAGAGTGAAGTAAGGTGTTGTAACCTCATGGAGTGTGTCATAATCCTTATGGATGAATGAAGTGAGGTGTCACAACCTCGTGGAGGGTGTCATAACCCTATGGATGAATGAAGTGAGGTGTCACGACCTCGTAGAAGGTGTCATAACCCTTATGGATGAATGAAGTGAGGTGTCACAACCTCGTAGAGGGTGTCGTAACCCTTATGGATGAATGAAGTGAGGATGAAGATTGAGTTTGATTATTGGGTTCGACCATTGCCTAACAGAAATTTAAAATTGGGTTCAACCAATGCTTTGCAGGGGGCCAAGACACTAATGGTAGAAATTTAAAATTGGGCTCGACCAATGCTTTGTAGAGGGCTGAGACACCAATTGCAAAAATTTAAAATCGGGCTCGACCAATGTTTTGCAGAGGGCCGAGACACCAATGACAAAAATTTTAAATTGGGCTCGATCGATGCTTTGTAGAGGGCCGAGATACCAATGGCAAAAATTTAAGATTGGGTTCGGCCAATGCTTTATAGAGTGTCGAGAAATCAATGGCAGAAATTTAAAATTGGGCTCAACCAATGCTTTGCAGAGGGCCGAGACACCAATGACAGAAATTTGGACTCGACCAATGCTTTGCAGAGGGTCGAGATACCCATGAAAAAAATTTATAATATGGTTTGACCAATGCTTTGCAGAGGGCGGAGACACCAATAGCAGAAATTTAAAATTGGGCTCGACCAATGTTTTGTAGAGGGCCGAGACACTAATGATAGAAATTTAAAATGGCTTGGTTGTTTTGATTTTGAATTTTTTTTTTTTTTGCTTTTGAGAAAAAGAATATCAATGAGAATTTCTGAGGAATTGTCATGGATGAGGAATGAGAAATAAGAAAATCTTGACATGGTGTTGAAACTTTGTATAGGGATTAGGGTGTAGAAATCCCAATATGCAAGAAAAATGATTGATGTGAATTTTGTATTTTAAATTGAAAACTTTGATGTATGTTGATTTTTTTTTTGTCTTTTTGAAGGAAGGAGATTTGATAACAAGTTCATAATTTATGAAGATATGTATATGATGCTTGTTTTATGCTAATGGTTTTTTTTATGCATGATGCAAGACTGTGAAACTATTTGACATTTCTTTTTTGGTAAGTCAATTTGTTTTCTTTGAAATCATCAAATTTATGAAGATTTAGACCTTCATTTTTTTCTTTTACAATGAATGTCACAAATTCTAAAGTCAAATGTTCAAAATGAAGCTTGTGTGTTTGACATTTTTTATTGAAATACTAGTGTATGTTTGCTTGATATTGGAGACGGGTTAAAAGTATAAAAGAAATGTTTGGAAGGGTTTGAAGGAGATTGGGATGACTATTTGGGCTCATCATTCCTCATACATTTCTCAATGGAGATGTAACATGTGAATGTCGATGTGAAATATGTGATACCCAACAAAGCTGTCCCAATTTGGTGTTTGAGGGAAATGAATATTGGGGTTTGGGTCATGAATGTGTGAGTGAAAAATTCATTTGAGACTTAGAAAATTGTCTCTATTTTGGGGATGTGGGTTTATAAAAGTCAGGGCAAACCAAGATCATGTGAGGACCAACAAGGTGCCCCAACTTTGGGGAGGTTTTTTTTTATGTCTAGATGAAAATTTATTGACAGACTTGCAAAGCTGGCTTAATTTTATTGAATGGGGTAAAAACATATGAAACTAACAGAGTTGCCCTAGTTTTGGATAATGGGCGAAAAGGTCATTAAAACCCAAAAGGTTGCCCCTAGTTTGGGGATCAAAGGAAGAGTTTGAACGAGATATGAATTTTGTTCAAAAAGCGGTAAGAGATATGGAGGTGATTAGCTAAACGGATTGCCCTTATTTGTTTGATTTTCTTTTCCATGATCTTAATCAATAGGGAGTTCCATTCTTCCGAGGACATTTTTTATTCTTTCATTTTTTTAACCGCATTGTTAGTCATTTTGTCTTGTCTCAAAATTAAGCTTTATGAAAATTTGAACAGTCATTATTCAATTTGTGTGGACTTTTATTGGGCTTATAATGTGGCTGGGGTTGAAAGGTATTGAAAGAAAAAATATAAAGGCTCAAATCAATGTTTGTGGGTTATTTGAAACAAGAGTTATCATCTACACCTTGTATAAGCTATTCGTCAAACTTTTTGACTACTTGTTATTTTAGTCTTTATTTGTCATCACTTTATGATTTTTCTTTGTTGGCACATTATTTTCCTTTGAACACCAAGTGTTTTTTTTTGTTTGTTGATGAGCTAACTTATAGCGTGATGATAAACCTAGTTTGGGTAAATTTTGAAAAAGAATTTATTTTTCGACTCAAATGGGGTATCAATGGATATATTTTTTTTACTTTTTTGGATGAAGAAAGATGGCCACACATCATTTCAAATTTTGATAGATTAATTATGAGACAAAACTAGATGACCTCAACACAAGTCATCATTTTTTTTGTCATAACGAATTCAAGGATCTCCTAAATGATAGACAGGGTAATTCTGACATGGGAAATCTTCCCCAGTGTAAAACTTGTGTTCATCATTTGGGCTCAAATAGCATGATTGAGGACTACACTTTTTCTCAGTGAAGGGTGGAGGATGGATGTTTTCAAGCAATGCACACACAAATATTTTGTCAGAAAATGTGATTTAGTCATTTGACCATAGGAAATTATGACATCCATTATAATTAATTTTTTTTAATTTTAATTTTGTCTTTATTTTAATGATTTGCAATGAAAGCAATTGATTCAACATGTGATACATTATGCCCCTTTTTTATTTTTATTTTTAAATTTTATGAATGAAGAAATGTAGTATCAAGGGAAAATGATGTAACTTACTCAAAGAAATCTTTTTGTTTTTTTTTTCACATTTATATCTTTTTTTATGACACACACGTATGCAAATGGGTCAAAATGAACTCAAAAATGGTTCTTGCATTTATTGAAGTGAAAAATGATGAAAATCCTACAAATTTTCATTTTCTATTTTTTTTTGTTTTTTAACGATTATAAAGGCATTTTTTTTTAAATTTGGAAGAATTTTTTTTAAGAACAGAAAAACCGGGAATTTGAAGGGCATTGGGTTAAAAAAATGTTTCTTAGTGTCATAATGAAATTTTTTTTAATGAATATACATGTCGCTTATATGAATGAAATTGAACATCAATCCGAAGCAAGAAAACAAATTTATGCACATGTTATGAAATTTTTTAATTACAATGCAGAAAATGATAAAAAATTAATTGTATGCTCAAAATGTTTTTACAAAAATGAGAAAATTATGAATTTGACAAAGTGTTAAAATAAGTTTTTTTTTTGCATTTTTTTTATTTTTTAAAGAAATTATGAGGAACTTGGTAACAAGCAAAATGAAAAATAATTAAATATGAATTGAAGTATAACATTGTGTTTTTTATACCTTTTTTATTTTTATTTTTTTAATATCATGAAAATTTTTAATTTCAAGTATAACAAAAATGTGAATAGTAAATATTGAAACTAATCTCCCTTTTGTGTCCTACTTGGTATGAAAAACTTGTTTTGGTCTATGAGCTTTTTATATGATAATTCAATGGTAGCTCTAAATCATCTCATAGGCCTCTAGAGCTGAAGTCAACCTTAGGACATAACCACAACGATAGACAATCTAAAAGATGTGGCATGCCAAGAGGAAGCAAACTCTACATGAAGTCTTCCAATAGCCAAGTAGATCCGAGATCTAACATGACAATCGTCGGCCCTCCACTCCTTAAGGTTCACTCAGACCCGGGTATAGGTCCTAGTATCAAAATAAATGTAACACCTATTATGTGAAGTGTGTGAAGGGAGAAACCTAAGACCACTCAAAATCACACATACAAAACAATCAAAAACATCCCAAGCATATATAACATGTCTTCTACCCTAGGGTTCAATATTCAACAATTATAAAACGAAATACACTTATGCGAAAAAAAAATACACAGATGCAATTATTTATATAGAAAGAAACATATATAATTATTCCAAATATTACAAAACACAATAATGTACATGCTCAATGAGAAAAGGGGAAAGAAAAACATAATGAAAACCACATCAATTGTGCATATTTAATTAAATGGCTTTACTCTCTTAAAATTGGTCCTAGTGGAGTCGCCATTTGTCGCAACTGGGATCGCGACGGGAAGGACGACGAGACTCTTTTAAAATATTTAAAGGAGTTTGAAAATCAGACTTTGGAGTCGCTATCATAGCTTATTCTGGAAAACTATAAAAAAACCATAAAAGTAAGACTTGGTCTGCGAAATCAGAGTTTTGAGTTCGAGAGTCGGTTACTGCGAAATCAAAATAATTGTGAAAAACATAATTATCAAGCAACTCCGAGACTTGACTTGACAATCAAAATTATTATTATGAAAATTGTAATTATTAAGCAAGTCCAAGACTTGACATGACAATAATTATTATTATGAAAAATTCAATTATCAAGCAAATCTAAGACTTGACATAATTATCAATATATTTTTAAGAATTTATAAAAAAATAAAAGGAATTATAAATGAAAATGTAGAATAAAAAACAGTAAAACAATTATGAAAATGTAAAACTTAAACAAAAAAACAAACTTTAATAAAATAATTCAAACTAAAAAAAAAAGGAGATGAATGAATAAGAACCTGGATGGAGAAGACAATGATAGTCCGATCAAGATGGAAGTGAAAATGGAAGCTTTAGGATATGAAGAAGTTGATATGGAGGAGAAGGGATGTTGAAGTGTTGGGTGATGGTAGAGTATGGAGAAGAGATGTATTGTGTAAGGGAAAAATGAAGTAGAGTTTTGGAATGGAAATGAAGAGGTTTAGTGTGACAGAGAATAGATTGATATTATGTAATTGTGTGTGTAAAATGGAGTGAAGAGAATGTGGGTATTTATAGAGTTAAGGATGGAGAAAGTGTTAAATAAAATATATATTTTTTTAAAAATGAGTGGAAAATAGAAAAAGTTAAGGTGAAAAATAAGTAAAAGAAATAATCAAAAAGTTGGTGGAAAAAATAGGTGAAATAAAATATAGTAAATAGTAAAAGTTAATGTGGAAATTAAGTGAAAGAAATAATATAAAAGTGGATGGAGAAAGTAAGTGAAATAAATTATAGTAAATAGTAAAAGTTAATGCGAAAAATAAGTGAGAGAAATAATATAAAAAGTGGGTGGAGAAAGTAGGTGAAATAAAATATAGTAAATAGCAAAACTTAAAGTGGAAAATAAGTGAGAGAAATAATATAAAAAGTTAGTGGAGAAAGTAGGTGGAATAAAATATAGGAAATAGTAAAATTTAATGTGGAAAATAAGTGAAAGAAATAATATAAAAAGTGGGTGGAGAAAGTAGGTGAAATAAAATATAGTAAATAGTAAAAGTTAATGTGGAAAATAAGTGAAAAAAATAATATAAAAAGTTGGTAGAGAAAATAGGTGAGATAAAATATAGTAAATAGTAAAAGTTAATGTGAAAAATAAGTGAAAGAAATAGTATAAAAAGTGGGTGGAAAAATAAGGTGAAATAAAATATAATAAAGGTAAGTGGAAAAATTAGAAAAATTGGAAAAAATTAAATAAAAATAAATATATAAAAAATGTAATAGTAAATGAAAAATGTATGTGATGTGGAGGGTGACGTGGAGAGTGGGTGTGATAAGAAGAAAAAGTGGTGAGGAAGTAAAAAAGTGTAGGATTATTTTGGGTCATTGGATTAAGAGTTAAAAATTCAATTTGGGGGTGCAAACAATAAAATAATTAGTGTTATTTTTTTTTTATTCTTTTTTATTTATTTATTTTTGTGATGAAGTTTATTTACCCGGACAAAATTGTGTGTTGACATGTTAAATTTTTTATTTCACTTTTTATATTTTTCTTCTTATTTTATTTTATGTTATTCTTAATTGATTCTCATCTTCTTCTTCGTTCGGGCCACCACCACCACCGCAACAACCACCATCTCTTTTGGGTCACCACCACGCCCCGTCCGCGAAAGCTTCTTCATTCCTCTCTCTCATGCGACCATGAATCTGAAACAACAAACCACACTCAAATCGCAACCACCAGTAACCTCGTTCTAGAACCACCACCACGAATTCCCTTCTCCTCACGATCTACAAGAACGAGAGAAGCCTTCGTTCAAACCTCCATGGGCACGATTCAACCTGTAAGAAACCACCACAAAACCCCAATTCCAATCATCCTCTTCTCACGAACAACAACCAAGCGACAATATTGCTACCACCAAGAAACGCCTTGCTCCACTTTCACCTTCGTCACGAATCGCGAAATCGTGACTCAATCTCCTCCTTCTTCAACCTCAATCATGCAACCTACACAAAAAACCCTATAATCCCAAATCAGAAAACCCCTAATATGAAAAAACCTAAATAGCACCATTAGTCCACCATATTCGTCTTCCACACCTTGGAACAACCTCGTCCTTCATCGTGAGAAGGACATGAAACTCAAAACCTTAACTCTCTTCAACTTAAATTTAACTTTAACTTTTAACCTTATTACGTCAATTGGGCTTATGTTGCCACATATTGTAAAACTGCACAGGTTAGTCAACATTGGCTATAAGGTGGACATTACACCATTAGCGTTTTAAACGCCATCAACAAAAAGAACTAAATTGAACCATGTTTACAAAACATAGGACCATTCTAAACAACGGAGAACCACTTTGAACAAAACTAACAAACTAAAAGATCGAAATATGTATTAAACCAAAAAGATATCGTAAAACTTGATTTATAACTTAAACAAATTCCAAATTTGTAATATAATAACACCAAATAATCCTAAAATTTGTAAACTTTACCAATAGAGATTCTAGTATTACCATTAGAAAAAATAATATAAATATAGTCGTCATAAACAATAACATTTTATAAATTTTGAGATTACTATACGAATTAAGAAATATTTTATAAGATCAAATGGTTAAAACAAAAAACTTAACAGACAAGTTACACCAGTTCAATTAATAACTAAACACTAAGTTAATTCATTCTCAAATGATTTATTCAATTTATTTGTCTTAGCTTGGAAGTGTATAAAGGAAAATTATAATATCTTCCCATTGCAAGCATAACTAGTATACCTTAGTTGTTAAGTGAGTCATAGTTAAGTTCGAGGTCATAGTTAATTGCTCCATTGTATTAGTTATCATCTTTTGTAAAGTCCCTTTACTTGAAAAAGGATTTTGTTTCTTCGAATTATTATTTCCTTTTTTGGATTTCTTCTTCAAATAAAAATTATTTTTTTTATACGGCAGAAAAAGTTATACATACAGAGCTTAAAATCAATTCGTTTGATTCTGAACTACTGCTGAGCTTATTTTCCAATGTATTGCCGTCACTAAAAAAATTAGAAAAGCTAAATAATATTTTGCAATTAGGAGTGAAATGCAAAACATTATTTAACTTTTCTAATTTTTTATTTATATACAAATATTAGTGAACAAAAATATATACACAACAACATATTTTAAATTTCTTTATTCGAGGTCATATGTTATTATTTGCATATTATCATCAAAATAAGATGTTATTAATTAAAGATAGTTTAAAAAAACGTCATGGTTGTAAATAGGCATAATTTAATACATTTTTTTATTTTTATATTAGAGACAAGTAATGAGCATTTTTTGCTACCAAAATTTCAAATTAAAATTAATGCAACAATACGATTATATTATTGTACCTCTTTATTAAAAAATAGAAAGTGAAATGAGAAAATGTTTGGAAAAATAACTTTTTTCATTTGGAAAAATATTTTTAAATAATAAAAAGGTAATTCTTTCAAAAATTTATCAAACAACTTTTATCTTGAAGGAAGCTTGTATGTTTGAAATAATTTAAAAATATGTTTTATTGTTGTATTTTAAGATGTAATATATATATATATATATATATATATATATATATATATATATATATATATATATATATATATATATATGGGTTTGCTAATGCATATTTTAATAATGTTTGTCGAGTTTTAGTAGACAAAAATATTCTTATATATCATGGATTTTAAGTGTCAAGATTAAGGATATTTTAATAATTTTCATTTTCAAAACTAAAAAAAAAATCCCAAACCCTTACTCACCTCTTTGATTCATCTCAACCTTTTCTCTTATCTTTTTCATTCCAATCTTTTCTCTGTCATCACTACTGTAGCCCCAATTGAAAAAATCAGATTTTTTTCTTCTTTTAAGTTTTAAGAATGAAAATTATTAAAATACCCTTAATCTTAAAACTTAGAATTCATGACATATATAAAAATATTTTTATCTATTAAAATCCAGTACATATTATACGCGTATTAACAAAATTAATTTAAAGGCATGAGGGTCCCAAAAGTTTTCTCTGGCGGCTTCTAGCGTTCTCAGTATCTCATTATATAATGTGCCTCTCATTCAAAATTTGGACACAATATTCAGTTCTGACAACGATACCAAGACTTTTGAAACCCTAAATCCACTGTGTCTGGTCATTTTACGCAACCACATAATTACCGAGATATATATTTATATATACGTATATAAATATAATATTTTATGTTCTTATCTGTTCCTAAGTTAATCGAAATTGAAGCTTCTATGACAGAGTTAGGAAACACACTTGAATAAACTAAATATACTTTTCATGCTTGTATTTGTTTAGTTGGTATTGTTGATAATTTAGTTGATAGATATAAAGGAGATGAAAGGATACATATACACAAGTTTCATTGTAAATAAAATTTGGATGTTTAAAATGAAAATATATCATTATGTAATTATAATTGTATTTTAAAAAGTTAAATTACTACTTTATTTTATATTATTTCTATTTATTTTGTAAAAGTTATATAAGTGTTATTTTTATCAATTAAATTTATTTTTGTTTCTCAATTAACTCACTAGTGTAAAAACCGATAATAATGACTAACAATATTTTTGTTTTTGGCATAATAATAAATAAAAATGTGATAATATTGTAATAAATCAAAACTTTTTAGTGACGATTTTACGAATAATCATTAGATCTTTCTCTCTCACACGCATCGAGAGTGTTAGATCTTTCTCTCACGCACATGCTCCTTATTGTTGTTTTTGAAGATAGGTTAAGGTTGTCTTTATATCTCGCGTAGCCACTGGTTAGACAGTCTTTTTTCTCTTACTTGAAAACTTAGATTGGTTAAGGAGACTTTTATTTTCTTACTAACTTGGTGACATTCAAAGAGTTGTTCTACCTTCATCTCACAATCTAAATAGACCTCTACATCTTCCTTTCCATGGAAATGGGGAAGATCCACCCTAATCTCCCTAGGAGGGTTCTCTCTTTCACGTTCTGTGTTAAGACAAAATCGTCTACACGTCCAAACGCTCTCAAGTTTTGAAGTTTAACGAAATAAAATTAAACGAGATGAGAATATGAAAGTACCTAAGCCCAAAGAATTGGATAGATCGAAACACCAACGTTACAAAAAAATAATCCCAAATCAACGATCAGCATAGAAAAGTCTTAGATAAACATTTAGGAAAACAAGTAGGATAAAAGCTTCCAGACACAGTGTTAAACAATCCACAAGTCAAAGCATCGAAAGAGAGTTATGCTAAATGTGTAAGCTATCTATTTCCAAGGGTAGTTAAACTCCCGAGAAGGAAAAAGGTGTCGAGACAATGTCTTTGACCAAATCCTCTATAGGCCTAAAAATATGAAGAAAGAAAAGATAAATGTTAAACGCCCATGCCCTTAAAGGAAACATTCTAAAAATCGTTTACATCAGTGAAGTACTTGAAAAACTTTTGGTGTTAATGGAAAGCTTTTAGCAATCCTTCTGATATAGCATATTATCGAGCTTTAGGAATTTAACTTTAAATGATTGTAAGCTCGACTTAATACATTTGTATAATAACATATTTGAGAGTGCTATTCAGAATGTAAATACTGTAGCGTTTTGTTAAGAACTTTCTTTATGAAAAAGATCGTTTTGCTTGGAAGATTCTTATGTTTAGAAATAGAGCGCGATTGTAGGTTTTCACGAAAGGATCTTTTAGGTAAGAGAAGAGATAATTACACAAGAGATTTTATATTGGTTTGCTCCGACTGAGATACGTCGAGTTTCCTTCACAAAGGGTTCCACTATAATCTTCACATGATTACAAATGAGTATTAGCACCACTCTTGGTACTCAGCAATCCGGCCGAGATTTCCTTTGAGTATTAGCACCAAACCTGATACTTAGTAACCCCATCGATATTTCCTTTGAGTATTAGCACCACTCTTGGTACTCAACAACCTTAGCAGAGATTTCCTTTAAGTATTTGAACCACTCCTGATACTTAGCAACCTTGCCAAGATTCCTTAAATCAAATAGATTTTAGTTGTAAGTGTTTTAATTCTCTATAGAATTGCAATCAACGATTTCTTACAAGTAGTTTAGACTATATCTCTTGCATAAAGTATTTGATTATAATACAAAACAATCTAAACGCTTGCAAGCAGGTGTTTCTCTCTTCTCTCTTACAATAATAAGAAATATTATAATGAAGCTTGAGAATATTTCTTTCTCATTTTCTCTTCTCTTCTCTTTTCTTCAGCTCAGATGTATTGTTTTTCTTGAGCTCTTTCTCTTCTTCTTTTTAGGATGAATGTATCATTATAAGCTTTGATTTTCTATTTTCTTATCCTCTTAAGTTATCCTCTTGATTTTCTTCTTGAGAGATCTTCTATTTATAGGCTTCATGGATATTTTTCTGTTAGATTGAGCTTGTAGCCTTGATACTTGTGTGTTCTCTTTCTTCTTTGCACAGTAGTTGTTAGGTAAGTCAACTTGTTAAAGTGGGCATACTTTTTTAGTCCTTTGCTTGAAGTAGGTTGTACGATCTTTTTAGACTTTACTTCAAGTGAGGAACATTATGTGAATATCTATTTATATATTTGATCTATAGCACTGTGGATGCGCGTAGAATAACTTATCTGCAAGATTAGAGTAAACTGTTCATGCAACAGATACGTCTTTTCTTATCACTTTTGTTGATTTTGAACATTAAGCATTTAATGTCATTTAATGCTTGTTCAGAATAATAAAGTGTTTTTTATTTTCTACCGTTAGGCAGCATTTTACAATTAAGTTCTTTTGTTTAAGGATACCAGGCATAAATATATATACTTCCTCATAAGATGAGGTACTTGTTAAGCTCATAGTATCGTTTAGTCAAGTAAACACTTCTTTAGCTTTTGTCTCTTTTTGGACAGATAATGTTTAACTTGCTTAAGCTTTCTTTCATATTTTAACAATTAGGTCTTTTAATAAGTTTTGTCAAAGACATTGTCTTGACCTATTTTGTTTTCGAGAGAAGCTAAATATCTATTTTAGGTATTATAACCATTGAGTGTTTAACTCAATCTCTCTTAAACGCTTTAGACATAACAGTGTTTAGCCATGCGTCTTGGTGTTCTAACCTAGATGTTTTTCTATTTCCTAAGACCTAATTGTTTGCCTAAGTTTTTCTATGTTTGGGGATTCTAGTTTTAGGTTGTGTATGTTTGGAGTTCAAGCTCTAAGTCTTGTGTTTTCACCCTAAGTTATTTTCTTATTATTATCCCGTTTTAATGTTACTTGATTATAAACTTCAAAACATGAGAGTTTTTGGACACATAGACGATTTTGTCTTTAACAATCTCCCTCTTTTTTATGTTTAATAAATACACATTCAAACAATGTAGTCATTCTTAGTTCATCATTTTGTTTTAAGTCTTGTGCTTTAGCTTGTTATGTGTTTTACATATTTTATTGTTTTTATCTTTTGCATGTTGTTACTGGACACAATCGAGAAACAATATTGCGTATAGAGGTAAAGATGATAAACGAATAAACCAAGATATAAATTTATACAATAGATAAAGTGAACGAATAAACAACAAATAAATAAAGTAAATAAAAAAATAACTCTTATTAAAACACAAAAAAGATTACATGAATGCAAACATAAACTCCTAAGATGAACTCTAAGAATCTGGAGAAACTCCCCCTGATTCTATGCACGACAAACTTATCAACGTTTATATATATATCTCAAGTCGAACATCTAAGCTTTCAAAAAGAATATTTCAAGAAAGGTTGCGAAAACGTTTTTCATTAACACTATTCAACTCCCTATCAGTGTTTTTCAAGTACTTTAGAAGGTTGTCCTAAGCTCTTATCATTATGGCCTATTAGTGAGTTCTTAGAAGTTTAGGTTTATTTTAGGCCTTTATGGTCCAAGTAGTATAGAATTTCCTTTTTGGGGCTTAATAGGTCAAGTAGTGTAGAGTTTTGGTAAACTTGGGTCAACAAAGGTCAACACCCAAGGTTGACCCAAGAAAGGCCCACATTCTAGAGTTTACCAAATGGGTCAATTTTTTGTCTTTACCTTGGTGAGCAAGGGAGAAAGGTGTCCCACCTTTGGGAGAGAGTGGCCACATGTCATGAATGAAGAGGATTTCCCATAAGTAATGGTCTTGTGTCATTCTAGGAATTGAGAGGATTCTCCTATGTTAGTGGCCACATGTCCTCCTCCTAATGGAGAGGATTTTCACCTTGGTTCCAAGTTAGCCAAGTTGAGCTTTTTAGGGTTTTCTTCTACAATCTTAACCCTATAAAAAGAGGTGTCTTTGATGAATCAATATTTTGTCATATTCACTTACCTTTCCACACTGAATTTAATTAGTGAATTGTGCTTAATTGTCCAATATTTCCTCAGTTTTTCTCTTTGAGTTTAATTTGACCAATAATTCATATTTTAACTAATTTGAATTATCTGATGTTGAGATTGTTGATAGGGGGAGCACTGTTTTAACTAAACCCACAATCTTAATAATATCTGAGTTTTTGATGATGACAACACATAATTAATAACACATGTGTATTTTGTGTTACATGTTCTATGCTTACATGTTATATGAGTAAATGAACATGATTGTGTTGATTGTTGTGTTGTTCATTGCATTTCACTGAGTTATATATGTGATTTTATACATGAATGCATGACACATGTTTTTGGATGAAAAACCATAAGCACTAATCTTGAACTTTAAAATGTGTGGCAAAACAACAGTTTGAAATCAATTACATTATGAGGTGAATCGATTAAAACTCGTGTATTTGCATAAACTTTTTCAAGTGTGCTGTGAGAGTTTTTCAAAGAGAAAAGTTTTCAAAACTTTGCATAACACTGTTGCATAATCGATTGCATCCGATATGTATTCGATTAAGTTTGTTACTGTTTTGAAATCTGTTAATGCTTGATATAACTGTTACAACGGCTATATTTTTAAATATGTTGACCAAGCATTAAATGTTATTCGACTGCCTTAATTGTGAATTCAATTAAGTGCTTTGACTGCTACTATATGTTATAACTGAATTGGTGTATTCGACTGCATTAGTAGCAAAGTCAATTATGTTGCGTCTGATACGAGTTCATCTATATATTGACGCGAATTTGATTTCTGTACGGGACTTTCGTGATTCTAACATTTTCATATTCTTTTGCAGAAAAGTGTAAACCTTACAAAAAGAGAACGAGCTCCAAAAAACTAGTTTGACCGTGGTGATCAACTAGGTGTGATTTCTTGAAGAGCAAGATTGCTGAGTTTTCAAAGCCTGATCTATCTACACATTTGGGTGTCTACTGCAAGATCAGGTTCTACAATCTGCTAAAGATTGGGTTGAGTTCCCTCTTGTGATTACAGGAAGAAGGACGTGTTGCATTCTTGACTTTGAGGGTGCCTCAAAGGGATTGGACTACAAGAGAGGGGATTCTTGTTGCTAGTCTGTTTGTATACTGCCTATATTTTTATTAGAGAGTTAGAGAGGTGTTTTATATTTTTGATGTGAGGTCTCTATAAAAACCTTGTTGTAAAAACCTTGATCATTATAGTGCATTAGTTTCCTGTGATTGGAAGGACACTAGATGTAGGCTTGGCCGAACCAGTATAAAAACTCTGCGTTTGATCTTTCTTATCCCTACTCTATTACATTCAATCGATTATTCCTTTTACGCATTCGATTAAATTTTCGTTGCATTGAAAATCTTTTAACTTGCATTTCAAGAAAAGTATAAAGGCATCTCTTTTGGTGAAAAATATTTTGAAAGTTTTAATTTTTATACTTCACCAATTCACCCCCCTCTTAGTGTGAGAAATTCAGCCATTCTATTTTAACATCTAAGCTTAATTATTCCCATTCTTATTCTCAGCGCAAATTTTGGAATTATAATTGAGACTTCAAGAGGGCTGCCACGTCATTTTCTATTATCCACATCAACATTATATTTTAATTTCATTTTTTATTTTATTTTTAATGAAAATTGGGTCAGACATTATGACTTTGGGCCAATTTTTGGTAAATCAGGAGAAGCCCAATTGTCGGGGCTGACTTTGGACCTAGGGTTGAGTGCCCAATGACTCATTATACTTTTATTCATTGTATTTTCCGTTTTTGTGCTCTTAGGAACGTGAATAGCTTTTCCTTTAAAGGTTTTTCATTTTTTCCATTTTCCCGTTTGAATACAATTTCATTTTCTTTCCAATTTCATTTTGTTGTTTTAGCTTATGTTGGGTTCTTGATTCTGATTCGTTTTGCACTTCATAATTTTTAATTCGTTTTCTCTTTTAATTTTGTTTATTGTTCTTGACTCTGCATTTCGTTTCCAGTTTCGATTTTGTATTCCAATTTACATTTTCATTTCGTCTTGCACTTGCATTTTGCTCTTTCACTTCGTTTTGTTATTCTACATCTTTTTGTTCTTGATTTTGATGTTCTCAAATTTGTCTAGTTGTTTCCATGTCGTTCTAATGCTTGCTTAAATCTGTTGGGTTGATGATTAGTGAGATTGCAACATTTCCATGAGATTATTGGTCATTCATTGTGATTCTGTTGTCTTGCCTTGCATCATATTAAATATATTATTTGCTTGCAATTAGGTACACACTTAGTTTCCTAATTGATGTTTAATCTCCACTTCGTTGATTAATCTATGCAGTGCAGAATTGATTAGATTTATACATTACGTTTGCTTAATTTATTTTCATGAAAACCCAATTAATCTTCGCTTAGTTGGTTAATTCGTGTTGGACCTAGGTGTCACTCCCTAGTCACTGCATTTAATCTACAATATTAATTTGAGTCAAGTGCGACATCGATGATCATTCTCCCCCAATATAAATTCACATTTGAATTGATTATTGTTATGTTACCAAACTTGTATAATACTACTCAACTTAGGTCACGAAGGCTTGAGCACCCCTTCTAGGTTTCCTCTAGCCAGCGTTCTTCTTGAGTTGACCCAACCTCTCTTAAGAACACCTAATACCACCATTGTCTCTTCTCTTGCTTGAGTCATATAACTTAGAGGAAGAGCCACCATCTCACTACATCAAACCCACCACTATCACGCTTCTACAATAACCAACCCATTCGAAAGTCTTCACCTTGCTTGAGTCATATATCTTGGAGGAAACACATCTAATGTACACATCCAAAAATAATAAAAAAAATATATAAATCACATTTAATGCACACAAAAAAATCGAACACATGACCCTCAAGCAATAACAAAGAACTTTAACCAATTGTGATACATTTTACTTTAGTATAGTTTATTGTTTATTACATTAATTAATTACGTTCACTTCTACCACCTTTTTGAAATTTATTTGTTTATTCTAGGTCTTACATGAATAGAGTCAATATTATAGTTATGTGAGTTTTGCTACGATAAAGGATAAATGTCAAAGGATAGATCGATGCATGTTTTCAGAGAAGTCTATTGGCTGGTGTTTGATACTAAGTTCTTAAGTGTCAAGGTCAAAGGACAAATGTCTCTATACTGAGAATCCTATCAACTAAGGCTTGTTTGTAGTAAATAGAATGGAGGACAAATGTTGACCGATGTTTGGCTTTATATGTTGAGTTCTTAGAGTGGTTAGTTTAGAGGACACAGATGGTCTGGTATTCAGTTTTCTTTGGAGTGGTTATTAATTTGTATTATGGAATAGTGTTACCTAATATGCTTGAGACTAATATTATTGGTTTATTTTAGTGCTAGTGATAACGTTGTCGTTAACCTGATCAAATTAATGCTACTAAACTATAGCAACTTCAGTATTGCTAAGATAGTAGCCAACAAAATAGAAAAGGTAAATTCAAACCTAAGTCGTCTCCTAAGGAACACAAAATTTATTATTAACAAATTAGTTCTTATAAAAATTATACAAAAAGGTTAGTAAAACAAAAACGATAAAGAAGATAAAGATCAATAAAAGATTAAAGAACAAAATAACAAAAGATAGAAAGAAATAAATTAATAAAAAGATTTAAAAAAAGTAAAACAATGATAAAGAAAATAGATTGATTTCATTGCTTTTTCAAAATAGGATTCATCATTGGTTATCTAAAGATTTTTGTTCAATTAATTATTTTCTTAGATTCTCAGAATAATCAATGTAAATTCTCAATTAATTTATTGGCATTTTCACTCTTAACCAAAAGTACATTCTCAATTAAAAACAAGAACTTTGTGGATTAATTATAGTAAATTTAACCAAAGTACATTCTTAATTAAATATTACTATGCCTAATCATGTCTATTATTTTACCTCTTATATAAGGTAAAAATCTAATTAACCAAAGTACAGTAGTCTTGATTAATTCTTGTTAAAGTTTTTACCATTAATCAAAGTACATTCTCAATTATTGGCAAAAACACATTCAATCATATGAAAGTTTCTAACTTTAATCAAAGTAGATTCTCAATTAAAATTAAAAGCCCCTCATATGATTGATATGTTATGTAGATCTAACACCATGCAAAATTGCTATAATGTAAAAATTATTACTTTTGCTGATTAAGAAGAAAAAGACATAGATAAAAATAAATCACAACAAGAATAAAAAAGAACAAACAAAATTATTCATCTAACCTCATAATCCAATTAAGAAATTACACTACAATCAACCCTAGAGGCTTAGCACTCCATGGAATGTAGAAATAACATGAAAACAAAAAGAAGAGAGGGTGGAGAACATGAGAGAAGAGAGAGGGGGCGAAATTTAAATCCCCAAAAGGTTCCTCAGCTCCCGTAATGTGTTTCACATAGTCTCTTTATATATAAATTGGATTGAGTTTTGTTTCAGGTTTTTCTGTTGTTGTAATCTTCTTTATGATAATGTAATCTCCTCTAATTATCTTCTAAATAATCCAATATCTTCATTATATATATTTGATTGTTGTGGAGATCTAAAAATATTTGAAAAGATATTTGCTAGATTAAAAAAGATTTGGAAAATATTATCTTTTGATATTTATTGATATAGTAAAATAAGGTAATTATTTAACAATATCAAATAAAATATCTTAAGATACATTTTCCCTAAATTATCTTTAATCATAAACATTTATCAACTACCAAAACCCTTTAGTAAAAAACATAGAGAAAATCGCAAGATCCAATTTTTGTTGCATATTCCCTATTGTTGACTTAACCAAATTTCTTCACTTTTTCATGCTATGCTTAGATTAACTTCTTGTGGTCTTGAATATTTTCTATTCTTGAATTTATCTTTAAGGTGTCATGACACTTTAAAAAATTTATATTCATACCTCCATGAGCTCAACTTAGCTGAACCTACGATAACACACCTCAAAATATCCAAAGAGCATTTATGCAATTAAAAAATTATTTTTATCATGTTTTTTTATCTCATGCTCAATAAATCTAATTATACAGATCTTAATTAAAATATTCTATTAAAGTACAAAAAACAATTAATATGTAATATTAAAGGCTAAATGAGAACATAAATATGCATTCATCAGTTAGTTTACCCTTTTGTTTGTTGTTTACCCTGTTGTTGTTGTGTTTGATGATTATAATTTTATCATAAGAACAAACGATAGTTCACGTAAAGATCCACGACAATGAAGAGTTGGGAAAATGGTTTGAGTCTAGGAGAGGTTTCTTTTGGGTGAATTATTGTTATAGGTTCCATTGAAATAAAGAAAGTTTTTTATGTAAATAAATATTGTTTCAATTTTTGTATAATTTTGAACTAGTATACGAGAAGATTTTTTTATGTATATGTTATTCATATGGAAGTTGGCCCATAAGCTCATTGGAAATTAGGGTGTTACATTTATCATTATTCAAGGACGCATAACCAAAGAGTGTTCTGATACGATAAAAGAGCTCGATAAGTCCCTTAAAAATTTTCATGTCTATTTGCATTGCTTTTGTATTAGATATTATATTTAGTTTAGAGAGTCTTTAATTGATATTTATGAATATGGCTTAATTAGGCCATTTTTTAATCAGTTTTAAAGTAAGTCTTGAATTACTTTGGATAGTAGCATAGTTTAGTTGTTAGTTGTTTAATTTTATTTTAATTTCAAAAATTAAGATTAGAAAAGATATTAGACTAATAGTTATTTACCTTTTTCATAGTTTCACATTACATTTGTTAGCATTAGATGTAGTTAAGTTTTAAGTTCCTTATTGAGTTTAATCTTATCTAGCTGAGGTGAATTCTAAACTAATTTTAATTTTAGTACATTTTATATATTTAATACTTCTGGAAATTTTATATGTAATCTTATTCAAAATGTTTACTGAAGATTCGTCATTTATTATAACTGTAATTTTACATTCTTACTAACTCAAACTACCGAAAGCTTTTACAAATTTAAACGTTTAAACTTTACCACCAAAATTTCTTAAAGAATCCCATATATAGTTGGAATTAAGACCGTGCATACTATACTAATAATACTTTATATATATATATATATATATATATATATATATATATATATATATATATATATATATATATAATCTTCTTCTGCAGACTGCAGTCAAAATGAGACACTCAAATATTAGACAAAGTCCTTATCCCTTTGAATTAAGTAAGAGGGCATAATTATTTATGCAAACAAAAAACGACAAATTGAAAGGGTATCTCACTATTATTGTTTATATTTGATGCACGCTTTTGAACTGGTCAATGTAACTTTGTCAATTTTAGCAGTATTATAGATTTTCGTTACCCGTTACCTCAATCAATCATTTGTTAATAATCTCTTTGAATGTCTAAAACGTGAAAAAGACAAAAGTTTTCAGTTGGTGAAAGTGAAACATCTTCACCTTCTGTTTATGTGTATTAATCTCTCAAAACGTTAATTGGAAAAGAATTTTAATTAAGCATATATATGGAATTTTCAGATGGTACGTTTTTTAATTAAACGAAGTACTGGCACGGCTTTTAACAGACGTTTTATGGTCTTATTAAGATGGATTTTGGTTATAATTAAATATATTATATATTTCGTCATTTTCTGTGTAACATATGTCAGTCATATGGGTTGAATAAATAGTTGTATAATAGTTTAAAACCCTAAACTAATGTTATAAAGATTGTTACAAATAAGTATGAAACTGTAAATAAATAATGAAAAATAAAAACTAGAGAGATTAGGTTTAGGTTGTGTTAATAATTGAAGTTTAATTTTTTTATTTAAAAAATTGTTTAATTTTAAAGAAATATTAGGTTTGGGATTTCAAAATAACTAAAACTTAATATTTTTAAAATTAAAAAGATTTTAAATTAGATAGGACCACTTTCAATTATTACTAGAATCAAAATTTAATACCTATAAAAATGAATAATTTTTTAAATCAAAAAAGGATTAGCACTAAAAGAAAGATAATGGTACAAGTTTGAAGTTGGTAAAAATGTTTGCTTACATGTATCCTTCGAGACCTTTCATCAACAAACTAGTTATATCCCTTTCGAAGATGAGTTTGTTGAAATACCTCATCAACGTGCACAACACTTCCTTGCTTTTGTGTTTGTGATAGAATATGGACTTATATATATTCATCAATTTTAAAATACATAACTTATATCAAAATGGATATGAAAGGAATGAAGGTTTGTACAATGTGAATGGCATATCATGAGTGGTAATGGAACCACCTGTATGCAAAACATCACCCTTTTTTGAAGCTCCACTCCTTTGGGTGGTAGCACATTTATTGCAGTAATCTGAAGAATTCTAATGTGTTAACAAGGAGTTCCAGATATGCTCCCCAACCCAATAAGGGTGTTCTCCTACATTGTTTGCATCTCTAAACATCTTAGATTGAAGTACCTAGAAAACACTAGCTAGGGAGAGAGGCTAGAGGAAACTCCCAAGCTCTCTCTCTCTGACCTTCAAGCAAGAACAATAATCTGGACTAAATCAACAGATACAAATTCTTCATTCAATTCAAAATTGTCGTTACAAGCAATAGAGCAAGCTATTTAAAGGAAAAATAAAGCTCTTATTCAAAGCCTTCACTTGGCTTATGTGCAACATGAATAATTGCCAACTGTGCAATGTGTGAAACACATGAGAAGCAACATGGATATCAAGCTAGTAGCTTGGTGCAGCTTCAACCGCTAGGCTCAAGCCCTCATCCGCTGGGCGCAACAAACTTTGGTGCAAAATTTGTTCACGTGCCTTTTCATGGATAGATTTTAGTTCAAACAATTGTTCATGTGCCTCTTGTTGGACTTTCATAAGCAGGTTGTTGGTCTATGCAATTTCCAAAGCTTCCAAGTGAGAATTTGGCTTACTTTTCCATTCTTAATGCTTCCTTACTTCTTTGCTTGATTTCTTTTTATCTTTCTTCAAGTGTTAAGTCCTTTTATTGTGCTAAGGCTTGGCCTTATTCCATCATTCCTCCCTCTTGAGAAGGATTTTTCCTTAAATCTAGAAATTACCTTGAAGAGCATATCTTTATCGTCTACATAGATCCTCACAATCTTGGGAGTTGACCTTCTTAGAGAGGCCTTATTTCTTTATTTCTTTGGGTTCCTCATGAGCTACTCCTGAATCAAAGGTTAATCTGCAATAAACATCAAATATATTTTTAATTAGTATTGATCCAGCAAAGAAACTTTTTATAAAAGTAACTTTAGAATAAGGACTTCCTATATTTTGTTTTATAGTTTTAAGAAAATTTCAAAGTTCTAATTCACCAGTCACTTTGCTTTTGTCTAGATTTATCAACTCAAGATTGCCATATTTTGAAAAGGGTAGTATAATAAAGAATGGTATGGCAATTTCTTTAAAAGAGAAGTTAGTATTTGAAGACCTAAATATAATTGGAGAAGATTTAAAGGATTGGAAACATTCCCTTTTAAGTTTGGGTTCCATTGTAATTGTAGGAGTAGAAGTTGCCATAAGTACAAAATTCTCCTTTTCTCTCTTTTCTTTTTCTTCAGTTAGTTCTTCTTCTATCTTATTTTCTTCTTCTCTTATCTTTTCTTCTTGCTCTTCTTCTCTTTCTTCCTCTTCTCTTCTCTTCTCTCTTTTTCTTCTCTTTCTCTCTTTTCTTCTATTTCTATCTTTTCTCTCAATTCCTCTTCTCTCCTTTTAATTTCTCTCTCTCTTCTCTCATCCAAGAGTTTCTCAAGTTTTTCCTTGAAACTCAATTTCTGTATGCGAGAAACTATCTAGACCTTTCATAAATGTTTTTCCCTCTTGAATGATTTTTACAATTAATTATAGGTCTCTCATAGCTGAAGGAGGAACACAATTTCTTCTCATGTAAGCTCTTAATTCATATCAATCATGAATGGAGGATTTTCTACCTTTCTTGACATTAGATTTCCTATGATTCCACCACTCACTTACATCCTCTTCTAATCTAGAAAGATATATCGTAAGAGCAGAGGATTCATTATCTATAGCAAAGAAGGGATGTATTTTATCAATTTTTCTTTCCCAAGCTAAGTATGTTAAAACACTAATGTCCTTACCAAAACTGGAATATCTCTCCTAGCTTGGTTGTACATTTCACCCTTCCTCCTATGTGAGGATTCTTCCTTTTGTTTACCCTTATTTTGATTCTTCATGTACTGGGAAAACATATCTCTAAGATCCTCATTTCTATTCCTCTCTTGGTAATCATGATTTCCTCACACATCTTTTAATTTCAAAAGTGGATTCCTAACATGAAAAAGTTTAATTTTTCACCAAGAGACAATGCCCAAGTAAGAGGGGCGAGCCAAAGGCCGCTTAAATACCAAGTCTTACCTAGCCAGAATGCCTAAGGCTACTTACATGACCAATTTCAAAAGAAGATTCACTATTGAATTAAAAAATAGACTCAAACAACAAAATATGAAAGTTAAAACACTTAAATTTCTAATTTTCGGACCTATAATGTGATTAAGGCCTAGAGCTTAAACTCTTATAGCCGAAGTCAAACCTATTTGTGTGGACATAAGGAAATAATGCAAAGGAAATCCTCAGGTGAGGCTTGTAGCTTTGCTATCACGACACATTCACCAACTAAGCTACGTGAAAAGAAAGTAAAATAAGAAACTTTACCAAGAGTTGAAAGAGCACCAAGGACATCTCCAAACACTTCACCTTAATGGCCTTTTACAAGAAAAATAAAAGGAAACTAAATCTGAAACAAATTACAAATTCAGAACTCAAATAGGATCAAGCGATACTACTCTATTGCTCCATGTGTTCACTTCTTTGAAACTTGTTTAGCTGCTCCTTTAGTTCCTTTGGCCCTCAATCCTTGCTCAAAGAGCTTTCAAGCTTCTGGAATAATGTTGGTTGATGTAGAGTATTGATTATGTTGTTTACCTTCTGATGCAACCTTGAAACTCCAATTAAAGCGCATTCAGTTCACTTCTAATGGTCTTCACAAAGCTCTCCAAAAAGGTTCTACATAGGTTGTTTTTAAATCACGAGAAATTACACTATGCTGTAAGGTTTTCCTCTTCTCTCTTCATTTTTCGTTTTTAGGTTTTGGGCATTTTTGCAGCTCCCCCTTTTGGGGGTTTAGGTTTGCTTTCATTTTCCCTTTCCTTGTAATAAATCAATTTCGTTTTCAATTGAAAATTCAATTTCGTTTCCTCCAGCTCTGAATTTACGTTTTCCAGCTCTACATTTACGTTTCTCAGCGCTGCATTGCGTTTTATTTCATTTTTTTTCGTTGTTTTTCATTGTGCATTTTCGTTCCAGTTTCAGTTTTATTTTTCGTTGCCTTAATTATTTAAATATGTCTTAATGGTTGCTTAAATTTATGTGGGTTGGTAATTAGGGAGATTACAATAATTCCATGAGATTTCTAGATTGTAATTGATGTTCTTGTTCTTGCCTTCCATGATGTTAATTCGGTTTTGTGCTCGCAATTGGGTATAGCTTAGTTGCCCAATTTGAGTTTAATCTTCACTTAATTGGTTAATGTTGCGGTTGTTTAATCTGTGGTACTGCAAAATTGATTGAACGTGTGCATTGCGTTTGCTTAATTCGCAATTTTGAAGACCAAATTAACCTTCGCTTATTTGGTTAATTCGTGTTGGATTAAGGGTTAGAATAATGGGTAGCAATTGATCTAGTGACTAGCTGTTTTCAATTAGTGTTTCAATTCGTGTTTAGTTGTTTAATTTCAATTCGCAATTTTGTCCAAAAACCAACCCCCACCACGTGTTTGATCTAATGACTGAACCAATATTAGTCCTTGAGAAACGACTTAGGAGTTACTTCCTGATATATACTGCACTTTAAGTTGCATATTAATTTGATTCGGGTATGGCCTCGATCAATAATCTACACATAGTAAACTAAATATGCATGCAGGCAGATATGTTATTTGTCTTATCACTTTTGCTATTTTGAGACATTGTGCATTTAATGACATTTAATGCATGTTTAGAACAACTACAAGAATTTCAAATTTTTGTTTCTTAATCAACATTTGATCTTTTAAGATTTCTAGAGAATATACCTAACAATTCATGAGAGTTTGATTGTTGGATGGAAACTTCATTTAGCATAGGGTATCATTTAGCCTATGAAAGACTTTTCCTAACAGTGCCTTGTTTAGTAAGTAATCATTTGATTCAAAAGCGTATTTAGTGAGATATCTTTCAACATTTGTTTCTAGACAATGTTTGTAACTTTTAGCACGTTTACTAAAAACATCATTCTATAATTCATAGTGAGAGCTCGTCTAGCTTTGTTTGGCATAGTAAAACATGAGTGTGTTTTAGCAATACTCTCATTAACACATTTAATAGGAAAACTATTTAGTAGTGCGTCTTTTCATGTATTGGCGCATTTACTAAATCTTTTCTTAAGGTATTTAGATTTCACATCGTTTTTTCATAAAGCGCTTATCTTTTAGCTATATTACTTTTCCAAAGATGACACTCTATCATAAGCTCATTCTTTTATTGTTGTTTGTTAAACTTCAAAATATATTAGGACATTTAAACAGTTTAGTCTTATAGACAATCTTGTCTTAACATAGATAGTTGATGAGATGCTTTGTTGTGCAATTTTTTCTTAAATTGAGCTTCATGCTTAGGTCTCCACTGAACCTTCAGCTACAACAATAAATCCTATTAAAATGGAATTGATGGATTTAATATACATCAATAGGAAATGAGAATTGGTTTCATGATGTTTTACCTTAAATCGCTACCAGAATGGTTCTTTGTCTTCTAGAGGTATTGCTCCCCATGATGGCCAATAGTGAACAAATTGTTACTAAATATACCTTGTGATGCCCTAGGAACCAACTCTGGAAAGAAGAAACCTGAATATTAATACAAAAAAGCTATCAAAATTAAGAGAAAGTAAATCAAGTCATGTGATAAAAATTAGTTACAAAGATGATTAGGTATTACCCTCGACCATAAGGTTCAATGATTAATTGATCATGGAGAGGAGGGTGATAACGTTGTCATTGACACGATCAAATTAATAATGCTAAACTATAGCAACTTGAGTATTGCTAAGATAATATCCAACAAAATAGAAAGGTTAAATTCAACCCTAAGTCGTCTCCCAACGAACACATAATTGATTTCTAACAAATTAGTTCTTATAAAATCTATACAAAAGGGGTTACTCAAATAGAATAATATAAGTAATAAAATAAAATAAAAGATTAAAGAACAAGATAACAAAAGACAGAATTTTTTTTATAAAAAGATAAAAACAATTATAAACAAAACAGGTTTATTTCATTACTTTTTCAAAATAGAATTCATTGGTTATCTAAAGATTATTATTCAATTTATTATTGACCTAGATTTTCAGATTAATCAATGTAATTTTTCAATTAATTTGTTGACATTCTCATTATTAACCAAAGTACATTCTCAATTAAAAGTAAGAACTTTGTAGATTAGTCATAGTAAATTTAACCAGTACATTCTCAATTAAATATTACTATGTTTAATCATGCTTATTCTTTTATCTCTTATATCAAGTAAAAAAACTAATTAACCAAAGTACATTCTTGATTAATTCTTGTTAAAGCTTTTACCACTAATCAAAGTACATTCTCAATTATTGGCAATATCACATTCAATCACATGAAACTTTCTAACTATAATCAAAGTAAATTCTCAATTAAAAATAAAAACCCTTGGATCCATATGATTGATATGTTATATATATTTAACACCAGGCTAACTTTCTATAATGTAAAAATAATTACTTTTACTTGATTAAGAAGCAAAAATAGATAGAAATAAATAACAACAAGAATAAAAAAGAATAAACAAATTTATTCTTCTGAGCTCATAATTTAATTAAGGAATTATAGCAGAATCAACCATAGCAGTTTAACACTCCATGAAATTTTGAAATAAAATGAAAATGGAAGAAGAAAGGGTGGAGAACATGAGAGAAGATAGAGATGAGGAAATTTGAACCCCCAAAGGTTTCTTAAGCTCCCCTAATGTGTTTCCCTAAGGCTCTTTATATAGAAATTTGATTAGGCTTTTCTATTGTTGTAATCTTCTTTATGATAATGTAATCTTCTCCAATTATATTCTAAATAATCCAATATCTTCAAGATATATTTGATTTTTGCGGAGATCTAAAAATATTTGAGTAGATATTTGCTAGATTAAAAAAGATTTGGCAAATATTTATTGATATAGTTAAATAAGGTAATTATTTAACAATATCAAATAAAATATCTTAAGATATATTTTCCCCTAAAATCATTAAAATTTATCAATTATCAAATCCCTTTTAGTAGAAAAAATTGAGAAACCCGCGAGATCCAATTTTTGATGCCTATTCATTCTTCTTGGCTTAACTAAATTTATTTACATTTTCATGCTATGCTTGGATTGACTTCTTGTGGTCTTGATTATTTTCTATTCTTGAACTTATCTTTAAGGTGTCATGACACTTTAATCAATTTATTTTCATACCTCCATGAACTCAACTTAGCTACAACTACACTAGCACACCTCGAAATATCCAAAGAGCATTTATGCAACTAAAAAGCTATTTTTATCATGTTTTTGTATCTCATGCTCAATAAACCCTTAAAATGTAGTGTGATTATCTCCTTAGTTTTGTTACTCCCTTTTCCTTATCAGCACGAGATGGAAGTTCTCCTGACATTACTACAATCAAACTATAATAGATTTTATCTCCATATAATTCAAAGAAATGGAAAACTTAATAATGATACTTGAAACCTCTAATCCAATAAAACAAATTATCATTTTAAATCTTAAACTTGCATTTGCAATGTGTTTGAAACATCAAATAAACTTAACAAAATTTGGTTAAAATGACTAAATCCATACATTTCTAAAGTTGACAGACTAAATTTGGCCAAAGTTTCAAAAAGGGATTAATTCCAATTTTAACAGAAAACGAAGGGATCAAAGACATATTTAACGCTTTATTCAAACTAATGCATAACATATAATAGTTTATGCGAAAGAGGCGGAGAGGGCGAGAACTCGAAGAAAAGGAGAGACAAAGGAAAGAAGCATTGTTAGGCAAAATTGTTGAACTAACTCCTTTAGCAAGGCAATCGAAACCTGTAACATCTATTGCTGCTATTGCAGCCATTGCAACTCTAAACCCAGGGAAATATGTACCTAAATTCATGCCAAATAGAGCTCAAAGAACAAGCATAGGCACTACTCCTCCTTTGGAAACAGATATCTAGTGTAACAGTAGAAAGGAAATATGACTAATTCTTTTTTCCTTTCAAGTATATGAAAAATAAACCCATTGAACTTTTTATTTTTATTTAACTATATTAAAATAGAATGGCTCAATTTCTCACACCAAGAGGGGGGGTGAATTGGTGAAGTGTAAAAAACAAAAGCTTTTAAAATCTTTTGCACAAAAAATGATGCCTTTATACTTTTCTTGAATCGCAAGGTAAAATATTTTAATTGCAGCGAAAACTTCATTGAATAAGTATAGAAAGTAATTGATTGAATAAAAGAGAGTAGGGATCAGAAAATTCAAACACTGTGTTTTTATACTGGTTCGGCCAACTTGCCTACATCTAGTGTCCTTCCAACCACGGGAAGCAAATGCACTATAATGATCAAGGTGTTTACAACAAGGTTTCTACAGAAGACCTCACGTCAAAAATGTAAAACACCTCTCTAACCCTCTAATCAAAATATAGGCAATACACAACAAGACCAGCAGCAAGAATCCCCTCTCCTGTCGTCTAACCCCTTTGAGGCACCTTCAAAGTCAAGAACACACACGCTCTTCTTCCTGTAGTCAAAAGAAGGAACTCAAACCAATCTTCAAGAGCTTGCAGAATCTTATCACGTAGTAACACCCAAACGTGCAGATTGATCAGTCTTCGAAACACAACAGTCTTGCTTTTCAAGAAATCACAAGTTGTTGATCACCACAGTCAATCTTGTTTCTTGGAGCTTTTCCTCTCTTTCTGTAAGATCACAACTTTCTGTAAAGGATATGAAATTGTTATAATCACAAAAGTTCTTACAGAATTCAAATCTACGTCAATTTATAGTATAACACATATCAGACGCATTTTAATCGATTGAGCTACTAACGTAATCGAATATAACAATCAGTTATAACAGATTTAGTAGCAGTTAAACAAATAATTGAATGTACAATTAATGCAATCGACTATCATTTAATGCTTGGTCAACATATTTAAAATATGATCGTTATGTTAGTTGTTACAAGCATTTAACAAGTTTTCAAAACATCAACTAACTTATTCGAATATAGAGAGCATGCATTCGATTAAGTGAAATCTTTTTGCACAGTTTTGAAAACTTTTCTCTTTGAAAAATCTCACAGCACACTTCAAAAAAGATTATGCAAACACACGAGTTTTAATCGATTCATCCCATAATGTAATAGACTTAAAACTGTTGTTTTGCCACACATTTAAAGTTCAACCATAATGCTTGTGATTTTCCTTTTCCAAAAACATGTCATGCATACACATATAAAATCACATATTTAACACAATGATATGCAATGAACAACACAAACATGTTCTCAAATATGCTTTAACAAATTTAACACATTAAGGAAAAACATATAACATGTAAACATAGAACATGTAACATAGAATACTGATAACGGTTGAAAAACCGTTATTTTTATATTTAATTTTGATATTAAAAACACCCTTTCTCACTTAGAAACTTGCTTTAACTCATATTTTTGCTTTAGTTTTGTGAATAAGAGAGTTGAAGGTGAATTTAATGGTTTTGTGCTAGATTTCCTTGATTTTGTAGGCTATTGGAATGATTTGAAAGAAGAGTTAAAGTACCGAATGGATGGAATGTAAAAAAGTCAACCAGAATGTAGAAAAGTCAACTATAGTGCAGAAAAGTCAACTAGAGTGCAGAAAAGTCAATCAATCAACCAAAGTGCAGAAAAGTCAACCAGTGTGCAGAAAAAGTAGCGTTGAGAGCTAGTTTGAGTGTCGTTTTCCACCTAGGCGCCCCACTTAGGGCACTGAGCGCCGACGACGTGGGCTTGGACCTGTTTTGTGTTATTTTTATGTTCTATTTAAGGACTTGCACATCCTAGGGATTGTATCTTTTGACGACTTAAGCATAGAAACACAGGTTTCACCCTTTGGGGGTAGATTTGGGGATGGTGACAGCTCTCCTCTTCTCTTTCTAGGGTTTTTCTATCTCTTTCATTCTTTCATTCTATTTTTCATCTACTTTCACCATGTCTATGGTGAACTATACCTCCATTATTGTTGGGGATTGATGTAACCTTTTGTAAACTCTCATGTATTGAATTGATTCTTGATTATATATGTTTTACTTCATTAATTGTTAGGGTTTTTCCTCTATACTTTATGCTTGCTTTGTTTAACTCATTCATAGCATGATAATTGATTTTGTCAATATGGACACACACAGGGAAATCTAGAACTAGGGAAATTCTCCCAAAAGCAAAATTACCTAGACATAGGGATAGGAGGGTTGGTTGCCTTTAAGCTTCTGCGCGAATGTAATGCATGATTAATTGCTAGGGAGACAAGACATTGTGAACTAGTAATTAGGATTAGGCTTTCTTCACCGAAACATCGGGTTTAAGGTAAATTAGAAAGTGGCATTAACATTAATGAAGAAGATGATTCATATATGCATGAGAGTAAATTAGGTGAAATCTAAACCCAACAACAATATCATAAACTTCATCCATTCATTCTTGTGTTTAGCCTCAATTGATCAAATTGCTTTCATGTTTATTTTATTGCATTTGCATTCAAAAACCCCAAAATTTGTTCTTTAGAGTCTTAATTAGTTGATTAATCACATAACTATTTAGGGCCATGAGTCTCTTGGAAAACGATACTTGGTCTTACTATTTATTATTACTTGATACGATTCGGTACACTTGCCAAAGTGTTAACAAGTTTTTGGTGTCGTTGCCGGGGATCAAAAATTTTGTTTATCAAATACACATGTGTTATTAACTATGTGTTGTCATCATCAAAAACTCATATATCACTGAGATTGTGGGTTAAGCTAAACATGTGCTTCCCCTATCAACAATCTCAACAAACTACAACAACTTAAATTTAATAAGTATAACAAAGAACCTAGTGATATATATTGACGATGATTTATGGAACTATAGATTCAAACATATCTCACCCCATGTCCCTCTCTTCCTCTCTTTTTTCTTCGTTCACCTTTTCCTACCAACTTCCTTTTCCTTTTGAAATTATCACATAAGAACTCAAGCACTCCCCCTTCACAATAATTTGTCCATGTTCTTTAATTTATTAGCAATTTGTTCATGTTCTTCTCAATAAATTTCATGCTACAAACACCTCACCAAGAATAGCATCAACTTCCATCTTCACTGAACTCAATTATAACTTCATATGCACCTCAATAGTACCATGGTACTGACTTTAAACATAAACATGTACCTAGTAGTGCAATAATATGTTCTAGGATTAATACTATGTTTCAAATGTTGATGTAGGAGGAGCAACCTTTGTAGGCAAGAAATCTATGTCATTTTCAGGGACTGAACTTGGACAAGAAGCTAATGTTGAGGAGGAGTTAGATGATGATGGATCACAAGCAGAAGAGACGAAAGCAGATACCATAAAAGAAACTAGATAACAAAGAAGTCATTTCAACAGCTTGCTTAAGCACTTAGCATCACCACGAAATTGTTACACATGTCAAATGACCAAAACACACCCATAATTATGATCAAAACAACATTTCACGTTCATGATTTAAGACAAATTAATATCTTAACTAGGATAGAAATATCTCTACACCCAAAACTATTTAAAATCATAAACTACACTTCACTAATCTCATTTTATAGAACAATACCACTTTTAAAATCTACATTAGTTTGTCAAAATGCCTAACATGATAAATACTAATATATACCTCACTTGGTAGCAACGTGCATTAACCATTTCCATAACAAAAGGAAACAAAGTTATGCACCAATTAGAGAGAATTCAATTTCTTAATTTTAGTTTTAATTTTTCATTTAGCTTGGTGGTCTAGATACATGCATAGTGTCTAGAAATTGCTTAAAATAGTTGTTGTTTTATATGAAAATTTGCATAGCCTAATAGGTTGCCTTCATTTATGCATTCATGAATCCCCCAAGCATTCCTCACATCTGGTTCTATCAATTAGACCATCCCATGCATACTCTCACGCATACACGTGAGCATAACATTTCTTTCCCGTTTCTTGCATTTGTTTTCTACTAATTAGGTCATTTTTTTCATTCATTGCATATTTGCATACCTCAGGCATCCAATTAAAATCATACATTTTAAGTAGGTTTTTTTTTCTTCCCTACCTTGCCTTGTTTTGAATTTCATAGATAGGATTAACTATACATTGTCTAAACTTAACATGTACTGAGTCCTTGGATTAGACCTTAGTTACCACTATTCTACATTAGTGGGGAACTGAGTTTGTTGACTTTTAGTGTGACCTAAAAGTAATTCAACAATATGTGTTACTTAATCCTCTATAGTGTTGTTCTTTATTTTATATACTTTCGTTGCAGTAATGTCAGGAGAAACGTCATTTTGTGGTGATAAAGAAAAGACGGTGGCAAAGCCAAAGAGGCAACATCGCTACATTTTAAGGGTTCCTTAAACACTACTAGCCCCATATGCCTTAACTCCACTTGACGTATGGCATCACGTGCAGCATATACTGCTTTACGACCCAACACCAGAACCTTCATAGATCCCACACCATATGCTTATCACACTCCTTCTATACCCGCCTCATCTTCAATTTCGTCTCCATATATACACCATCCATCTGATGATCGTGCTTCAGCTTCTAATGGAGTTGACCCTGCTCCCCATGATCGAAAAATCATTAAATCTTATGGTTAACGGTAATACCAAATCTTCTTTATAACTAATCTCTATTACATTCTTTGTTTTACTTTTTCCTTAATTATGATAACAATTTTGTATTCATATTCAGGTTTCTTCCTTCTATAGTTTCTTCTTAGGCCATCACAAGGTTTATTAAGTAATAATTTCTTTAGTCTTGGCCATCATAGGAAGCAATACCTCCAGAAGACAAAGAACCCTTCTGGCAGCGTTTTAAGGTAAATGTTACTTAATCTCATTTTCTATTGAAGTATATTAAGTCCATCTACTTTATTTGACCATGATATACTATAACTCCACTTCCACTCCTCATTGCTTAAGTTAAGAAAAATTTCCACAACAAAGCATCTCATAGGCTGTCGGAAATATGGTCGCCAGTAATTACTAGTAAATATAGATCGTCGGTAATTACTAGTTGATATATCCGCTGATAATTATCAATGCTCATTTCGTCGATAATTGTTTCTGACAATGGCATTACCAATGGCTCTTAGCCCGTCGGTAATCCGTCGAAAAACATACAATACCGACGAATTTTGGATAGTATTGTTGTCATATATCTATCAGTAATTCTATGACTTTTTTTATAGTGTTTAGATATTATGATTAAAATATCTAATTTTTAATTCATCATTATTATATGTCCTATCGGTAAACTAAAACCTAATTGAATTACTAATTGTAATATTACACTACTTTTAATGTTGAATTCAAAATTGAATTATAAAGACTTAATACCACTTTTAGTTCCTATTTTTGTTCACTTTGTTCAATGTGGGACTCGACTGTTTTTAGCGTTGAATGTGGTCCTGATTTTCATAATTTTTTTCAATTTTGTCACTTTTGTTGATGACGTCTAAATTGTTAACGACATAGTGTCCACGTGAGCAATGAGAGGTGTTATTCATTTTTTACACATGTGGCTTGTCCAACACAATATTCATATTGCCACATCATCATTTTCAACCTCCCAACATAGAAACCCTAACCACCATGCACTTCCACTGCACAGAGTTGGCGATGCGCCACAACCAAACACCTGCACACATAGATCAAAAACCAAGATGCAGTTCCCTAAATGATAAATGCCTAAGTAAATCTCTAAATCGTTACTTCATAAACAACATAGAATCATAAACCAAGATGTAGTCTCCTTGTTTCCTTCTATTTCCCACATAATAAAGAACAAAAACATTCCACCCAAACAACCAAAAACCAAAAACAGAGCACACATTCATTATATCTATTTTTTTTTTAAAAAATCTCAAATACAATTCCACTAAATTCAAGCTGCAAACCCAAATTTTAGAAAGAAAGCGAAAATAAAACACATGAATTGAAGTCAAATGAGATATGGAAGGTGAGTGAAAAGAAAGAGAAAGTGGAAGTTTGAAACCCTAGTATGAATGACAACGTACGTGTAAAGTGAAACGGAAGTTTAAAACCCTAGTATGAACAGGCCATGTAAGCAAAAAAAGAACACCTCATTCACTGATTACCCACGATTGTGTCGTTAACAAATTTAGACGTCGTTAAGAAAAAAATTACAAAAATTAGAATCACGTTAAACACTCGAAAACATCATAAAATAGGGATAAAAATGATATTAATCAGTTTATAAAATACTAAAAGTTACATTTATAATATATCAAAGAACCATTGGCGTGCTAGAAAACTATTAAACTAAAATTGAACCATCATAATACTCGCTGAACCCAAATTTGATTAAACTTAATTTTCAAATAACTACTGATGAATGAAATTCTTTTCTACATTGAAATATGAAATTGAACAGTTCTTTCTTCTTCTTTTTCTATTAATAGAAGCGCGTTTGTAGAAGAACCCATTTACTTGTCAATTAGCAGCGGCTACGACGAAATGCTTGATTTTTCTTTTATTTATTCCTGGTCTGTCTCCGCTTGTTTAATTTTGGCTACCATAAACATGGTTCTTGGACTTTCTTTTTCTAACCCAAGTTTAAATTTTCAAAGTTCAAAATGTTTGATTTGAATCTCTTTAGATATATTTGTTAGTTTAAATAAGTATTTTCTTCATTTTAGCACAGCTATTTTAATTAGTAACGTATACTGAAACCATGTTAGTCAAAACTTAAATTATCGGAAAAAAACATAAAAAAAGCCAAATTTAATTTGTAAAGAAGAAAGAATTACCATCATAGACGTACAGTTTTAATTACAAGAACTGTAGAAAATAAAACGAAAAAAGAGATACAAGATACTATGTAAATAACAAATACAGTAATAGCATTATTGTATTTTTCAAAAGTGATCTGGTTCGATTTTCTTGTAATATTTAAGTAAATGTTGACCAATCAGAGTCTCAACTCTGCGTCACCTTCTGCTCTCTTTCTTTGACTAATCACCGCTTTGAATGTGTCTAACGTGTTGTGTCGTGTTCCATTGTCTCATGACGAGCCTTCCCTAGATAATCGAACAAGCTTATCTCAAACATCATATGTACACTCTCAGATATAAACCAATATCAGCACCCTTCAATCTGTTCCATACAAATCTCCACAACATTTCGATAAAACACAACATAGGTCGGCGGTTACACAATCTTTCGAACATCTCTGATCACATCGTTTTTGTGTTTGATTCCTGCAACGATTGAGGAAAATACCAGACATGTCATCCAAAGTTTATGAGCGAACTCTTGAGGAAACTCCAACATGGGCTGTTGCAGTTGTGTGTTTTGTGCTGCTTGCTGTTTCAATCGCCATAGAACATCTTATTCATGGTATTGGAAAGGTAAGCTTGGCAGAGTTTATTCATTCATGCTTCAAGAAGCTGAGATTAATGTTTAAGGCTCAGAGAACATCAAAGTAAGTTAATTTTTATAGTAGAAATCCATTGCTGATAGATGGAAATCTGAGACTAAGTATGAGGTAGATGATCGAAATGAGTTTATGATTATTCCCATGAATTCATTTACGTAGATAAGAAAGTAAAAAACCAGTCAATATATTTAAAAAACTTAACATTTATTTTGATCTAGTTTAAAACACGTTATATTTTATCCTTTTTATGAGATTCAATACTCATGTTTTTATGTTTTACAGTGGTTCAAGAAGAAACAAAAAAATGCTCTATTCGAAGCGTTGGAGAAGGTCAAAGGAGGTACTTATGCTTTTCCGAATAAATGAATTAAAAGTTGTTGAATTTACACAATGTGTTTGAGTTTCTAACTGAAATTACTGTGTTCAGAGCTTATGGTGCTAGGATTCATATCCTTGCTCTTAAGTGTTTTGCAAGATCAAATTTCAAAGATCTGCGTGTCAAAACATGTTGCATCCACGTGGCATCCTTGTGAGAACCCAAAGTCCTCAACTACATCTGAGGATGAATCTGAGGATATTCAGATAAATTTTAGGAAACTGCTACAACTTTATGACTCCATACCAAGGCGTGTTCTGGCTACAAAAGGTTACGACAAGTGCGCTGAAAAGGCAAGTTCAGCATCTTCACTGTTCTAATTTTGTTTCTTCGTTTTAAAACAACAAAAACTTATCTATATCTGATAGAGGGACCATATGTTTGTCTGACATCCTTATCACCATAACATAACAAGTTACCGTACCATGATAAAAAAATATTCTGTAGGCATCCACCGACTAAGGAAAATTATTAGGTTGTGGTTCACGTTCACAATAGTTTTCTCATGACAATCAATAATAAATATAATTTAGTGTTATTAAATTTTTTGTGAGTTGAAAATTCTAATACATGTGTTTGTTTTTCAATTTAAAACCTCAATTTGAAGTTACTTATAATAGTTTCTTATGACAGTTTTCAAATATGTCGTGAATACAATGTTAATCATATCATAACTAACATATAATGATCTCAAACTCTTTGCTAAAATCGAAGGAGGGAGAAATATATATGTATATACAGCAAGAAAATATAAATATTAGAGATAAAAAATGAAGTGCATGTTGCGAGAAACATTGATATATTTATAGTTTTGATGGGTGATTATTTATTTGCAGGATAAAGTTGCTTTTGTTTCAGCATACGGGATTCACCAGCTGCATATATTCATCTTTGTGTTAGCAATATTTCATATCCTACAGTGCATTATAACACTGGGTTTGGGAAGAACCAAGGTATTTTGACTTCAGAATGTTAGTTTTAGATTTTATTTTTTTTCTCTGTGTTTTTCTCTCTCTAAATTCTTGGTTTGGTTTAATGCATGCAGATGAGAAAGTGGAGGGCATGGGAAAATGAAACCAAGACCATTGAATATCAATTTTACAACGGTAAGAACTCAAACTTCCTCATTTCAAGTACCAACTAATGTCAATGATGTATCTACACTTAATTAATATCTTGACATGATATTTGATATCGTGGAGGTTGACTTTCTTATGGGTTTGGTATGACTTTAAGGTTATCTTGAATGAAAAACACTAACACAGTTTTCTTTTTATACATTAATTATTCCGTAACAGGTCAATTTTATATAATTTTACTCAGTAATTTGGATTTGTTACTTATTTAGTTCAACTTAGTTAATTTACACGTAGTAAAGGTAATACATATATTTCTTTTAATTTATTACAAATTTTTATATTATCGCTTCTATTATTTACTTATATCTTTCATCAACAATAGCAAACAAATATTTAGATGAAAAAAATTGCCTTAACTCTTGCACAAAGAATGATATATATATATATATATATAATTTACCTTATAGACACATCTTCCTAAAAAAATCGATTGAAATAAATATTTATATTCTGACTATCTTTAACCCTAAAGCAATATAATAGTCATCCGATGCAAAAAAGAAAAAGAAAGAAAACCTATGATATAGGAATCGATTTCAAAATGCAAATACATTAATAAAATAGTATCAATTCTTGTTTAAGTATAATAAAGCGTCATGATGATATTATCTCGTCTTATTTATATAAATAATACAACGGTTGACTTTTATTACGATGCATAATTTTTCATGTAGTCCCAAAATAAGTATTAAAAGTACGTAATTAGTTCCAATAAAAGTGTGGGAAAGTATTATTTTATGGTAAATAATGACTTACTCTTATATTTTTTTTGTGCTTTTAAAAATAAATAAATAATTATGAAAGTCATCAAAAATAAAATAAAATAAAAAAATTATCGTGTACTATATTGTAGACTATATTAGTGCACCTACTATTTATTCTAGTAATTTTATATCAAAGACGAATAATTAAATAATATAATGTTGTAGCCACATATATTGATATTGGTTTCAAATACTTCTTAAAGTAAATAATAATGTAGAACGTGTTGTTTATATTTCTTTGGGCCATTTATATTATATGGTCAATCTGACTGTGCCGTATATAAATGTGTACATATTACAGATCCTGAGAGGTTCAGATTTGCAAGGGACACAACATTTGGAAGAAGACACTTGAATCCTTGGAGTCAGTCAACAATTTCCTTATCCATTGTAAGAACACGTTTATATAAATGAATAAATGAATTTGCTAATAAAATTCCTATCATAGTTTATTAGCCATTTTTCCCAATATTTGCCAATTTTTTTTAATTTAAAGTGTGTAATTAATTAGTATTTGACACGTAAAAAAAATTAATTTTCATGTTTCTAACTATTTCCTTTGTACGCTGCTTGAATCAGGTTAGCTTCTTCCGACAATTCTTTGGATCAGTCAACAAAGTGGACTATTTAACATTACGACATGGATTCATCAGGGTGAGTTATATTTAAAAATATTTGGTACCATACATGACGTTGGAATTTTCAAGTCGTCTGAAAATTTTAATTTGAAAATCGACTTTTTGTCAATTTGAATTAAATTTAAATTCAGTTTATTAAAATATATCAAAGTTTATCATAAAGTTATTTTAACAAATATTTATTAAATTTATGAAACATATTATTAGGAGTTTCACATCAATTAGAGATAAAGTCAATTTATAATATAAAAGTGAATACAAATCTTACCTTACAAGCTGGTTTTGTTGGATTCAGTAAGGTTTAATGTTCACTTCTTTACATGGTATCTAACATGCCGTTAGAGAAGTTAACTTTAAAGTCCACTTCTTTCTTTGAAATATTAATTCTGACAAAATTATTAGACACTTCATAAAATTACTATAATTATAAAATATATATATTTGAATCCATCACAATTTATATTTTTTAATCAGTAACAGAGTTGGTTAGAAATTATGTTTTTATTAATTAATTAAAAAATGGAAAGACTAAGATATACTTGGGATTTTAGGCGCATCTGGCACCGGGAAGTGATGCAAGATTTGATTTCCAAAAGTACATCGAAAGATCACTTGAAGAGGATTTTAAAACTGTTGTGGGAATAAGGTATGAAAGTGTTCTGTTTTTTCTTGCTTTTATTAATTTACTCATCAATTTAAGCTTAATAATTTTTGTGACTTGCAGCCCAGTCATATGGTTCTTTGCGGTGCTATTCCTTCTGACAAATACTCATGGTAAGCCGTTTTGAAATTCATAAATTAATTTGAATAAAGAAAATCTTTAATATAATCTGTCAATAAATTAGCGTCTTTTTATTTCTAAGTTAAGGAGAAATGATTTTAGTAGAATTTAATTTTGAAATTATGAACTTGTTTAAACATGTTCTCAGTAACCAAAGATAGTAGAACAAAATAAAACAAAGTTTCTTGTGAATTGTCATTATTGACAGTTTAAAATATTTGATCTGTCTGCAGGATGGTATTCTTATTATTGGCTTCCATTCATCCCATTTGTTGTAAGCACAAACTACTCATTATGTCGATGTTGTCTTTCTATGTTGTTTTTTGTTATGTATAAGAGCATAAATAACTGTAAAATATAATGTAAATTTGACAGATAATCTTAATAGTGGGTGCTAAACTTCAAATGATAATAACAAAGATGGGACTGAGGATTACAGACAGAGGAGAAGTTGTCAAAGGTGCACCTCTGGTTGAACCAGGAGATGACCTCTTCTGGTTCAACCGTCCACGCCTCCTCCTCTTTTTGATTCATCTCGTGCTTTTCCAGGTATTTTCATCATTTCTTTTTTTTGACAACTTTTTTTTAATGATTTTTTGATAATAGGACATATATCACTGTTTTATTAGTCTATTTAAATTTATTTTCAAAAAAAATATTTGAAACAGATGAATCATAATCATAAACCACGTGAACGTTGTAAAAAAGTTGTCAAAAATGATTATTAAGAAAACATTTTTCTTCTCTTTTATTAAATTATTTCGAAAGGATTCAATAAAAAAAGATTATATAGACGTGACATCAGTCATACTAATAAACAATTAAAAACATTTTCAATTTAAAATTTCACAACATTGAGTTTGTGGTGTTTTTGTCTCTGTTTAACTCTCTTATTTTTATTTAATTTGAAAAACTTAGAGTCATTATTTCTAATATTCTTCCATATTCTTTCACCTAAAGATGATTGGATTTTGAAAATAATTTAATTTGTTTGCTTCTATGTTGCAGAATGCTTTTCAACTGGCATTTTTCTCTTGGAGTACTGTAAGTTTATCCATCTTCACCTATTTCTCTTGAACTTTAGCCTTAGTTTCTCTCTCTTTCGTTATAACTACAACATTGAGGAAAATTTTCCATTCTTTAATATGTGCCTATGTTTCTCAATTTTCCTAACTTCTTAATTGCTATTTCAGTATGAATTCTCCCTACACTCTTGCTTCCACGAAACAACTGCAGATATTGTCATTAGACTTACAATGGGGTAAGTTTGCTTCTCTGATAAAAAGTTCACGTGACAACAGTTAATAATTATAGTATGAGTCTAAGTTCGGTTAGGAATTCAACCAAGTATAAATCTAAGTTCCACGTTGGATAAGATCTATTAACCCATTGTATTAAGATTTTGGATAAAGGGTGGTATCAATTCTTTATATGGTTGGACTCAGATGTTATTGGTGTTTGTGTCTCTTCGATTAATCATTTCCTTTCAAATAAATTTTCTCCTCAATAGACCATCACCAATATAAAGACCTACCATTAAATCATTACATTATGTATAAACATAACAATGAAGTGGCAATTTTGTTTTGCAGGGTTATCATACAAGTTTTATGCAGCTATGTGACACTACCTCTATATGCTCTAGTCACACAGGTCTGACTTGCTAGAAAATCTATCCAAGCATGCATAATTTTCTTTCACAAAACTAAACAATCATCCACTGGTTTCATAATGTTTTGCAGATGGGTTCAACCATGAAACCTACCATCTTCAATCAGAGAGTGGCATCAGCACTGAAGAACTGGCACAACACGGCCAAAAAGCAAGTAAAAAACAGTAAGCCAACCACACCATTCTCAAGCAGGCCATCAACGCCAACCTATGGTATGTCTCCTATGCATCTGCTGCAAAAACACCTTGCTGGTAGAAGTGATAGTGCACAAACATCTCCTAGGACATCCAACTATGAAAATGAACAATGGGATATTGAAGGCTCACCTTCCAAAAGCAACCATGCAGCTGGTGAAGAAACTCAAATGCAAGTAATGGAGTCAGGCTCAAGCTCAGTCCCAGAATTGCCTACAAGCTCTCAGCTTGAAATCAGAGTTAGTTCATCAGAGTTTTCCTTTGAGAAGAGACATCATGGTGCAGAGACGAGAAGTGAAGATGATAGTTTTTATTAAACACTTTAAATGTACAGCTTATGTACATATCAAAGTTCATATCCATTCTTTTGCATCAATGCAGAGTCATTTGGAGAATGAGGCATAACCTTGTTGAAGGAGCATTCGAGGATATATACGATGTTGAAGGCACAATTTGCTGTTGAAAAATCATGATGTCTACATATATATAACAGTACAACAGCAAAATATGTTCCCCTTCCAAGTGACTAACTACTTTTAAGTGTATGTTTTGGACATATGAACCGAAAATCGTTTTTGAATCAACAGTGTCTGAGTTAGAGGTTTGATATGATGATTATTGAATATTTGATGTTGACCGAAGAAATATCAACTTGCAGACAATTTTTCAATGCTCAAATTAATAATAATAATTTAGAGAGTATTGTATTTGATAATATAATGAATTATAAAAAAAGAATTGAGCAAGTGTTTCCTAACGTGTTGTGTTTATAGATTTTTTGGACCTATGGATAAAGATTATATAATAGATACAATTACTTTAAACAAATTTCGTTAGCTAGAATCTTTATTATCAATATATCAAGGTTTTTAGTCAATAGATTTATCATTAGTAATATAATCAACTGCAAATATATTGGAGTCCTAATCCTAGTATATTGAAGTCCAATTATTTCGGTTGAGTTCAGGTATTTCGGATTACAAGCTCTCTAAGCTCAGAATCCAAACGTAAGGTGTGGGTGAACTTGATCGACAAATAAATTTTATCAATATCTTAAGTTTGACATAAGTAATTAATTTTTATTATTGCATTTTTGCAATAAATTAGATAATTTTTTACTGATGATTTCATTTTTAGAGTATTTAGTCTTAACTTTCACGAATTGTAATTGTGTTTAAATCCATCATTTTTTTTAAATTAGGATTCATCCAAATAGGATAAAATCAAGCTTCAAATAAAGTTATTCATTAAAATCAACTTTTTAAGTCATGTTAGATGATAAGTGTTGTAGGTAGATGAAATGCACTAGACAATTGATTAATGCATTTTCATGCACACATACATGGTTTTGATTGACTAAATTAAAGCCCACAACTTTGTGTATTTGAGAAACAAAGTTGATTATCTTGTAATTTTGTAGTTAATTATAAGTTATGTACGATTAAATTGTCATTCTTTTATTTCTTCGTAATAGAGTCTATTTTATCCATTATTTTTTAATTTTGATGTCTGCTCTTAGGATTATTTTGGAATGGTTACTGATAGTTCAATGTTATTCTTTAATTAGAGTTCTTATCAATGTGTTTAATCCTACTAATCTTTGGTTTAGGTAAAGGAGTAAAACTTCACATGTAGAGACTTAGAACATGTTAAGTATATAAATAGCATTTCACTTATAGATGCTTCAAAAGAGTAAAGTGTAAATAGAATTTAATTTGTAGACACTTGGAACGAATTGAAAACCAAATGAGTTCATTAAAACTTGTTTGATTAATTCAAACATGTATACTTGTTTACTTAATTTAAAAGGTCAAATAATATAATCTCACATAGACATTTCGAACATGTAAGATATGAAAAGAATCTAATTGAAAGACTTGAAATGAGATAAAATTCTTAACGAATTAATTGATGTTTGTATAATTAAGTTAATGTTTGTTTATAAATTAAATGAAAGATAATCATATAATAATTGAAGATATGAAAAAAAATGAAAAAAGTAAGGTGTCTTCATGTATTGTTTTCTTTAAATTGTCTATTACAATCCTTTTTACTATAATTTTATGTTTTTAACTTTACTGCAAATTCTTATAAGTGCAGATTTTAGTTGATTAATTCTATTGCAATTTGAGTTTATTAACTCTGTCTATAATGATAGTGACCTAGTATCATTTAATGACAACACTCACAATGTAAATGAAAATAGTAAAATTTAAATATTAAGGATCAAAAAATAAAATGAATATACTATAGGAATCATTTGCCTATTAAATATAGTTTTAAAAAAATAATATATATTATTTTTATGATATTTCAAAAATATTATGTAATTTATAAAAAAAACACTTTAAATAATTTAGACATTTAACTTTTAAGAATATATCATTTCAGTTTTCTTTTAAATAATTTAACGAATTTGTATCATAAGCAAGTTTATAGAAAAATTAACTCACATAATTTAGTATTAATATGTTTTATACATAAAATATATTGTGACATTAGCATTGTGACCTAATAATATATTTTCTTTATCATATCAATGATAAAACCCTAACCATAAACACAAGAATAGTAAAAATTATATTACAAAAATCAAGATAACAAAAGTATATATATATATATATATATATATATATATATATATATATATATATATATATATATATATATATAACAATAACCAATAATATATTAGAATAAACAAAATGAACAAACTTTATTTTATAATCTTGATATTTGAAACTCCTGTACTTTATTCCTTATAAATATCATTTTAATTTAAATACCTGAATTTAGACTTTCAAAGCTAAAAGAACGAAAATAACATAAAAAAACTAAAAGAAAGCGCAGCAAGAAAGTAAATTATATTTATCTGACAAAAGAGAAACCTTTGGTTTTGTAAAGATTATCCAAGGAAAAATGCCCATTAAATCTTCCTTGACCTAAACAAAAATTCTCTAATTAATTACTGTACGACCTCTGGAAATATCAATAACTGATGTTGCTGAATTATACATTTTCCTCAGCTTCCCTTTGTAATTCACGTCGTGCAGCAGCCAACCTCTCAGCAGCCAATCGTTCTTCCAGTGCTCGAGCACCTCTTTCTCTGCAAAAATCAACAGTTTCGGTTGCCATGTCAAATTATTTTATGCAGAAGAATGATTGCAACAGTTCGTATGACTGCTAAAAACTGAAAATAATGCTAAAATATGAGGACAAGGAAATAAAAAGAATCACTTCCGCTGTCCCCAGAAAAGAAAAATAAAAATTTGTCATTGGGAATAGTATTATGATGTTTAATCAAAATATTAAATTAAAAATCTAGTCTCGGAGAAATAATTAAAAATAAGAAAGGCAGCCAAATGTGCAAAAACGGACTGGACAATAGCACCTCTATTATTTATTTATTTGATTTTTCCTTATGACATGTTCACAGGAGCAATTTCTTCTTGACCGTATATACTACTGATCCAATCAAAATTAACAACAGCAATGTACAATCACCTTCTCCTAGAAGCCTCAATTGAATCTGAACCTGGTAAAGGCTCACTTTCCAGATTGTAGCCTTGCCCATTATTAGAAGTATTAGATCTTCCGCAGAGCATTCGGTGAAAAATTGATGCAATAGGATCTATAACTGGTCTACAAGACAGTAAAAGCATAAAAGATAAACCAAAGTTTCTTCATTTTTAGAAAGACAGTTCAATAATTAATCACTGATTTTTTCTGCAGACTAAAAGCCGAGATTACCTTAAAAATTCGGGGAAAAATGTGGAGAAAGCAAAATCCTCACTTGGGTCACCTCTAAGTTTTGCTTCTGGTTTCCTCTGCCAGTATCTAAGGTAAATCCAGCTTATATATGTGCCAGATATAATCGTAGGAAGATATGTTGTAGCCTCTAGTGTCCAGAAGCTAATAGCAATGTAAAGCAATAAAGTGATAGATGGCAACCACTGAAGAGATGTAAGAGGCAACAAATTTAGGGCATTTTCATAAACCTATTATTGCTCATAATTGACAAAGAACAAGAGCACAAGTGTATCAAACCTTTGTTTTTATCTTGATGAAAGGAAGCTCTTGATCCGGTATAATTTGCTTGATGCCAACCAAGAAACCAGATATAACTCCATGAAATCCAGAGAGCGGCATGTAACTAGAACATTCCAAGAGGACAATAAGATTAAAACAATTTGTTCACGGTGGAAAAAGAAAATCGAATGTCTGTATAAGATTTTATTATTCAGTATTGATTTTAGCTGATGTCCTGAACAAACAATGTTTTCTACATGTCAAAGCCAAAAGAGCACAATTAATCACACTTCAAATTGGCCTCTATTTAGCTTTTAATTATATAGTGGAGAGACAATGCAAAGAAAGGTAAGAAAAAAACATCAGGAACGGCAGAAGAAAAAAAAATCATCTAGGATTGTATCATATACATACAGGTAAGTCTCCAGCCTTGTAATGTAGTATAAGGCAATGGCAGTGATGAATACACATATTGAAGTTAGAAGATTAACCACAAAGATGAATTTAAAGAATTCCCTGGAGCCCCATATTGGTTCAAGCAGCTTTCCAATAAACAGGAGACCCAATGTGCTGATCACTACCTATAAAATTGAAAATTTCTCTTAAAAACAAGATTTACTTAAAAACAAGATTTACAAGTCAGGTAATAAATTTATAGTGTTCAGAAAACAGAATGTGCATACCCCATATATAGATTGTTCAACATAACCAGAAGTAATGAGATTCCAGGCAAATGGGATTGTCCTACAAAATGAACAGAACAGGAAAATAAGTTCTAAAAAAGAATTTTGAAATATGAATGGAAAGGTAAGCTACATAATTACACTTGTATGGAGAAATGAACAAGCAGATCGTCAAAATGAGATTTGTATTGATTCAGTTATATATACTAACATAATCTAACAAAACTTGAATTTGATGTCTTGTCTGAAAATCAAACCCATTCCTAAAAACTAAGAATAGTGTTAGCACATAGATATTATAAGTTTTAAAACTTTCCTTCTATCTGCATTTTGTATAGCAAAAAAGGGAATATTACTATGCATTTATTAGATGTTTGAAAACTCTTCTCTGTCTATTGGTAAGTGTCAGTTCTAATTTACATGTGTTGACAAATTCATAAATAGGCTTCATTTTAGAATAGATAGATATTTCTCTGGCACTATAACTTGTTAAATGTGTGTATTTGTTTTGACTGTTGTGTAGTTTTAAATCTGATCATTGTTACTCACTCATTGTGTTTAAAGATCTTAGATATCATGATAAGTAGTATGCTATGCTAGTCACTCTGAGTTTATAGTTTAACTGATAATTGCTAGGTTCTACATTATTCATTCTTGCTTGAAGCGGCCATTGAAATTTCCGAGTTCAAGCACAGAGGATAGGGTGGATTAAAACTTCTAATAAAGGATAGCTGAAGAGCACGTTAAATCGAAGTTCAACAAACTATTTGCTTGGTTTCAATTTTATACTTAAACAACAAAGTATGAGACATATTTATGACATCAGGCCCATCAGACATAAGTGTTATTTGTTTAACCTAATAGACGCAAGTAGTTTGCTTATATTCTTTATCTGATAAGATTTTCCTTGAACAATTAACAAGCATACTTTTTCTAATAGGCCTTGAGCACTTCTGGTACACATCGAAGACTCAAAAATACTACTTATTCTTCGTGCAAGGAATGTTCATCACTTTGTTTCTCTCAAGAGATCTTGCAACATTTTGTCATTCTCAAGATCTCTTGAAGAACATACTTAAAGCTAATTCACACAAGTAACATTTCTAAATAAAAAGGTAGAATGTCAGTGTTGTGGAGTCAGCAAGCGGTGTCAAGACCTACATATTACACTAAAGAAAAATGAAGCAACTTACCCAGGCCTAATAAGTCATGTTGTGTATCAAAGAAGTTGAGTAAAGAAGCCACATGCATTTAATGATGCATGACGAGCATTTAATGCATCTACGTGCTTGAATGTGATCAAAGGATTGTTAGTGAAGATGAAAGGCTTGCTAACCTCAAAATGGAAATGAATATCCAACAACTCTTTTCTTCTTAGCTATTTATAAAGAATTCCTCTTTGACGAAGAAAGGATGACAACAACAATCACGGCTAGAAAGTTAAAGTTCTTGTAAATTTAAGAAATCCTTAGAGCCTTGAATTTGTGAGGAAGACACTATTTGTATTTGAGAGCAACCAAAAATAGTGTTTATCATCATGCATGTGTCTTAGGAAGTTTATCTCTTCTAGTGACCGAAACTCATGATAATTGAGATCACAACCTTCTTAATCAAAGCGTTTTACACAAGAGTGGTTGTATATAAAGAATACTCGTGTTTAGCCAAAAGTGATTGTGTCCAAACAATATTTGTGATTTTAGCCAATACCAACTACATTTCAAATAATACTCAGGTTTAGCTAGGAGTGACTACACAAAGAATACTCAAATTTAGCCAATAAAGGTTGGGTCCAAAGAATAATAAGATTTAACTACCATATCATGATCAGTCATTTTGAGATATGCAAGCTTGTTTTGTAGAATCATAGAGACATTGGATATCATTGGCATAGATGTTTTGAGCTTTCTTCAAAAAGGAGTGACATGTTTTGAAAGCTCTAAGGCAAATCAGAAGTCATGGTTCCCCGGAATGCCACAAGGCACACAGATAGAAATTTGCTTGTTTCCACTAATCATCTTTTTTAGCAGGCACATGGCTTCCATATTGCTCAAGGTGGTCATGATGTCCTTAGCCACGGAACCACAGTTCAACAGATGTAGCTCACGATAGATAATTTTGTCAATTTAGCTTCTTGGAGGTAATGCAAGGGCTTCCAGAGAATGAAATAGCATTTCCATTTACCACTGTTGACTAAGAAGACAAAAAAAGCAAGGAACTAGCGAGAAGGTGCTAAAACAATGAGGGAAACTGAAAGCCCTAGGGTGACTTCCACAAGGATGACATCAAACCATGTTGGAATGAAGCTTTGAAGGCCAAAACCGAGACAACAAAGTCCTGGAAGGCATCCACGGCGCGACAAAGTTCCAGCGAGTGGAAGGCGGTGCGTGGACTTCACACACCTGATAATAGTGAACTTTGCTTGAGCATGTGGCGTCGCGTGGATAAGAATTAGGTCTCGCCAAGGAACCACTGTAACACCCCTAAATCCAAAATTTTACGCCAGTTATTTTTTTTTTGGGATTAACATCGCGGAACTATACATCAAAAGTCTAGCCGTCTTACAACATAAGGTTAAAACCTTACAAATATCAAATTCATAATTCAAAACATAAAATTACTATAAACATGATAAATTCCCTATAGTGTGTCCCATAACTCTCGTCGTGCTACTTCATCTCTGCCTCATCTGCAACGCCATCTACTCCCGTACAAGTACGATCATCGTAGGTGGAAATCACAACCACAACATTTCAGGGTGAGTAACGAAGAACTTAACATAGCATATAATTTCATTATCAAAATATCACAACTTAGATTTTCCTAGTCACAACCTTACATTACAACGCAATATTCAACTCATAACTCAGATCGTCATCACTCAGACTATCAAAGTCACAATATTAATAACTCAGATCATCACTACTAAGACTATCAAGTCACAATATTACAATACATCATAGTATTAAACTCACGACTCAATCGTTTACTCAAGCTTCTGTTGTTTCCTTGAAATTTTGTCGTACCAAACTTGTTTCGCAAAACAGGGCAATTCGAGTCATCTTCCATCGCAACTTCAAACCTATCTCCCCGACTCCTCAAGGAATTACGAATAAAAACTCCGGTTAGGCGCACCCACCGAGCACTATACTCACACGAGCTGAAGTCATTGGGCGAGACATCCAACCCTCTCTAGTCCCCGCGCACGAGGAAAGGGTGACACTCGAATCTCAGTCTCCGCAGAGACTCAACACACTATCGTATCGCAATACGAACACCATCGATTCGACAAAATTTCTAAGGAAATGACAGAACGCTTACTCTCACAATTTTACCATCACAACCATCACACTCGAACCTCAGTCTCCGCAGAGACTCAACACACTATCGTATCGCAATACGAACACCATCGATTCAACAAAATTCTAGGGAAATGACAGAACGCTTGCTCTCACAATTTTACCATCACAATCATCATATATAAGGTCAACTAAATTCATTGACTAACAAATAATTAAATAACTTAATTTAATTATTTATCCTATTGTCGCATCCCTCTGAAATTACTAATTTCACACTTCCATAAACTAGAACAACATTTCTAGTACACCCCCACTTTTACTAAATTCCCAACACCAAAGAAAACACCTAATTTCAATACACTCATTTTTACTCTAAACACACTCTCGTCTACATCTAACTCTTCAAGTGAACTCCAAAATCATTAAATTACATTTTCTCTTACTTCCAAGTAGGTCCTACATGAAACTACTCATTTCTTACCAACTCTCTCTTTCTCTATTTACATAACCCTTCACTTCTTTCTCTATCTCTTTTGTTTTCAATACATAAATTTCATTCACTCATATTTTCTCATAAAACCATGGATCCCACTTCCCACTTTATTTGACTTTTCAAACCAAACAATTTCTTCCTCACACCAAAGTTACGTAACCACTCTTCTTCACCCAAACACCTTACCCTTTTTTTTTCTTAAATTAAATCCACCAAAACTCAAGACCCCACCATATTACACACCACTTTCTCCTTGTTTTCCTCTCTTCATTTCATTAAATCCATCAACACTTATGACCCCACCATATTATACACCACTTTCTCCTTGTTTTCCTCTCTTCATTTCTCCCACCACTTACGACACTCCACTTCCTTCTCCTATCTTTTCTTTAATTAACCAACCGTTCACCAACACTCACTTCTAGTTTGTTTAATCTCTCCTTGACTTTTCAATCCCAACTTCACACTCATTCCTGACCTCATTTACGTACAATATCTCACACACTACCCTTCTTACATTTCACTCTTCTCTCCCTTTCATTTGATGCCCCCACATCTCTCTACTTATGTTATTTTATTTTTCCTAATCATTCTCTCCACTTTTCTTTGCCTCTGCTAGGTAATTTGTAGTGTGCTCATCTCCTCCTTCTACTTTCATAATTCTTCCTTCATGTTCTTCTTCTACCCAAGACATCAAAACTCCATTCTTCTTCACTATTTTGCTCATTACTTTCTCTACCGAACTCCAATTGAGTTGATTCTTGATTTGTTGGAAACTAGACTCAAATATCTTTCTTTGGACACAAAACTCGTAACTTTTGGACTACAGGGCTAGGTGGCAGTAAAACTATTAAAATTCGGAAAATTTAATCACGCTCTGGTATGCTCAGCTTTGACCTTTGATGGCTATTTTGCTCATTACTCTCTCTACCGAACTCCAATTGAGTTGATTCTTACTTTGTTGGAAACTAGACTCAAATATCTTTCTTTGGACACAAAACTCGTAATTTTTGAACTACAGGGCTAGCTGCAGTAAAATTATTAAAATTCGGAAAATTTAATCACGCTCTGGTATGCTTAGCTTTGACCTTTGATGACAATTTTGCTTATTACTCTCTCTACCGAATTCCAATTGAGTTGATTCTTGCTTTGTTGGAAACTAGACTCAAATATCTTTCTTTGAACACAAAACTCGTAATTTTTGGACTACAGCGCTAGCTGCAGTAAAATTATTAAAATTGGAAGTTTAACCATGCTCTGGTTTGCTCAGCTTGTGGTCATCACTCACTCATCCTTCTCTTCCACTAACAGGAAGAGAAATTCTCAAACCCTACACTCACCACACTCTTGATTAGAAAGTGTAGGACTGTGCCCAAACTTTAGGAGCATTTTCGTATGGAATTAAGGTCACAAAAGTAGGAGTGAATACATGAATATAGCAACATACAAGGGAAACATTAACAACCACAAACAACATGACCTCGACATCCACACATAGTCTAGCTTTGAAACAACCCAACATACGAAACATAGCATTAAGATGAACATTTTTGCAACATCATTTTGACAATCACATCTTACCCATCATACACCATATTATATCCCAAGTTAAACCCCTTACCTTTAACCTTGAACACTTTAACTTGATCTCTTCCACAACCTTGGTAGAACTCTAGTTTCTTGGAATTCCTCTCTTCTTGCACAGGCCAAGACAACCTCCACACTTAGCACACTTAGAATTTCGAAATACTCTCAATAAGAGCCTTACTCTTCTGTCCAGAAGACCCATTCAGCTTTGGAATTAAAGGAAAAGATTCCTAGACACAAAAGGACCCATGGATTTGTTATTTAGTAATGATAAATCAATAAAACAATACCACATACTCCTTTCCAGCCCCAAAACGTGGAGGGAATGTCTGAAAGGGTCCCCAAAATATTCCCACAAAAGGAACCGCAGCCAGCTAGCTCACTTTGTCTACAATCCAAAAAAAATCACTGCTCACGCAAGTCTCCCAGCAGCACAATTGTCGCAACTTTGACCGTCCGGTTGACCCCCTTACCGAAGTCGAAAATGCACGTATGAGTACTCAAATCGAAGCTCTTTGAGTCTACTATTCAATAAAAAAAGAATCAACTCAATTGATATTTTCTACAAAAAGTTATAATTAAAATAGTAAACCATGTCAAACTTTGACAGCATTCTATTTTATATTATAACTTGAACTTTTTACAACTCGGTAAATTCTTGAGGTTCTAGGGTCTTACATTCTCCCCAACACAAAAATTTTCATCCTCGAAAATTGCACTTACCAGAGAACAAGTGGGGGTAAGTTTCTCTCATCTCGTCCTCTAACTCCTAGGTAGAGTCACTCGTTCTACTGATCCAGATAACTTTGACTAGTCTAATAGTCTTCCCTCTAGGCTATTTGGTCTGGCTCTCCTAATCCTTACTGGTTGCACTTCAACTGACAAATCCTCTCTAACTTGCACATCCTCAACTTCAAGCACATGAGAAGGATCGGACACGTATTTTCTCAGCTGAGATACATAGAACACCGAATGTAAGTTTGCTAACGGGGTGGCATGGCTATCTCATAAGCTACCGGCCCTATACGTCGTAGGATCTGATAGGGGCCAAGATACCTAGGAGACAGCTTCCTATCCCGAATGGATCTCCCTACGCCAATAGTAGGAGTCACTCGGAGGAAAACATGATCCCCAACTGCAATTTCTAACGCCCGGCGCCTCTGGTCTCTAGAAGATTTATGCCTGCTTCGATAGGCTCTCAATCTCTCCTGGATGAGCTTCATTTTGTCAGTAGTTTGTTGAATCAACCCTGGCCCAATAAACACTTTTTCTCCCTCGTGAAACCAACATAGAGGCGTCCTACAACGTCTCCCATACAATGCCTCAAATGGCGCCATACCGGTGCTAGCATGATAACTATTGTTATAAGTGAACTCTACGAGTGCTAACACTTCATCTCAGGCTCCCAAGTGATCCAAGACACACGTTCTAAGTAAGTCTTCCAATGTCTGGATCGTCCTCTCAGACTGTCCATCCGTCTGGAGATGATAAGCCGAGCTCATCTGTAGTCTGTTTTCCATCTCACTCTGAAGGGTCTGTCAAAACCTGGAAGTGAACCTCGGGTCTCTATCTGATACAAATCTATTAATAGTTCCTCACTTTAAAGTTGATCTCGTAGCTTGAAATCGTAGGTTCACTCATCTTACTCACTAGTTGACTCAAAGGACACTTCCTTTATGACTGTTGTAACCAGAAAATGCTCTCCCTTGAAGAACCTTCTTCAAAACTTCTATGACCTCGCAAAAACCTTGAGAAATCTTCTCTTCCACGATAACCTTGTCATTCCATTTCCCCAACATGATTTCTACTCCTCGAAAACGTACATGCTTGAACCTACTTCTGATTGCTAAGATTTATACTAGACTATTCCAACCTGCCCTCTATTTCTCTTTTGAGATTCTCCAACCTTGTAGTTCTTCCCATGTTTGAACTGAGTCCAAACTATCACTGTTCTACCAAATTCATCACCCACCTCATGTACACCTTACACTTAACAGGAATTATCCCATTAGGAATCATTAACATCGGATAATAGCGAACTCCACCACTCTAATGTGGAAATTCTAGTACCTGCTTCAGAACACCAACCAAGAACTCATACATCATAAGGATTTGTCTTCTCTTCTCCACTTATCTTCGTTAAACTCTTTCTGACTTACAATCCCTAGTCTGCACATTTTTAACTTGATCCACTTCTGATATATAATCGTTTATTCTCCTTAAACTCAACACTTCTTTTTAAAACCATAACCACACCTGATGAAAACTGACTTTACCACCACATGCAGCTTCATAACTATGAATGTCTCAACCAACCCATACTCTGATAATTCATGATGCCCTCTTTCACCACTTATACTGTAACCACCCTTTGCCAATTGTTCTAAACCTTTTTCTTCACATGATACCAAATGTAAGACCCTAGAATCTCATGAATTTACCGAGTTGTAAAAAGTTCAAGTTACAATGTAAAATAGAATGTTGTCAAAGTTTGACATGGTTTACTATTTTAATTATAACTTTTTGTAGAAAATATCAATTGAGTTGATTCTTTTTTTTATTGAATAGTAGACTCAAAGAGCTTCGATTTGAGTACTCATACGTGCATTTTCAACTTCGGTAAGGGGGTCAACCGGACTGTCAAAGTTGCGACAATTGTGCTGCTGGGGGACTTGCGTGAGCAGTGATTTTTTTTGGATTGTAGACAAAGTGACCTGGCTGGCTGTGGTTCATTTTGTGGGAATATTTTGGGGACCCTTTCAGACATTCCCTCCACGTTTTGGGGCTGGAAAGGAGTATGTGGTATTGTTTTATTGATTTATCATTACAAAATAACAAATCCATGGATCCTTTTGTGTCTAGGAATCTTTTCCTTTAATTCCAAAGCTGAATGGGTGTTCTGGACAGAAGAGTAAGGCTCTTATTGAGAGTATTTCGAAATTCTAAGTGTGCTAAGTGTGGAGGTTGTCTTGGCCTGTGCAAGAAGAGAGGAATTCCAAGAAACTAGAGTTCTACCAAGGTTGTGGAAGAGATCAAGTTAAAGTGTTCAAGGTTAAAGGTAAGGGGTTTAACTTGGGATATAATATGGTGTATGATGGGTAAGATGTGATTGTCAAAATGATGTTGCAAAAATGTTCATCTTAATGCTATGTTTCGTATGTTGGATTGTTTCAAAGCTAGACTATGTTGGATGTCGAGGTCATGTTCTTTTGGGTTGTTAATGTTTCCCTTGTATGTTGCTATATTCATGTATTCACCCCTACTTTTGTGACCTTAATTCCATACGAAAATGCTCCTAAAGTTTGGGCACAGTCCTACACTTTCTAATCAAGAGTGTGGTGAGTGTAGGGTTTGAGAACTTCTCTTCCTGTTAGTGGAAGAGAAGGATGAGTGAGTGATGACCAAAGTGGAAGAGAAGGATGAGTGAGTGATGACCAAAAGCTGAGCAAACCAGAGCGTGGTTAAACTTCCAATTATAATAATTTTACTGCAGCTAGTTCTGTAGTCCAAAAATTACAAGTTTTGTGTCCAAAGAAAGATATTTAAGTCTAATTTCCAACAAAGCAAGAATGAACTCAATCGGAATTCGGTAGAGAGTAATGAGCAAAATAGTCATCAAAGGTCAAAGCTGAGCATACCAGAGCGTGATTAAATTTTCCGAATTTTAATAATTTTACTGCAGCTAGCCCTGTAGTTCAAAAATTACGAGTTTTGTGTCCAAAGAAAGATATTTGAGTCTAGTTTCCAACAAAGCAAGAATCAACTCAATTGGAGTTCGGTAGAGAGAGTAATGAGCAAACTAGCGATCAAAGGTCAAAGCTGAGCATACCAGAGCGTGATTAAATTTTTCGAATTTTAATAATTTTAATGCAGCTAGACCTGTAGTCCAAAAATTACGAGTTTTGTGTCCAAAGAAAGATATTTGAGTCTAGTTTCCAACAAAGCAAGAATCATCTCAATTGGAATTCGGTAGAGAGAGTAATGAGCAAAATAGTCATCAAAGGTCAAAGTTGAGCATACCAGAGCGTGATTAAATTTTCCGAATTTTAATAATTTTACTGCAGCTAGCCCTGTAGTCCAAAAATTACGAGTTTTGTGTCCAAAGAAAGATATTTGAGTCTAGTTTCCAACAAAGCAAGAATCAACTCAATTGGAATTCGGTAGAGAGAGGAATGAGCAAAATAGTCATCAAAGGTCAAAGCTGAGCATTCCAGAGCGTGATTAAATTTTCCAAATTTTAATAATTTTACTACAACTAGCCCTGTAGTCCAAAAATTATGAGTTTTGTGTCTAAAGAAAGATATTTGAGTCTAGTTTCCAACAAATCAAGAATCAACTCAATTGGAGTTTAGTAGAGAGAGTAATGAGCAAAATAGTGAAGAAGGATGGAGTTTTGATGTCTTGGGTAGAAGAAGAACATGAAGGAAGAATTATGAAAGTAGAAGGAGGAGATGAGCACACTACAAATTACCTAGCAGAGGCAAAGAAAAGTGGAGAGAATGATTAGGAAAAATAAAATAACATAAGTAGAGAGATGTGGGGGCATCAAATGAAAGGGAGAGAAGAGTGAAATGTAAGAAGGGTAGTGTGTGAGGAAGAAATTGTTTGGTTTGAAAAGTCAAATAAAGTGGAAAGTGGGATCCATGGTTTTATGAGAAAATATGAGTGAATGAAATTTATGTATTGAAAACAAAAGAGAAAGAGAAAGAAGTGAAGGGTTACATAAATAGAAAAAGAGAGAGTTGGTAAGAAATGAGTAGTTTCAGGTAGGACCTACTTGGAAGTAAGAGAAAATGTAATTTAATGATTTTGGAGTTCACTTGAAGAGTTAGATGTAGAAGAGAGTGTGTTTAGAGTAAAAATGAGTGTATTGAAATTAGGTGTATTCTTTGGTGTTGGGAATTTAGTAAAAGTGGGGGTGTACTAGAAATGTTGTTCTAGTTTATAGAAGTGTGAAATTAGTAATTTCAGAGGGATGCGGCAGTAGGATAAATAATTAAATTAAGTTATTTAATTATTTGTTAGTCAATGAATTTAGTTGACCTTATATATGATGGTGATGGTTTTGATGGTAAAATTGTGAGAGCAAGCGTTCTGTCATTTCCCTAGAATTTTGTTGAATCAATGGTGTTCGTATTGCGATACAATAGTGTGTTGAGTCTCTGCGGAGACTGAGATTCGAGTGTGATGGTTGTGATGGTAAAATTGTGAGAGCAAGTGTTCTGTCATTTCCTTAGAATTTTTGTCGAATCGATGGTGTTCGTATTGCGATACGATAGTGTGTTGAGTCTCTACGGAGACTGAGATTCGAGTGTCACCCTTTCCTTGTACGCGGGGACTAGAGAGGGTTGGATGTCTCGCCCAATGACTTCGGCTCGTGTGAGTATAGTTCTCGGTGGGTGCGTCTAACCGGAGTTTTTACTCGTAATTCTTTGAGTAGTCGGGGAGATAGGTCTGAAGTTGCGATGGAAGACGACTCGAATTGCCCTGTTTTGCGAAACAGGTTTGGTACGACAAAATTTCAAGGAAACAACAGAAGCTTAAGTAAACGATTGAGTCGTGAGTTTAATACTGGAATGTATTGTAATATTGTGACTTGATAGTCTTAGTAGTGATGATCTGAGTTATTAATATTGTGACTTTGATAGTCTGAGTGATGACGATCTGAGTTATGAGTTGAATATTGCGTTGTAATGTAAGGTTGTGACTAGGAAAATCTGAATTGTGATATTTTGATAATGAAATTATGTTATGTTAGGTTCTTCGTTACTCACCCTGAAATGTTGTGGTTGCGGTTTCCACCTACGATGATCGTACTTGTACGGGAGTAGACGGCGTTGCAGATGAGGCAGAGATGAAGTAGCACGACGAGAGTTATGGGACACACTATAGGGAATTTATCATGTTTATAGTAATTTTATGTTTTGAATTATGAATTTGATATTTGTAAGGTTATAACCTTATGTTGTAAGACGCCTAGACTTTTGATGTATAGTTCCGCGATGTTAATCCAAAAAAAAAAAAAACTGGCGTAAAATTTTGGATTTTGGGGTGTTACAAGTGGTATCAGAACCTAGCCTCTCCCAGTACGGTGTGGTTCGAGGACGAACCAGACAGAAGCTAATGGGCATGTGACACCCGGGCACTGACGAGGGCGGGGAGTGATCGCCGGTGCAAGAGGCATGAAGTGCAAGGACACAGACAAGGAGCGGCTCCTGGCAGGCTTCGAGTGGAAGGGACACATGGATGAATCGAACATACACCGGAATGAGAGGGATCTAGAGACTGTATAGGTATGGGACTATACAGTTGAAGGATAGCTTAAAGGGATTGATTTGGCTACTTATATCACCAAATGCATTTGTTTTTCGGTAGCCTAACTCATAAGAACTCCATGGTTAAGCGTGCTTAACCTGGAGTAATTTAGGGATGGGTGACCTTCTGGAAAGTTTTCCCGGAAAGTGTGCGAGCGAGGACAAAGCACATGACAAAGCACATTGGAAAGCCTCGTGGTGATGTGTGGGGTTTAGTACACCTTTTTTCTTCATGTTACATTTATAGAAATATAATGGAAATAGTTAAGCCTGGTTCGAAAACACTACCACACAACTGTTGGGAATCCAAGTGAGTCCAAGTGCCATATTGGATAGAAATGAGAGAGTAGAGCACTATATAAAGGTTAAAGACCCATTAACTCGTTATCTTAAGGTTTTGGATAGAGAGTGGTATCAATCCCTTATGTGGTTGGGCTTAGATTTCATTGGTGTTTGTATCTTCCCAGTGAACCTCCTCCTCGATAGATCCAACAATGGTATCAGAACCGATCGTTCGTCTTGGTGACCGGCTCAAACGAGTACAATGGTCCCTGTATTGAAAGTCTTCCTGGCGAAGGGTTCCAATTAAGCATGTGACGTTAAGATGAATGGCAGTACAAGGGGTACTTGTGGTTGGGAATGCTTCCGCTAGAAGGAAATGTACCAATGAACTCACCCTTAAGGAGGAGATTGTAGGGAATTCAAGTGTGAGTCCAAGTCCCATATTAGATAGAAATGAGAAAGTAAAACACTATATAAAGGTGAAAGACCCATGAACCTGTAAGGAGGTTCAACACACACATAGGTCTTCACAATGGTAAGATATTGCCTGCTCTAGGTCAAACCCTCATGGATTTGCTTTTGCTATCACTCCAAAAGGCCTCTTACCGATGGAGGTATCTTATGTGTGTATAAACTCATGTTCATCTCTTGTTTTATCCAATGTGAGACTTTGTTTGTATCCTAACAATCCTCCCCTCAAACAAAGGATTATGGTTTTCCACCTCCCCTACAACGGAAGTCTTTTTGTATCCACGAGTACACCATGGTCTACATTGAGCATCTCTTGCTCTCTTTCATGACTCATGGTCACACCATTAAGCATCTCTTGCTCTCCACCTCCCATGATTCATCTGACTGCTCCGACCGCCTGCCAGGGCTTCACCTTACCATGGAGGGACGTACTCATTTAAGCCTAGTCACCTGACCTAAACCATCGGCTTTGATACCAATTGTAGGGAGGTTTAACACACACATAGATCTCAACACTGGTAAAATATTGTCTGCTCTGGGTTAAGCCCTCACGGATTTGCTTTTGGTACCACTCCAAAAAGCTTTTTACAATGAACGTATCTTATGTGTATATAAACTCATTCATCTCTTGTTTTATCCAATGTGAGACTTTGTTTGTATCCTAACATAACTCATTGCCTTATGGTTTTGGATAAAAAGTGATGTCAATACCTTATGTGGTTGGGTTCAGATCTCATTGGTGTTTGTATTTTTCCAGTGAACCTCCTCCTCGATAGATCCAACAACAACTCACCCAACTAATACAGAATCCACACAATTAATTATTCTAACAGATACAATGAATGAGGAAAAGAAAAGAATTCTAAACAATACTTCTAGGAACTAGTTCCAGCACAAAGCACACAACGCCTTACAATAAATCATATTAAAGATTATTTATTCTAACAAAAACAATACTCAAATCCAATAAAAAATATTTATTGTAAATTAATAACAAGGGACTCAATATAATCCACATGGTTTGGGATTCAAGATGTATCAATTAGGGTTGACCCACAACAGGCCATTTGAGAAGATTTCAAGATGTTGGTTCAAGGCTTTCCACAAAAATAAAAGATTCTCATAAATGAGGTTCTGAATGATCATGGTTAAAACTATATAAACTACCAGCAAACACAACTTATAAGACAAACCATAAAATTTAGTTAAGGTAATTGAACATAAATAAAAAGGAGGCCAGGATTATAGAAATCAAATTTGAAGTTATTACAAAAAGTCTACAGCCGAAGTTACTTATATTTTTCAGAGGGGTTGATAGAAAGGTATTGACACAAGAAACTTACATATAGTTTTTATTGACTTGGAGAAGCATATAATTAAGTGCCAAAGGAAATGCTATGCAAGGATTAGGAAGAAATGTATTTGCACAATTAATATATAGGTATACAAGACAAGTACGATTGGGTAGCTACTAGTGTGAAAACTTACGAAAGCAAAACTCCGAAGGACTTCCTATGAGGATAAGTTTACATCAAGGCTCAATCTTGAGTCCTTATTTTTTTCATCTAGTTTTAGATTTGTTTATCTGATAACAACACAGCCCAATACACTTGGGCCAAAAGAATTACAAAGCAACTAAAGGACTTTGTTTGATTGAGTAACTGCTATACACATAATTATATATGACATTGGAATAACTACTCAGATAACTCCATTTTCTAACTGCAACCAACAAGGATTGCAAACACTACCCTGCTCTACATTCACATCAGATTACCTCTGTTAGGTGCTTCTTTTAAGACCACAGTTTTAAGTGTCTCACACTTTGATACATTTTGCTATTGTTAAAAGTTCTTCATGTGGAATTGCTGCTAGTGTGCAGCCACTGCCTTCTATTAATATTTCAGTTTAATCTGTCGTCTTACACTTACGCCATTTGCATTATGAGCCATTAACTTGTAACTTGAGCCTAAGTTATGATCACCCAATTTTATGCAACCATCTTTTAGTGTTCCCCGATTGATGTTTAGGACCTGTTTGGACAGGTACTCCATTAGTACTCTCAAGGGATAAAAATAAGAAGAAAAATTGAAATCAGTTCCTCTAATTTAAATTTAGCGTATACATAAGCTTATATGTAGAAGTCCCTCCACTTAGTTTCTCTAAACTTTTATTTTTAATTTGTACAAAAGCTAATTTAGTTTATAGAAAAGTTCATTCCATTTTTTTTCTTTCTTATCTTTCTCCCTGGAAGCGATTATAGAGAAGTTCATCCAAACAAACCATTAATCATATGTCACTTTCCATTTAAATATTATTTTCCTAATCACTGTCGTTAGTGCACATAAATACATTCTCCAACAAAATTCTGGAATTTAAGTAGGATCACACAACCATCATTACAATCACACAGTAGAGTCTGCCCCTCTCGACTAAGTTACACCCTCCTCCACACAACCCTGATTTAGAATTTCAACAACCAAAACCAACACTGTGCAAAGTAAACAAATCACACACATTTGAAATAATTATGCAATATGCGGTACCTGGCGGGAATAAGAGCGAAGTAGGTAACAGCTGAAGGGAAAAACTGAACCGCAATGTGACCGCAAACCAGCACCACCGCAAGGCCCTTGCATAACCGAGTGAACCCGGTGAAGAAGCCCGTGCCCTGCCACAAAAGTTAATCAAAAAATGGAAATTGAAATGGGGAAGGTTCGAAACATAGAGAAGTTTCTAGAATCTGATCGAAGAGACAGCGGAGACTTACCCCTGAAATCGCTGGCGTGCTCATGGACTCGGCAGTGATCCCAATCGGAAGAGGATCCGATCTGATCTGATAAGTTTGTTGAATAGTGATAGGTAAGGAAAAACCAAGTCGTTTTGATGGCGAGAAGAGGAATGGAAGATGAGGATCTGATCTACTCTAGAGATCTAGTCTTTGACATACTTGCATACTCGCTTTGCCCAAACACTTATGCAAATAACATGTTATTAATTTAATTTTTTTTTTTAGTAAATTAGACTCATTTCATGCTGTTCTATCCTGTTTTCTCGATTTACTTTCAAACCTCAATTTTCTAAGGTTTTAAAAAAAAATATTTTGTTTAAAACATTATTATCTTATATATTATAATTCATTATAAATATTGTAACAACGAAAAATTGTGAAAATATACGAAATATATAAGAATTGCTTTTCTTTCTTAATTTCACTTGTTCATTGTGTTTTCGATGAATAGTTCGATTTAATTCTCAATTGTATTGAAAATAAAGTTTAGAATCACTAGTACAAAAATGGTTTTTTATACCTATTAAAAAAGGCTTTTTATACCTATTTTGGAGTAGGTATAGAAGCAAGGGGTATAGAAAGTTTACAATTTTTTATACCTACTATTAAATTGGTGTAGAAAGTTTTACTTTTTATACCTATGTTGTGCATAATAGGTATAAAAGTCTTATATTTAGTTAGACAAAATTTTTCTTTTTATACCTACTGGTGCTATAATAGGTGTAAAAAACAAAACTTTTTATACCTGTTGTGGCTTTGAATGATGTAAAAAGTGATTTTTTTTTTTAAATATTTTATTTGTATGTACTACTATCCATATCCAGACCTGCATAAGATTCAATCCCAGAATACAGTTTAAATAATCAATAACAAGTAAAATAATCAATATTGTTTTCATTAACACATCAAAATGTAATATTTACTTAACAAAGTTCATAACTATATTTACCTAACATAGTTTCTTAACATATTACACATAAAATAGTTCCTAAACTCAAAATGTAATATTGAAACATCCAATCATTTACAAATGGTTAAAAAAAATGTAGCCCACTGCTCCCGAACATCCTTTATGACATGTTGTTCCATTGGAGACGAGTCATCAAATATCTACACAATGAATAGTTTGAGTAAAGTTATAATATTAATGGCTTAAAATCTTAGTTATAAAATGTTCCCGTAACCAATTTCCATTAGTCAACGACATTTGCAGATATAATTTTCTACATGTGCCTCATGACATAATATCTACACTCAAAGCTTCCCGGTTGATGTGAGCACTACAAGTTAAATTATGATTCTCAAATGGAAACAAGTTGAACTACTCCAAGCAAGTACAAAGAGTCTTTAGCTAATCAAATTAGAGTCATTCTAAGTAATTGTTCTAGGTGATTGATTGACTCAAATCTGAAACATGCATTTTTTTTTTTTTTGTGTTAAGATGAAACAATATTAAATACTCTAAGTATGTTCTTTAAATACATTTAACTCAAGGTAAAAAAAATACTTTTTCCATTAATAAAAAATATTATTATTCATTCATATCCATAATAGTCGGTTTTACAAAACAATTAAACGAATTATTAATATTTTAATCTGTAATGTAATTTTAAAGGAGTTATTCCTTGTATATACTTCTTTTAGTTTTTTATATTTCAGCATCACAATTAAAATTTTCTTCCTTCCTATTAATTACATGAGGATAAGATTATAAAGATCATATTATTTTGAAACTAAAAGAAATTTACAAAACAGATATTCAAGCATCTTCTACCTGCAACAATAAATAAAGATTACACTGTGACGTCAATTAGTTAACTTGTATCCACAATCCTTGCAAGTTTGTTTTTCTAAAATATTGTATAAATAATAATAATAATAATAATAAATAAGAATAATGATAACTCACCATGTGACCACACCCGAAGGCCAAGTCTCTTGGATTGGTCAAACAAACAGGACAAACCTGTAGAACAGAAGATAGAACACCAAATCAATCGTAAAGAACTTCAAAGTTGATAGAACTTCAATTGTAATATTAAAACATACTAATTGGTTGTTGTCATCAATGGAGGAAGGTGGTGCAGTGGTGGGAAGACGAGCTAATGATGGTGCAAGCCTAGAATATGGTAGAGGAGGAGCTTTTGGAACTATTCTCTTTGCTCTTCCTGTCACACGTCTATTTTCCAAAACCACAAAAAATAATCAAACATAACATATTCAAACAAAAACTGTATATTCGTAAAATAAGGTAATATGATACAACAAAGGGAAATTCTGCTTTAATAATTAAATCATTAATTAATTTGAATTCTTTGAAAAGAATTAAAGGAATCTTTTATTTTAAAAGTTTATAATTATATTTCTAAATTAATTTTAACTAAACTGGAGAAATCAGAAATTTAATTAAATTTGAGAACTTTTTATCTAAACTCTTATATTGTAAACTATAAAAGATGACAAAGAGGAAGTTTTAAGAAGGCCTGGACTTCAATATTACTATGATGTTTAGTTTTACACTTTCTTTTAAAATAAAAAGATCTTTTGAACATTATAATTGAAGACCGTAGCAGAGAAAAGAAAGTGTACCCAAAATATAATATACATCTCTAATCCTCGCTTTATTTATTAATTATTAAAATAGATCTCAATAATTATAAATAACATAAGTTATATTTTACTTTTTCTTCTTCTTCTAATTATTGGGTCTGGCATAAGCAGGAAGGAAAGTTATATCGACAAAATAAAGAAGAGCAAAATGAGGTATGCTTACCTCCATGGCAATTCATTGAATTTGGTCATATGACACAAGAACAACTCTCTTCTGTGAGGAAGGCAATGCAGATACTAGATTCTTCACTCCAACCCAATCTTCAATTTAAAAACTTAGTCAAAATTAAAATAAAAATATCCATAAGTGCATGAAGAGTAGATGAAGATTATGTTTTAGGCAACTTTCAGTAAAAGGCATCAGTATTATGCTTACATTTTCCACTCTTGAATCTTTAGATAACTAATCTTCTATTGCATTCTAGTTATGACATCAAATGCTGCAGTAAATCAATGCTTTAAGGAAATGCTATTGTTCCTGTGCAGCAAATCACGTGTGTGACACCCTAAAAATAAAGTAAATAAAAATAAGAAAAGCAAAAGAAACAAAGTTAGTGCCAACAGATGCATATATATGACATACTAACCCGGTGATGAAGATTTTCAGTCTTGTCTACCAGAAAGTTAGTGCCAGGAAGTTTTCCTAGAGTTTCTGTGCTTGGTCGAATTGAGATGAGAATGATCTTTGAAAAAGATATAACCACCTACAGAGGAAGAAACAAAGTAATCAGTATACAAGATTATTTACTTCAGGATCAGCAGACAATCCAACAGTGTCCCATCCATAGTCCCCTGGGAATTCTCCAGTCAAATAAGAGGGAGTCTGAGCCGAAAAGGGTCCCAAGTATTTCACTCTGTCTGGACCAGACCGCAATTCATTTCCCTGCTCACTCATCAACACAGATAATATAAGTCACACAACACAACCCAAAAAAACTAAAACCATTGAAGCATGGATCCAGCAGAAAACAAAATCTGATTGCATACAAGCTACTGCCCTCACGTCCATCAGAATTTCTTTCCTAAGTTAGTTTCCCAAACCAGAATAAGAAGCTATCAATACTACAATCAGATTTCAAATCAGATTAAATAGTTATAATTAGTCCATTACTGTAAAAAGGATTGAATGAAAAAGGACATGTTTACCTATTAAAGAGTTCCACATTGATGTATTGAAAAATTTGATTAAATAGCTTTTGAACTAGAACAGTAGGGACCTGGGGCAAAACATAAAATCAGTTTGCTCTATAACATTAAAAAGGACTTGGAAAGAAACCAAAGCAATTGCTGACAGCTCTGCAAATGTTGCACATATAATTATTGGGTGGAAGACCTTTTTCAAGCTTGATGGCAATCTGAAAACAAAGGGATAAGAAAAGACATAATTATAGTTAGTTCTAATAAAATGCAAATACAATGTTGCAAGACAATATAACATTTTTGCTCCATCTAAATGAGCCATCAAAGCAATCAGCCATAGAGGTTGCTAATGCTGTGAAGAATCAAGCCAAAGAACTTGAGTAGGCATTATCTTTCTATAATAGGTACCAATAGTATAATTAAGGATAAGCTGGCACAATTTCTCTTTCTATATAAATGCATTTATACACGTAACGTATAATGTATGATTCAATTTTTTTTATCTTCTTATCTGATTCTTTTGCAGAAATGTAACAAGAATGAGGCAGAGATAGTGACTCTAAATATCCAAGGACTAAATTGAATGTTGAGTACTGTATGAGTTGCTAGGGTGATATATATATCATGCAAAGATACCCTTGTCTCCAAGTTTGCGAGGAGGTTGCTGCTGGAAGCAAATCACAACTGCAGACAAATTGTCTCCAATATTTCTCTTTAAAGCCTTATCAACCAAATCCTTACTGCACAAGGTTCGGTCATTATGGTCCTGGAGCATATGTCAAGCGAAATCCACTACAATTTGCCTCCTATATCCAGTAATATAATCAACACTTACCGCAAATGCTATATGAAAATATGCTTCAGGAAATGAAGATGAGCCACGGTGCTCATCAAGCTGGAAGCGCAAATTTTTGGCATCCACCTAGCTGAGAAGAAACTCGATCAAAAAGAGGCCATGCTTCACAAGCCATGATTTTATATACCAAGGAAATAATAACATCTATCATTATATAAGTGGAACCCTAATCACCCAAACATAACAAAAGAGAGGAATTAACCTTCTAGAGGAGGCGCGATCCAAGAGCACAAGGGTTTTGACGAGCAGATCGGAAAAGAGTCGCGGATTGGCGGTTTTGAACTCTGCCGTCAATGCCATCAATGCGAAGGAGCTTGCGGAGGAGAAGAAGACGCCAGAGAGAACTAAGAGAAGAGAAGATGTGAAGCAAAAATGAAGAAATGCAGAACCAAGAGTAAAAAAGAAGAAGATGCGCGCAGTGAATTGTGAATAGAAGGGGGTGGCTAGAATATTAAATATTCCACACCGATTCTAAGTAAAATAGGTGTAAAAATTATTTTTTACACCGGTTCGGAAAACATCCGGTGTAAAATTATTTACTATTATTACAATTTTGCCATTATATTATTTTTTATACCTATTTTTAGAGTAACTGGTGTAAAAAAGTTCTCTTTATTTACTATTTTGCCACCATATTAATTTTTATACCTGATGAATTTGAACAGGTATAAATAGACGCTATAAAAAGTCTATTTTGCACTAGTGAATATTTTGTTGTAGAAGCTAATAATAAAAGAATTTTTTGAAGTATGTAGATCACTGTTTTTAAATATTTGTCTGTGATATATTGTGCAAGTCTTCAAGATATAACAGGAATTTCTTAGAATTTCTGAGGATATCAGAACTAGCAAGAATCTTTAACAAGAGTATAAAATAAAACCAAGATATTTTTAAAAAATAAAACAAAAGGATAAGAGAATGAGAGAAAGAAAAGAGTGTGTAAGTTTGTCTATTTGAAATGAACAAAGTCACTCTATTTATAGAGTGAGAAACAAATGAAGATTGGCCCAAGGTCAAAAGCCCACAGGAAAAATTCTCGAGCCTTTGGGTTTCCACGAAACCTTCTCACTGTGAGAAAATCCCGAGCCTTGCGGAAGTGGTTTTGACCACGAAAAGATTGCAACAAAAAATAGCAACGTGAATCCATTTCTTTCGAAAGAAGGATGCAACAGAAAAATTGCATGTGAAATCATTTCTTTCAAAAGATATTTTGCAATACAATCAATGCACTACAATCCCCCACATATTGCAAAAGATAAGAAAGAAGATAAGAAGATTATTTTGGGTTTTATCAGATGTAAAGTATCAAGCTAGTATGGCAAGTTATATGAACCAGTCCTAGATCGAGAAACTTAACACACAATGTAGTTGGTATATCAATCTATATGAACCAAATACACTTGAGTGTGTTAGAGGTTTATCAATCACAATACACCCTCATAATCCTTGTTGTTATCGTTGTATTGTGCTTATTAGGCCATGCGCGTGCCTGGTATTCATGAGTGCTCTAGAGATCATGCCAAGATCTCATGCAAGCGGTCCCACCTGACACTCATATAGGTGATTTCATCAAGTGTATGCTGTAAATCATACACCACCCATAAGGGATATGAAGATAATTAAAAACTTTGTTTAATTACAAAGTTTAACCTCTCAAAGATGTAGTCTCTAGCACTTTCATACATACCATAGGAATGGACATATTTGATTTAAAATCAAATTAGTGCTATCAGAACTAACAAGTGACTTGTTTTTACCCATATGAACCTTATTCATGGGATCTCCAATTACAAAGGTTGGGTTATCATCACTTGTTTGTTTGCTACTGGCTTAAGTCTCATTTCCCTCGATGTTTCTAAGATCATATTTCTTCTCAAGGGTTTTGTTAGAGGATCTGCTAGATTTTGTTCTGACTTCACATAGTCAATGGAAATAGTTTCACTCTTTAGCAGTTGCTTCACCAAATCGTGTCTCAATTGGATATGTTTATTATTTCCATTGTAATTCTTGTTATTAGCTATAGTTATTGTCGATTGGCAATCATAATGTATTGACACCGATGGGATTGGTTTCATTCCTAGTGGAATGTTTGCTAAGAAGTTTTTCAACCACTTAGCCTCACTACCAGCCATCTCAAGAATGACAAACTTAGATTCTATTGTTGATCTTGCAATAATTGTTTGTCTGGTTGGTCTCCATGTAATCGCATCATCCCTAAGTGTGAATACATAACCACTAGTGAATTTTCTCTCTTCTGAATCAGAAATCTAGTTATCATCACTATACCCTTCTACTATAGTGGGAAATCCACTATATTTAATGTCATAATTATTGAACATCTTAAGTATCTCATAATCCTGGAAAGTGCATCCCAATGTTCTTGATTTACACATTGAGTATACCTACTCAGTCTACCTACTGCATGAGCAATATCAGGTCTAGAAAAGCTCATGAAGTGTAGTAAGCTCCCAATTATCTAGGCATACTGAGGCTGAGATATAGATTCTCCTCTATTTTTAATTAAATTAGAGTTAGCATCATAAGAAGTACTCATGAGTTTGAAATCATAATATACAAACTTCTTAAGAAGTTTCTCAATGCATTATTCTTAGGATAGTAATATACTATATCCCTTCCTTATGATTCTAACACCTAAAATTACATTGGTTTCACCCATGTCTTTCATTTCAAAGTTCGATCCTAGAAACAGTTTAGTTCTAACGATAATTTTATTGCATGTACCACAAATTAACATGCCATCCACATACAAACATATAATGACACAATCACCATTTTCAAATTTAAAGTACACACATTTATCAACATCATTAGGGGAAAAACCATTACACAGTAATACATTAGCAAGTTTTTCATGCCATTATTTTGGTGCTTGTTTCAACCCATACAAAGGTTTTAAAAGTTTACATACTTTATTCTCTTGATCAGGTACAACACACTCTTCAGGTTGAGTCATATAAATTTCCTACTCTAAATCACCATTCAAAAAGGCAATTTTAACATTCATTTGGTGTATCACTAGCTTATGGATGGCTGTTAAGGTTAACAAAACTCGAATAGAGGAAATCCTGGTCACAAGGGCAAAAGTGTCAAAGTAATCTAAGTTGGGTTTTTGAGTAAAACATTTTGCTACTAATCTTGTCTTATACTTCTCTATAGATCAAGATGATACCTTTTCTTAAAGATCCACTTACAACCAATGGGTTTTTCTCCTTTAGGATAATCTACTAAGGTCCAAGTATTATTTCTCTGAATTGATTCAATTTCAGTCTTAATAGTTTTATCCCACTGTTTTGCATCAAGAGCACTAATGGCTTCTACAAAGCTACTTGGATCAATATCAACTAGATAGGTATAGAAATCATTACCAAATGAAGTTTCCTTCCTCTGTCTTTTACTTCTTCTTAATTCCTCATACAAGGCATCACTATTATTATTATCTACAGGTTAAGACATCTCATTAACCTTTAAAGGAAAAACATGTTCAAAAAACTCATCATTTTTCATCTCCATTATAGAATTACTTTCAAGTATATCACTTTTAAGAAATAAAAACCTATAGGCAGTACTATGTTCAGCATAGCCTAAGAACATACAATCAGAGGTTTTAGAGCCTATTTTCCTTTTCTTAAGATTGGGTAACATCACCTTTGCTAGACACCCCCTACACTCTTAGATATTTAAGGTTAGGTTGATAACCTCTCCATAGCTCATAGGAAGTTTTACTAGTTTTCTTATGAGGTATTCTATTTTGTACAAAACACACAGTAAATAAGGTTTCTCCCCAAAGGTTATCAGGTACACTATAACTAATAAGCATCGCATTCATCATCTCCTAAAGAGTTATATTTTTTCTCTCAGCTACTCCATTAGACTCAAGTGAATGTGGTGGGATTACTTCATGGATGATATCTTCTTTAACACAAAATTCATTAAACAATACATATTCATCACCTCTATCTGATATAATCATCTTAATTTTCTTATTTAATTGATTTTCTACTTCTGCTTTATAAGTTAGAAACACATCAAAGAGTTCATCTTTATGTTTGATTAAATACACTTTAGTGTATCTAGAATAATAATCTATAAAAGATACAAAATAATTTTTACCTCCTCTAAACATGGTTTGTTTTAAATCAGCTAGATCAGTATGAATTAGCCCTAACAATTCAGTTTGATAATCTATAAAATAACATGTTTCTTGGTTATTTTATATTCTACACATATATCACATTTACTACTCTGTTTATCATGCATATTAATTAATCATAGTCGTTGTAATTTCATAACATAGGAAGAATAAAGATGTCATAATCTAGCATGCTATATATCACATGAGTCAACAATATAAGCAAAAAAAGACAATTCATTAATATTTTCAAAAATCTTAAGTACAAAGAGACCTTGATCATAATATATCTTCCCCACAAAAAAAATATTTTTTTTCATTACAATCTTGTCAGACTCGAATGATATGATAATTTAACCCCATTTTTCCCAATAGTGCTATAAATATTAAATTAACTTTGATTGATGACAGATGTAACACATCACTCAAGGCCACAGTCTTTCCAGATGTGAGTTTGAGAATAACTTTCCCTTTTCTCAGAATAGGAGTTGTCTTGGAATCACCGAGGTAGACATGTTCTTCGCCATCCCCTACACTAGTGTAAGAGGTAAAGACACTTCTATTTGCACAGATATGCTTGGTAGCACCAGACTCTACCACTCACTTGCTCATAATGGTCATCAAATTTACTTGAGAAACGACCGCGGTAATAATGTCATCTCCTTTGGCTATGTTTGCCCTAGGAAGATTGTCGTTTCTTGCTCTACACCTACACTGTGGTGCATGATGGCCTGACTTCCCACATACGAAGCAATTTCCTTTCTTCTTAAAGGTGGGGTTAGATGCGTTGGGACGAGATTTTTGAAAATTATTTTTCCTATTGTGATCAGGTTTATGTTCATACCTTTATGGAGCAGATCTATCTTCTACCATGTTTGCTTTTGTAGACAAAGCTTTGGCCCTCAAAACAACACATTTTTTCCTATTGGTATCTTTAATAATTATGTGAGTGATTAGCTTCGAAGGTGAGATTTGCTTGTGTCTGTGTTTCAGTTGTTGCTTGTAATTAGTCCAGGAAGGCAGCAGTTTCTCGATCAGAAACTCTGAAACAAATTCATTTGATGGAAGAATGTTCACCACTTTGATCTCTTCGAGTAGCTTGTGGTACTCATTGACTTGCGACTTTATGTCCTTTGTAATTCCAACGATAGTAATTCCCAATAATGAACCTTTGTCTGACGATATCTTTAGTAGTATATTTGAAAATTAATGAATCCTAAATGTCTTTCGCTTTCTTATAGGAACAGTACACATCGAACAAATCGTTAGAGCGTGCATTAAGTAAAGTATGTCGGCATACCTTGTTTACATGAACTCAATCTTCAACTTGTTTCGAATTTAGAGAGAGACTGGAGTCAGGTTTTGAAGATGAAAGAGCAAAGGCAACTTCGTACATGTCTAAGAGGGTTGATACACGTTTTTGCCAGCGCCAAAAATTCTGATCAGAGAAGACTTCAACTTTTCATACATCTGGAAAAGGTTTCGCGAAGACTGTCTAAGTTCTGGAAACAATATTTTGATTCTCCGGGCTTGAGTTGTTGTTGTCAGTCATAAGTCTTTAAGATTGTTGTAGAAGTTGACAATAAAAGAATAAAGATCATGAACAAAAGATTTCTTGAGGCGTGTAGATCACTGTCCTTAAGGACTTATCCGCGGTATATTGAGCAAGCCCCCAAGGATACAATAGAAACTTCTCAGAATTTCTGAGAATCTCAAAACTAGCAAGGATCTCTAAAAATAGTATAAAATAAACCCATGATATTTTTAGAAAAGAAAAGAAAGAAGAGAGAAAACAAAAGGATGAGAGAATGAGAGAAAGAAATTAGTGTGTAAGTCTGTGTATTTGGAATGAACAAAGTCACTCTATAAAAAATCGTCCATTCAAATCACCAACATACTTTGTTTTGAAAAAATGGCACACATTCATCTGTATGAAAAATAAATTAATCAGTAAAGGGAAAACTGCAAATGCAAATGAGTACATCCAAAATGTTATAGGCTAAATCATAATGAGTAAGTCAAAAGGAGAAAGGGGAAAGGGAAAAGGGGAAAGGGAAAATTGGAAACACAAAATGCAAAGGAGAAACAAAATATTTCCTCAGTAGAGTTTTCCATTGCTGAAGTATCGCTAAAGAAGATCAACATTTTTGGTTCGTGAGAGAGAACGATAGACAACAATGGGAGAGGTTGGAGAGAGAGGAATGAAATGGAGAAGGGTTAGAAAATGTAATTTGAGTTGTAAATAAAAGATGCACATAGGAGTAATTTTGGAGTCCTTAAAAGAGTAAATATGCACCCTTTTCCATGTGAGATGCTTTAATAAAAAATTGACACGTGCTTTATCAAATTTTAGTTGTCGATGCCTAGGAATAATCGTGAGTTATAAAACCATTAACGAGGAGAGGTCAATACATTAAGACCTGAATACCTATCCAATTCAAATATAAAATTATGTGACAGCACCGATCATGTATCCAATAAAGTGCGTGGACCTAGTGCCTAAACAAATGGTCAATTATGTGTTGAATATTGGACTGAATTGGACTGATCTCGTGCCCATAAAATTTGATATAACTGAGAACAACTCGAGCTTAATCCATATATATATATATATATATATATATATATATATATATATATATATATATATATATATATATTCGTTTATTTAATATTTTAATCTAGTTTTAAAAGTTATTAATTTTCAAACTTAACATATTTATTAGAAAATTAACATATTTATTAGGTTTAATCATTTAGGAGGTCCCTATTTTTCGAGAAAAATCTTAATTTTTTCCTGTTCTTTTTCGGTTTCTCAATTGGATAATTTTATGAAAATTGCTACAATTGGGTCCCTACCGTTAAATTGGACCCAACGGCGTTAGTGTGTGGTTGACGTGGCACGCTGAGTCCCTTTCTTAATTGACGTGGCACCCTGGAGTGAGTGTTTTTAGTTGACGTGGATTAATGATGTGCATTTGACGTGGTTATGTAGAGGAATTTAAGATTTTTACTCCTCGTACAAACCCTAGCATTAGAGGGTTTTCTCTCCTTTCCTGTTTTATAAAGAGGTTTGACAAAATAGGGAGGCACCATTCTCCTTCTCCTTTTGGTTCTGGTTAAGGTCTGTAGAGAATCGATTTCTTCTCCCCTCTTTCAGGTTTTGTTTTGCATCAGGAGGACGTCAATCTTCTCTTCTTTTTTTGGTTCTGGCGCGGTCTTTGCAAGGAAGGAGATGATGGGTCCGATAGGCGCGGTGTTTCTGCGACATCTGGGTTCGCTCTTCGGCGGCGAAAGTCTCTGTTAGTTGGCATTCTCGTGGCCGCACATGGCACTGCATTAGGGTTTCGTTTTAGGGATTTTGGGGTTTCTGATTTTGGGTTGAGTCTGAAGAAGAAGACCTGCGTTTTGTTCTTGTAATCAAAAGGAAATAAATTGTAAGAAAAAGAATATTTTTTTACTTCAATAACAGAGATATTTTAGCAAATCACATCATAGTTTTTAAGCACCGGAAAAACAAAGAAACTGGGAACAAAATTAGACAACTTATGTAAAGTTGAAGCAGCAATGAACAATCGTTGGCTTGGATTGAAAAGGATGGTGATGTACAAGAGTGGAGAAGAAAGAAAAGACGGGAAGTGCAAGAATGAAAGAAGGATAAGAGATAAAGATGAATTTAAGTAGAGAAGAAGCTGTCGGAAGCAGCCATAGCAAGTTGGGTCTTGGGCTCCAAAACCCTCTGGAGAAGCTGCTTCTTTTCCTTGAGTCTTGATACCATGACAGAAACGGAAGAAAGCAGGTCGATTTCTCCACCAGCTCCGCCATTCTTTTTCAAAATCTTCACCCTCCTCTCGTACTCCTCCGCCACCAGAATAGCAATGTGAGACATCCTAGTATATGTTGTTGAAAGATGAAAAGGTTTGGTTTTGTTTTGTTTTTTGTTTTGCTTCTTCTGACTCAATTTATAAAAGGGGGTTTGGATAAGAATGGAGGTGAAACCAACTTGTGAAGTTGTTGTTGCTTGGTTGAAGGTAGTGGGTTTGGTTGTTTGTTTTCACAATACACTTTTTTTTGTCGGTGGGGCACCTTGTTTTCATTCTTTTAGTAGATAAACTTTTGATAAACTTTTAAAATGAAAAGTAATCAAAAGGAAATAAAAACGTAAGGCAATTTTTAAAATGAAAAGTAATAAAAAGGGATTTATCTGTAACGTGTCAGCCACCTCAATTAAGTAACAGACTCAGCGTGCCACGTCAATCACACACTAACGCCGTTGAGTCCAATTTAACAGTAGGGATTCAATTGTTACAATTTTTACAAAATTAGGACCCAATTGAGAAACCGAAAAAGAACAGGAAGAAATTGAGATTTTTCTCAAAATTAGGAACCTTCTGAATGATTAAACCTATTTATTATCTACTCGATCATAATGGTACAAATTATTAAAATCCAAAGTTATTAATTTTTGAACTTAACATATTTATTATCTACTTGATCATAATGATATGAATTATTAAAGTCCCAATAACGTAAAAGGATTTAATAATAAAATCTATCTGATATTTTAACTATTTTTGAATAAAAGAAACATAATTTCTTTGAAATATAAGATAATGTTTTATGTAATATAAACATAATTCATTCATTTCTCTCTCATGATAATTTGAAGTAAAAACATAGGTCAACAATCTAATCAATTTATTTTAGATAATATTAGCCAAATCTAATAAAAACAACATTAATTCATTATTGATGTGGTTAAATATTCTCATGTTAGAAAAATAATTATAATAATTGGTTGAGTTTTATTTAATTAAATTGTCATTATAATGCATTAAATGTAAAATTGTAAAGCTATTATTATTTTCTTTAAATCCATTTCTGCCCTTTTTTAAAAAAGAGTTGGAAGATAGCAAGTCTTCATGTATGGTTGTTTTATGATTTTTCTAAACGAAGATATATGTGACTACAAATTAACGGGCATATTGACGATATATTTTAACTTCTTACAAAATTATTTTAACAGGCTCAAAAGCTAAATTTATGCTTGAGTAAGATGATTTTAAATTATAAAAGTGAGAGAATCAACTGCATAAAATGTGTGTCTAGTTTATTTATTTATAATTGAAATTCATTTTTTGCATCTTTTGCTAAAAGCTAAGGATGATAATAATTAAAGGCATTTCATCGTGACATGTATTTATTTATGTACTAAAAACATAACTACCATTGAAAACGATAAACTTAATATTTACATGGTGTTTTTTTATTTATTACTAAATTTATTTTAATTTTCTCCAACTTATTTGTTTTGATTTCATAATCAACTATAATATATGTGGAATTATTAATTATTGTTTCATTTGGATGTAGATTTGGATTCTTAATTTTTGTTTAATAAAATAAGAGGATGTTGTTTTAATACATGATAGAATTCACTTTATTTCAAGAGTAATGAGATGAATTTCACATAAATAAAAATATATATATTGTTGAATTTTATAAAATGAAATGTTTATAGAATTTGTTCTCCTTGTGGGTTTATATTCGATTTACTGTTCCGTTATGCTTTCAAAAAATAACATTTAAACAATTTTCTCGTTGCAAAAGGTGTTATTATCCACTTTCGTAATATTCAAAATATTAATTACGTAACATTACTTGTCTATTTTATAATTTTTAATAAATAAGACAATAAAAATATATACATTTATTTTATATTTATTACACATCTACATTTTATTTAAGGAACTCAAAATTTAATTATGTTATCATTTAACTTGAATGTACGCACACATCACAACTAACTAGACAAGTTTTAGAGGGTTTCTTCTTGCATCACTTATATTTTTCTCTACACCTCCACATTTTTTAAAATTTTAAAATTATTTTCTATATTTCAAAAATTCTTATACTTTCATTTCTTTGTTAATGAATTTTAAAATTAAAGAAATTTTTTTTTACAGAAATTTGTCGAAAGATTTTTTAAACCTTTAGTAAATTTTAAAATTCGTTAAAATTTTTGAAATTTTTTTTAACAAATTTCGAAATATATTAAATGATTTTTTTAACAAATTAAAAAAAAATATTTTATTGAATTTCGAAATTTATTAAAAAAGATTTCAAAAACTTCAACCGATTTTGAAATACAAGAAAAATACTTTTAGAACGTGGAAGTGCAACAAAAGAAAGGTGAACCGGTGCAGGGAGTAAGTCCCCATGTTTTATTTCTTCAACTTAAATCAGCCATCACAAACCCATTTGTATAGCACAGCCAATCTCACTGATTTTTGCGTATCTGACATGTAATCTCCACCACACACACCCCTCCTTAATATCCACAAGTGGTTCCACCTCATGAATCAAAACGGATGGACAAACACTAACGTGGACCAATCAAATGTTGTTTCCAACATCATCACCCAATGGCAATCCACTTTTGGATTTGCCTATATCCACACTCTCCTATATTCACCACTCTTGTGTTCATTCCAACATTGTCTTTCCCCAATTCACACACTCTTTACCAATTCTCAGAAACTCTTCAGAGCCAAAGCATGGCTGCCAACACATTGATGAGCTCTGCTATCACAGCTTTCCCTTCTCTCCTTTCTTCCTCAAAATCAAGGTTTGCCTCAGCAGTCCCCATTTCCAGCTTTGGCACCAATGTCTCTTCTAGGTTTTCCATGACTGCTGATTGGATGCCTGGCCAGCCTAGACCCCCTTACCTTGATGGTTCAGCACCAGGGTATGTCTCAGAATCTCATCTTTCTGGTTTAGTACAATAATCTTAACTTTAAAAGTTTTATGTCGTAAAAATGTTATCTTGCTGTTGAACTATACTTTTTTACTCTGAAACTTTACATGAACATGGTTCAGTTTCTCAAAGTTTAGAAAAATTTGTCTTTTATATACGAAAAATACAGGATTTTCTTTAACTATTACTCAGAACTGAAACATCAAATTTAAAGAATTAAAACAGTTTTTTAGAATTGTGACACTGCAGTTACTTTTTTTTCAGAAATAATTTTGCATTTAGTGTACATGGGACTTTGTGTTCAGACACTCATCTAAACTATACGAACTCCTAAAGAAGTAACTCTTAATTAAATTGTATTTATCTATTGATCTTTACAAATTAAAAGTGGTATATTTTTAAGTAAAACGCTTACAAGTGCATTGATTTTATTAAATTTAAAAATTGAAAGTAAGAAAATTAAAGGCAAATCGGTGAAAAAAATCACTTTGGTGTGCCAATAACAGTATATTAGTGATTTTGAATGCTTTGCTGGTTTTGTTTTGATGTTGATCTGTGCATAATGCACGTTATATGCTCTTTGTTTTGTTTTAGTGACTTTGGATTCGACCCTCTTCGTCTTGGTGAAGTGCCAGAGAATCTTGAGAGGTTCAAAGAATCAGAACTCATTCACTGCAGATGGGCCATGCTTGCTGTTGTAAGTTTCACTTTTGAAATAACAGTTTTGTTTTCTTTATTGTAATATACTGCCAGAAACATGCATTCAGTCTTGTATAATTGCTTTCTATCCTTAATGTTTTAGAAGTAGTTCACTCAAGTGAGGATATATATAACTAAATGAGTAAATAATACATTTACTTATACTTTCATTTAAATTCAAAACATTATGTTTGCTAACTTGACTGACTGACTGCATAATTTGTTTTGCATACCTATTAAGCACTACCTAACTACCATAAACCTCTGCTTATAGTTTCTTGCATTTTGGTGTTGGAAAAAAAATGTCAAAGGACACATTTATATATTCAGACCTTCATATCACTTGAAAAGAGTTTGTGTATCAGATATTTCAACAGAAAAGAAAAAAGAATTTTAGTTTGCTGAAATTTCTTATATATTGGTGCAGCCAGGGATTTTGGTTCCGGAGGCATTGGGCTTAGGAAACTGGGTAAAGGCTCAGGAATGGGCTGCAGTTCCTGGTGGCCAAGCCACCTACCTAGGAAACCCAGTTCCATGGGGCACACTACCCACCGTTCTGGTCATTGAATTCCTTGCTATTTCCTTTGTGGAGCACCAAAGGAGCATGGAGAAAGACCCAGAGAAGAAGAAATACCCTGGTGGTGCTTTTGATCCTTTGGGATACTCCAAGGACCCTAAAGCATTCCATGAATACAAAGTCAAAGAACTTAAGAATGGTGAGAACCGTAAGCCGTATCATAACATATCAATTATTTGGTTTTATAAGGTTTCTTAAGCATATATATAATATGTGTTGATAAGCATTTAGAGGTTGAAGTTAACTCCTAAAAGAATCTTATTATCCTTAACAATTAGTCCTTGAGATACACTGGTTTAAAAGAACATCTTTTGTTGTTACATATAACATTGGCCTAATTTGTTATATGTCCAATGTTTTAGGACGTCTTGCTTTGTTGGCTTTTGTGGGATTCTGTGTTCAACAATCAGCTTATCCTGGAACTGGACCTTTGGAGAACTTGGCTACTCACTTGGCTGACCCATGGCACAACAACATCGGAAACATCATTATTCCACAATCGATTTTGCCTTGAAAAATCCACTATTTGTTTTAGTAGCTACTTGTATAACAATTTGTAATCAATCAGATCTGGCTATGTTGGTATCCCTGTGCAGTAATTATACTTCCAATAAGTAATGTTTCGAATCTCATATTTTGACAACTCAGTGTGAAACAAAAGAACTTCCAAGTCAAGTTGGTAATTTGCATTACGTTTATGTCCAACAATGCATAAAATATGCTTCAAACTAAGCTATAGCATGTGTGGAAACATGTTGAGAATAGAAAGAAAATCAATTTAGGATGGAAAAGTTATAACTATTAGTTTCCGAAAATCAGAGGAAAAATCACATTCTGAAACAATAAAACTAAAGTAGAATGATTTCTAACAGTATGTTTTACAATATCGACTTTTCATAACCTTTTCAATGTTCGAAAAATTGTCAAAAACTTTAGATATGTATTTCCAACCATATGGGTTTCTTCAATGGATTTATATCAGTGGATTTAAAATTAATATATATATATATATATATATATATATATATATATATATATATATATATATTGTTAAGAAAAAGTCCAATATTTGTGATTTTAAGTGATGAACACAATTAAGCTCGGAAGATGGACTCCACATACTTTCTCCTTTTTGCATGCGTCAAGTGAGTTTTCTTACATTTTTTTCTACTTGTCCTTCACGAAAGATTGATGGTGTGCTTGCATTAAATAATAATTGATGTGGTAAAAATGAGCATAAATTATTTATCTCGATGAGTGTATTATTTATAAGATAATTATGGGTTTGTGGACTCTTACCTATAGGGTCAATGCAAGAAACTGAGCCATTTCAAGTTTGAGTATCCTCACCGAGAAAAGACAAAAAGAAAACATGGCTTTCCCAAACAAGGCAAGAAAAAGGCGCTGATGAGTACGTGTATATAAGGAGTGATTAAACATAAATTAGTCGTGTTGACTAGGTGTACTAAGCGTGGTGAAAATACATGTTGTAAACTTGGAGAGGTAAAACTTGTGTAATCTTTTTGAAGTTAGTTGAACCCCTTAAGAGTTCTTAAGGGAAAACTGGACATAGCTCAAGTTGAGTGAACTAGTATAGAATTTGTGCTTTATTACTTTACTATTTGAAACATTTTCCATATGCCCACTTCATAAAAACCAGCGTCTAAATATCTTAATAAAATTATATATCTTCTACAATCCATTAAACGTTGCTTTGCAAAAGAATTTTAAAAATATCATTCACCCCCTTCTAGTGTTTTCCTATGATTTCATCTTACAATTTGGAAAGAACCATAAATCATGTTCCAAGGATTCAGTAAGGAGGTTATCCCACTACACACCCATGAATGTTGCTCGCGCAAAGATCTTGGAAGAAGCTCTTGGTGTATATTTGTTACCCCACCCTAAAAGAAGCCAACTCCGCAGAACGCTGATAGAAATAGGCATTGCCTTTACTATCGCATTCTTGGTCACATCATCGAAATTTCCAAGATTGGTTCCATAGTAATTTTGATATAGATTCTTAAATTAAATTAAACTAATTTCTTTTTTTTTATTTTATTATTGATGAGATTTTAATTTCATAATGAGATGATATTTATGAAAAGTTCTAATAAATAATTAAAATAATTTTAATTAAAATAATTTCTTTATTTTTTATTTTATTATTGATGAGATTTTAATTTCAGATAATTTCAGAAGATATTTATGAAAAGTTCTAACAAATAATTAAACATAATTCAATCCTCATTTTATATTTTTTACATGTTCACAAAATATATATATATATATATATATATATATATATATATATATATATATATATATATATATATATATATATATATATATATATATATATATATATAGACACACACACGTGTGTGTGTTTCGGTTGAATTGATCTGAGGGTCGGTCATCCTTCCTTGCTCTGTTATCTTTCGATCGTTCAATCCTCTCCGAGAACGCAATCCACTACGATGGGTTGTTGACCTGCAGAAGATACTCTGATGCTCAAGTCATATGTCTTTTGTAAAGAGGTCTTTATTTTATTAGGATAAATCAAGGTTGTCTTTACTTGGACATCAATCGTATATTTATAGAGCTTGTGACAGCCAAGCCCATTGATTAACCATTAGTGCAATATATTTTTAGGCAATCAAACCCAATAATCAATTATTAATACCATATATTTGTAAAGCGTAAGGCAATATGACCCATGAATACCTTTTAACTACCCATAAAGGACCATTAACTTTGATCGGTATATTTCATATAGTACATAAGTCCCCCAAGCCCAATAAAGCCCTTTATTGAAAGACCTGCGCAAGGATTATTATGAGCTTAAGAGAGGTCGATCACGTTGTATTTAGGGAGTCTATTTTCGATGCGCTTTAAGTCTTCATTCCTCTCTGCACCGAGTAGCGAACTGATAACGGTTGATTTTACCGTCATCTGTGATGCAATTTTGATACAAAATCAACTATTTTCGAGCTTATAACTTGCTTAATCATCTCTTTTATCTTAGTTTTATGAATAATTGTGTTTTGGGCTACTTTGATGTAATTTCATCTATAATACCTTTATTGTGTAGTTAATAATCTGCTTGGAAGAATCTTCAACAATGTATAGAGCTGAACCAACCACAAGAAGCAAGCAAAACTGCAAAAAAAAAAAGAAAAAGATGCAGTGCAAAAAACTCAGACTAAGGGCCCTGGGTCAGGGGCCTTGAGCGCCACCTGCACCAACTATACAGAAGATGATTTCTGGTGCGCTCACCCTAAGCGCTAGTTGCGGTTCATAATTCGCACCTGAGGACCCCTTTAGGGGCGCTAAGCGCTAGTGGCGGTTGATAATTCACGCCCGGGCGCCCTCTTCAGGGGTGCTGAGCGTTAGACACCTAGCAAGCTCACCTGGGCGCCCCCACTAGGGGCACTGAGCGCTGGCGGTTAGGGTTTGTTGTAGATCTGTTCTATTTAAACCTAAATTGCGAAGGGTTTTGGGTCTTTAGTTCTTTAGAGGCGCGATTTCACTCAGAGGATAGCTTGGAGGACGGCTAGGGTTTGTGGGAACACTCCCTTCTTCCTCTTTGGGTTCTTCTTCTTCTTCCATGATCATGTTGTAAGCTTTAAGGCTCTCCGTGACAATGGAGAGTCAAACCCATCTTTTTGGGGAAAGATGTAACCTTTGAATTTCATGTATTTAAACATGTTTTAAATATCTTATGCTTCTTTCATTGAATGTTAGTGATTTTCTTCTATTCTTAATGCTTGTTATGTTTTGTCCATTCATAGCTTGATGTTTGGATTTCTTTGTTATTGGGAAATACTTAGGAACAATGATTTGGAGGATTTTACCTAAAGGAAATATTATCTAGGGATAGAGATAGGACGTTTGGTTGTCTTATGCTTCTTTTCTTAATGCGAAATTGGTTATTAGGGATTCAAGGGATTGAGGTCTAATAATCAAGGCTAGGCTTTTTACGCCAAGGGATTGGGTTCTAAGTAATTTAGTAAGTGACATTAGCATTCCAATGAAGAAGATGATTTCTAAAATGCATGAAAGTTAAATAGGTGAAAACTAACCTTAACATTGTCATCTCATACCAATTCTAGTCTTTTCCGCTCTTAGGCGTCTCCGGATGCCAAAGACCACTTTTATTTTCTCTGTCAATTTATTTTATTGCATTTATTCTTATATTCGTTAATCTAAATAAGTTGTTAATCGTGCAATTAATTAGTGTTACACGAGTCTCTTGGGAAACGATACTTGGTCTTACCATTTTATATTACTTGATACGATTTGGTACACTTTCCAATGAGTTAACAAGTTTTTGGTACCGTTGCCGGGGACTCGTGGTCTATACTAGACTATTGTGCAATTTCCAAATTATTTAGACTTTATTCTTTTGTACATTCTTTACTTTATTCTTGTAAATATATTTTCACTGTTACTTAGGCTAATTTGTGGCCTTAGCCTAGTTGTGTCTAAGTGTATGCAGGGGATGTTCATACAAGGAGGACTGCATCATCCAAAGCATCTTGTAAACCTTGAGATTAAAGGAATAATGGTGTCACAGTGAGACAACAAGGTTGAGCACCACAAGTTGCCCAAATTCTCCCTTCCTTGAGGATGCTCCAAATGCTTCATTGAAAGAATGAGGGAAAGGGAGAAGCAAAGGAGAAAGCCTAGTCACCACTACTCACTGATAGGAGACAAATAACTCAAGCCTTGCAAGCCAAAGTTGATCAAGAGGAGTAAGTGTTTAAAGATGTCAAGGTAGTGAAAGGGTTAAGATGGAGATTTATATGCTCGAAGAGTTGATTTGGTGGCTAGAAAGTGGTTTAAGAACAGTTGGTGAAAGGAGCACACCAACAACAACATCCACACTTAATTAAGCAATCTGTCAAGCTAATGACGTTAAACAAGTGTTTTTGGGAGGCAACTCAGGATAACATCTTCCTTAGGACTTTGAAAGTGTTAAAACCACCATTGGTCATTATTTGAGGCATGTGTGAGCTGAACAACCTATGATTTGAAGATTTTGTTGCTTGAATAGCATGGCCTGGGGGCCAAGCCCCTATTGATGGGTGAGGTGGAGCAGTTGCGGAGTATAAGCCACTAGGAGGAGGAAGATGATATAAATGAAAAGGGAAGCTAGTGTTCTACATTGTTAGAGTTGCAAAGAGTCCACCTAGACCGGTTCTTCTGTTTTAATTTCTAGTTTTAATTGCTTTCACTTTTTATGTTTTGGATTTCTTTTTGGCTTGCCAAGTGGATAGCTCTTGTGCAATTGGTTTGGTTATTTGAGTGAATCATTTGTTGTGCTTAAATTGAATACAAATCTCTTGTGCTTGCTCTTTATCCATGTGAATTTCATTGAAAATCTGATTGAGATTATATGGTTGAGCTTGTTGAACAGAGATTGTGGTTGCTTGTATCTATTTAGATAGATGCTTGGTTTCAATTGTGATCAATATTCTTGGCATGATGTTTGTCGCAACCGGAATCGCGACGGGGAATGACTGGCAAGACTCTTTAAAAAATAATTAAAGAAGTCGAAAATAAAAGTTTGGAGTCACCACCATAGTTTATTCTGGAAAACTACGAAAAAATCATAAAATAAAGACATGGTCTACGAAAATCAGATTTTCTGAGTTCGGGAGTCGATTATGTGTAGGGAAGGTATTAGCACCCTACAACGCCTGCCTAAAGGCAGTACCTTTAATTAAATGTCCAAAAATGATGTGGTTTTAAAAATGATTATTTTCCCCAAAAATAACAATGCAAGACAATACAAATAATAGAAAAATATTTTTTTTTTATTTTTTAGGAAGCCCGACAAGGATTGACCTTGCTCATTCGTATTCTCATGTAAGAAATCAGGGGTACATAGTTCTTTTAAAATATGTTTGAAAATGATTTAGAAATTGTTTGAGAATAATTATAGAAAATTTTGGATTTTTGGGAGGTGAACCTCACAAGGATTAACCTTGCTCCTACGTATCTCCACTTTTGATGGAGAATCAAGGATCACGTAATTCTGACATAGATTAAATGCATGAAAATTTGATATATTTTTTAGCTTTTTGGAGATTATATATATATATATATATATATATATATATATATATATATATATATATATATTTGGTATTTTGATATAATATTTAGATTTTGCGTAATGAGCACTAGACTGATCGCACGAGTACTGATACGAATTTTTGGTTTGTTTTATTGTTTTGCGTAATAAGTACCAGGTTGATCGCACGAGTACTTATAGGGCTTTTTGGTTTATTTTATTGTTTTGCGTATTGAGTATTAGGCGGATGATGACACGAGTACTCATACGACTTTTTTGATTTATTTTATTGTTTTGCGTATTGAGTACTAAGTGGCTAATGACACAAGTACTCATACAAGTATTTATATTATTATATACTTTTTAAATTTTTATATATTTTTACCATTTTTATTTTTTTTAATTATTTTTTTTAAGAAGAGATAAGTTGAAAGATCTATTACACACAAATATAAAAAGCATAAAATAAAATAAGTGGTAGAAAACAAGATAAATTTACAAACATAGAAAAAATTATTAAAATGCATACATAAAAGGAATGAGAAGAATATGTGTATCTTGTTGAGGATTTGAATGATGGAGTAAAACCTTACTTGCAATAAGTTGTGAGAAAAGGTAGATGGAATGTGAAGAAGATGACCTTGGAGTAGAAATGTGGTATGGGTTTTAATGTGTATAGAGCGATTAGGAAATAATAAAGTGTGAGAGAAAAATGAAGTAGAGTTTTGGGATGGAATGAAGTGATTTTAAGAGAGAAGAGATGCATATTATGTAATTGTGTGTGTAAAAATGGAGTGAAGAATGGATGAGTATTTATAGAGTTATGGATGGAGAAAGTTGATGAATAAAAATAATATAATAAGTTGGTGGAAAATTTAGATGAAATAAAATATAATAAAAAAAGTAAATAGCAAAAGTTAATGTGGAAAATAAGTGAAAGAAATAATATAAAAAAGTTGATGGAGAAATTAGGTGAGATAAAATATAGTAAATAGTAAAAGTTAATGTGAAAAATAAGTGAAAGAAATAATATAAAAAAGTTAGTGGAAAAATTATGTGAAATAAAATATAATAAAAGAAGATGAATAAAAAAAGTTAATGTGGAAAATAAGTGAAAGAAATAATATAAAATGTTGGTGGGGAAAGTAGGTGAAATAAAATATAGTAAATAGTAAAACTTAATATGAAAAATAAGTGAAAGAAATAATATAAAAAATGGGTGGAAAAATAGATGAAATAATATAAAAAGTGGGTGGAAAAATAGATGAAATAAAATATAATAAAAAAAAGTAAATAGTAATAGTTAATGTGGAAAATAAGTGAAAGAAATAATATAAAAAGTTGGTGGAGAAAGTAGGTGAAATAAAATATAGTAAATAATAAAAGTTAAAGTGAAAAATAAGTGAAAGAAATAATATAAAAAGTTGGTGGAGAAAGTAGGTGAAATAAAATATAGTAAATAGTAAAAGTTAATGTGGAAAATAAGTAAAAGAAATAATATAAAACATGGGTGCAGAAATTATGTGAAATAAAATATAATAAAAAAGTAAGTGGAAAAATTAGAAAAGTTAGGAAAAAAATTTAAATAAAAATAAATATATAAAAAATATAATAGTAAATGAAAAATGTAGGTGATGTGGAAGGTGATGTGGAAGGTGATGTGGAGAGTGAGGTGTGATAAGAAAAAAAAAGTGGTGAGGAAGTAAAAAAATGTGGGATTATTTTGGGCCATTAGGCTATGGGTTAAAAATTTAATTAGGGGGTGCAAACAGTAAAAAAATAGTATTTTATTATATTTTAATTTTTGTTCTTATATTTTTATTTATTTATTTTTGTGATAAATTTTATTTACCGAGACAAAATTGGGTGTTGATAATGTTTATCAAATTTTGGAACCTTTGAATTAATTTGTGAGATGTTGTGGTTTAGATTTATTGTTGAGTGCTATTACTTTGGAATCACAGTTGATTTTGTTTGACTTTCTCTGTTTGAACTATATTTTTTCTTGTTACAAATGATTAAGGCCATCTGTTCTTCTCCCTTTTAAGCCAATGCCAACATTTTAACTCCAAAATTTGTTTTATCCTTTGAACCTTGAGCTTAATTTGGAAAACCCTTGAAATCCTTGCCTTGAGTTGAGTAGAGTATGCATGTATGGTACTGGAGAATGGTTAAAGTTTGGCGTTGTTGGAAAAAGTTAAAAGAAAAAGAAAAAGAGCATTGAGCAAAGCAAGAGAAGAGCAAAAGAAGAAAGAAGAAGAAGAGAAGATGAGCTCAATGAATAAAAGTTAGGATTAAGTTGAGAAGTGGTTTCTTAAGTGAAAAGGAGAAAGAGAGATTAATGTTAAAATTATGAAGTAAATTGTTCACTATATTAACTCAAGGAGTTTTTTTGTCCAGAAAAACCAAATTTTCTTCTTAGCTCAGCCACATTACAAGCCTTGAAAAGTCCTTGTGATGATACTTTGCTTGTGAATGTGTTTCATATTGTTGAAACAAAAGGCAAAGTTGATTTATGTAACACTGTGATAGTTGAGAGTTAGACACACATCCTTATACACCATTTTGCTTGAGTGAAACACTTTCCTTGGTGAGGACTGGTTCCATGCATTCAATGAGAACAGCTTGTCATTCTATCATTTGCATCTATCTTGTGATTTTGAACTGTGAGCACCATGATTGATGTTTAGCTTGTTGAAACCATATTATTTCTTGAGTGTGATTTATAAGATGAGCAAGCATGATTGATTTTGTTTATTTAATTAAAACTGTGTTTGAGTCATTAGACCATTGCAATTGAATTGTTTTCTAGATGAAGTACTTTTGCTTGATGACAAGCAAAGTTTCAAGTTTGGGGTTGTGATAACGGTTGATTTTACCGTTATCTGTGATGCAATTTTGATACAAAATCAACTCTTTTTGAGTTTATAACTTGTTTAATCCTTTCTTTTATCTTAGTTTTATGAATAATTGTGTTTTAGGCTACTTTGATGTAATGTCATCTATAATCCCTTTATTTTGTAGCTAATAATGTGCTTGGAAGAATCTCCAACAATGTATAGAGCTTAACCAACCAAAAGAAGCAAGCAGAACTGCAGAAAAAGAGAAAAAGATGTAGTGCAGAAAAGTTAGGCTGAGGGCCCTGGGTCAGGGGCCCTAAGCATCACCTGCACCAACTACACAAAAGCTTATTTCTCGTGCGCCCGCGCTGAGGCACGATTTCACTTAGAGGAGAGCTTAGAGGGTGGCTAGGGTTTGTGGAAACACTCCCTTCTTCCTCTTTGGGTTCTTCTTCTACTTCCATGGTCATGTTGTAAGCTTTAAGGCTCTTCATGTATTTGAACATGTTTTAAATATCTTATGCTTCTTTCATTGAATGCTAGTGCTTTTCTCCTATTCTTAATGCTTGTTATGTTTTGGTCATTCATAGCTTGATGATTAGATTTCTTTGTTATTGGGAAATACTTAGGAACCATGATCTAGAGGATTACACCTAAAGGAAATATTATCTAGGGATAGAGATAGAACGTTTGGTTGTCTTAAGCTTCTTTTCTTAATGCGGAATTGGTTATTAGGGATTCAAGGGATTAAGGTCTAATAATCAAGGCTAGGCTTTTTATGCCAAGGGATTGGGTTCTAAGTAATTTAGCAAGTGACATTAGCATTCCAATGAAGAAGATGATTTCTAATATGCATGAAAGTTAAATAGGTGAAAACTAACCTTAACATTGCCATCTCATACCAATTCTAGTCTTTTCCGCTCTTAGGCGTCTCTGGATGCCAAAGACCACTTTTATTTTCTCTGTCAATTTATTTTATTGCACTTATTCTTATATTCGTTAATCTAAATGAGGTTTTAATCGTGCAATTAATTAGTGTTACACGAGTCTCTTGGGAAACGATATTTGGTCTTACCATTTTATATTATTTGATACGATTTAGTACACTTGCCAATGAGTTAACACGAACTCTAGGAGTTCTCTTTGGAATCACCGAGCGGCTCAATCTAGGAGTTCGCTTTGAAGCTCCTTTCGCCTTAGTGATGGGTGTCGCGGCCCATACAAATTTGATGTGCAATTAAGTGCAGTATCAAACTAGGAAGTGACTCCTAGGTCGTCTCTCAAGGACCAAATGTGGTTCATGAATTAGGCCAAACACGTAGTTGGGGGGGGGGGGGGGGTTGAAAGTGTTTTTGCAAGGAGAATTAAACTAAATTAAAACTGGAAATTGAAGACAACCAAACATAATTAAACAAAACGCTGAAAGAGATATGGAAAACATGAATACCGAACGGTCGTATAGGTGACCGAACGGTTCTAACATGGAAACTAAAGTTGACCGAACGGTCCTACAGATGGAATCTAAACATGACTATCAAACGATAAAAGTAAAACAAGACAGTACAGGAAAGACCAAACGGTTCTACATGGAGACTGAACGATTCTACATGGAGACCGAACGGTATGAATGTAAAACTAGCTCATGGAAAAGAAAATGAACACTTGAAACAAGCTGAACGGTGTTATGGTTGACCAAACGGTATTAAACAGTAAAATGGAAACGAGTTAAAACATAAGAAAACCGAACGGAATAAAAGCAAGACCGAATGGAAATTAAAACTGGAAAACTAAACAATGTGATGTGGAACAAGGTCGAACGGTCTCTAACAATGAAGCATGTTAGAGACCGAACGGTGTAAATATAAAACAGAACGGTCTAAAGCAATTGTAGAAACAGTAAAACTCGCAGAATCTAAACGCAACTGAACTTAAAACGAAAACAGTAGCAGAGGTAACAACCAGAAGACAAAAATCATTGAGAACATTAAACAGTAACTTAAAGGGAGGGCTGGAACGAAAATGGCAAAGCAAGAACGGAGAATGAAAACCACAAGCGCAAACAGTACTAGAAATCAACATGCTAATGCAAATCATTAACTCCACTCAATGGAGAACGAAGATGAATAGTAAACACGCAACAGCAAAGAGGAAGGAACGAAAATGAAAAGTGGATGCGGCAAAGATTTCAATTCTTAATTTGCAATGTAAACAAGATTCAATACATGGAAATGGAAATGAAAGCAAAACCTAAATCTCCCCAAAGGGGGAGAAGGAAGAAGAAGCTCCCAAGAACAGAAAAACGTGAGTGGCGACTGGGAAACTTAGGTCAAGTGAAAGTGATTTTGGGGTATATAGACCCCAAAAGACCAAACTGCCCTTCTAATGGGCTTATCCTACAAAATGACCTAAAATTGGGCCCAAAGTCCTAAGGTTTGACCCAATGGCATTCTAAAACGAAATTACACTCTAACATTGATGTGGCCACCCTCTTGAAGTCCCAGAATGTGCTTCCAACACTTCTGCTAAGTTCCTCTGGTCACCTTATTTGACCGATCGGTCATGAAAGGCTCACACCGTTCGGTCAGCAATGTTGAACAACTCAGGAACTGGGGCGGTACAGTCTCTACAAGACCGTTTGGTCATGCAACACTGTTGAGACCGTTCGGTTCTGTCGTTGTGCTCAACCATTAAGTGCAAGCTTTCATAGACCGTTCGGTGTGGGCTTCCACAGACCTCTCGGTCTGTTCTTCTTTGTCGTTCAGTTATGTGGTGCTCGTCCATTCGGTGCAGGCTTTAATAGACCACTCGGTCAAGTCTTCAGCAGACCGTTGGTCAAGACATTCGGTCAAGACTCCCATGCAATGATGCTTTGCCGCTCGGTAGAGGCTTCCACAAATTGTTCGGCATATGCTTCAGCAAACCGTTCGGTCAAGTCTTGAGCAAACTGTTCGGTTCTGAGCAATAATTCCAAATTTTTTGTCAACCTCAAACAGTGATTGTCCTGCACATAATGATTGAAATAATTAAGCTCAAATAATTCAAATTAATTAAAATAAGAATTAATCTTGAAATTAAGCCCAAATAGTGAAAATGAGATAAAAATGGAGAATTAAACACAATATGGTGCGAAAAGCTGAGTTAGTAGTAGAAAATAATGACTCATCACCTAGGTTAAGGTGAATTCAATTTTGAATCACGGAGCGGCAGAATAGGAGTTTGCTTTTGAAGCTCCTTCCGTCCTCGGTTGAGGTGAATTCGTTTTTGAATCATCGAGCGGCGCAATCTAGGAGTTCGCTTTTGAAGCTCCCTTCGCCCAGGGTTGAGGTGATTTCGCTTTTGAATCATCGGGCGCGTAATTTTTGAGTTCTCTTTTGAAGCTCCCTTCGCCCTAGATTGAGGTGATTTCGCTTTTGAATCACCTAGCGACGTAATCTAGGAGTTTGCTTTTGAAGCTCCTTTCGCCCTAGGTTGAGGTCATTTCGCTTTTGGATCACCTAGCGGCACAATCTAAGAGTTCTATTTTGGAAGCTCCCTTCGCCCTAGGTTGAGGTGATTTCACTTTTGAATCATTGGGCGACGCAATCTAGGAGTTCGCTTTTGAAGCTCCCTTCGCCCTAGATTCAAGTGATTTCACTTTTGAATCACCGGGTGGCGTAATCTAGGAGTTTGCTTTTGAAGCTCCCTTCACACTAGGTTGAGGTGATTTCGCTTTTTAATCACCGGGTGGTGTAATTTTGGAGTTCGCTTTTGAAGCTCCCTTTGCCCTAGGTTGAGGTGATTTCGATTTTAAATCACCGGGCGGCGTAATTTGGGAGTTCGCTTTTAAAGCTCCCTTTCTCCTGGGTTGAGGTGATTTCGCTTTTGAATCACCGGGCGGCGTAACTTTGGAATTCACTTTTGAAGCTCTCTTTGCCCTAGGTTGAGGTGATTTCGCTTTTGAATCATCGAGCGGCGTAATTTTGGAGTTCACTTTTGAATCTCCCTTCGCCCTAGGTTGAGGTGATTTCGCTTTTGAATCACCGGGCGGTGTGTTGTGGTTGGCCAAGTGGTTTGTGCGTAGGGTCATGTCATCTACACTTATCAGAAAATAGCAATTTGAATTCAAATGGTCAGAACAATGTAGCCAATCTAGGTTGAGGTGATTTCGCTTTTGAATCACCGGGCGCGTAATTTTTGAGTTCTCTTTTGAAGCTCCCTTCGCCCTGGGTTGAGGTGATTTCGCTTTTGAATCACCTAGCGACGTAATCTAGGAGTTTGCTTTTGAAGCTCCTTTCGCCCTAGGTTGAGGTCATTTCGCTTTTGGATCACCTAGCGGCACAATCTAAGAGTTCTCTTTTGGAAGCTCCCTTCGCCCTAGGTTGAGGTGATTTCACTTTTGAATCACTGGGCGACGCAATCTAGGAGTTCGCTTTTGAAGCTCCCTTCGCCCTAGATTCAGGTGATTTCACTTTTGAATCACCGGGTGGCGTAATCTAGGAGTTTGCTTTTGAAGCTCCCTTCACACTAGGTTGAGGTGATTTCGCTTTTTAATCACCGGGTGGTGTAATTTTGGAGTTCGCTTTTGAAGCTCCCTTTGCCCTAGGTTGAGGTGATTTCGATTTTAAATCACCGGGCGGCGTAATTTGGGAGTTCGCTTTTAAAGCTCCCTTTCTCCTGGGTTGAGGTGATTTCGCTTTTGAATCACCGGGCGGTGTGTTGTGGTTGGCCAAGTGGTTTGTGCGTAGGGTCATGTCATCTACACTTATCAGAAAATAGCAATTTGAATTCAAATGGTCAGAACAATGTAGCCAATCAAATTAATAGCAAAATAGTTTAGGTTATGAAGTCAGATGGTCGGGCAAGCAAGATCATTCGGTCTTCGGTTGAACGTTTGAAGGCCAAAAATGAGGAATCTGTATTAGGATGTGTCACGGATGAGCTGTAGGTGTTTTACTACCTTGTGACCTACAAAATAGATGAGGACATTGATTATGATAATATAAATAGGCACCGCTCTGGTCGCTGAACGAGGGTAGAGGTGCCCAGTTGATGTTCGAACGAGACCAAGCCATTGAAACCTGACAAGGCTGAATGTAGGTGGTCCAACTGACCGAGCGGGAAGAGACTGAACCTTCTTGTGCAGGATATTTTCACTCACAAAAATAAGGTAAATGCTTCAATATTTTACAATTAATTTTTATAATTAAAAACCATTGAAACGTGACAAGGCTAAACGTAGGTGGTCCAACTGACCGGGCGGGAAGGGACTGAACCTTTTTGTGCAAACTCTTTTTACTCACAAAAATATGTGTTAAACAAAATATAATAAATTCTTTATAATTTATTTTTATAATGAAGAGTCATTAGAACCTGCCAAGGCTGAACGTAGGCGGTCCAACTGACCGAGCGGGAAGGGACTGAACCTTCCTGTGCAAGATATTTTCACTCACAAAAATGTGTTAAACAAAAAATAAATTCTTTATAATTTATTTTTATAATGAAGAGCCATTAGAACTTCCCAAGGTTGAACGTAGGTGGTCCAATTGATCGAGCGACTGAATCTTCCTATGTAGGATATTTTCACTCACAAAAATATGCGTTAAACAAAATAAAATAAGTTATTTATAATTTATTTTTATAATGAAAAGCCATTAGAACCTGCCAAGGCGGGACGTAGGTGGTCTAACTGACCGAGCAGTTGAACCTTCCTGTGCAAGATATTTTCACTCACGAAAATATGCATTAAACAAAATAAAAGAAATTCTTTATTTTTATAATGAAAAGCCATTAGAACCTGCCAAAGCTGAACGTAGGTGGTCTAACTGATCGAACGTTGAACCTTCCTATGGAAGATATTTTGACTCACGAAAATATGCGTTAAAGAAAATAATATAAATTCTTTGTAATTTATTTTTAGAATGAAGAGATATTAGAACTTGCCAAGGCTGAACATAGGTGTGGTCCAACTAACTAAGCAGGAAGGGACTGAACCTTCCTATGCCAGATATTTTTACTCACAAAAATATGCGTTAAACAAAATAGGGAAAAGGTTCAACATTTTATAATTTATTTTTATAATGAAAGGCCATTAGAACTTGACAATGCTGAACGTAGGTGGTCCAACTGATCGAGCGGGAAGGGACTCTGTGCCAGATATTTTTACTCACAAAAATATGCGTTAAACAAAATAAAGTAAACGCGTCAACATTTTATAATTTATTTTTATAATGAAAAAGTCATTAGAACATGACAAGGCTGAACGTAGGTGGTCCAACTGATCGAGCAGGAAGGGACTGAACCTTCCTGTGCAGGATATTTTTACTCACAAAAATATGCGTTAAACAAAATAAAGTAAACGCTGCAATATTTTATAATTTATTTGTATATGGTGGCATTTAATTTTTTGCCTCGTAAATCTCTAATGTTTAAGTAAAAGTTCTTAAAACAAAAGATATGCCTTTAGAAATAATTATGCAATTTTTTGCTCGTGTTGCAAAACCTGGTATTGATACAGAGTAACGATGTCGAGACTGAGCGCGCATTTGGCTCCTCTTGGTTTCATGGGGATGTTGCTCGACCCCACAGTGGGCGCCAAATGTTTCGGTTGAATTGGTCTGAGGGTTGGACATCCTTCCTTGCTCTGCTATCTTTCGATTGTCCAATCCTCTCCGAGAACGCAATCCACTCCGATGGGCTATTGACCTGCAGAAGATACTCTGACGCTCAAGTCAAATATCGTTTTCAAAGAGGTCTTTATTTTATTAGGATAAATCAAGGTTGTCTTTACTTGGACATCAATCGTATATTTATAGGGTTTGTGGCAGCCAAGCCCATTGATTAGCCATTAGTGCAGTATATTTTTAGGCAATCAAACCTAATAATCAATTATTAATACCGTATATTTGTAAAGCGTAAGGCAATCTGACCCATGAATACCTGCTAATATACCTACTAACTGCCCATAAATGACCATTAACTCCGATTGGTATATTTCATATAGTACAATATATATATATATATATATATATATGTATATATATATATATATATATATATATATATATATATATATATATATATATATATATTAAGACAAAATCCTCTAGAGAAGAGACTGTCTAAGGAATCCAAATTTTGAAGTTTAACAAAAAGCATTAAACAAAATATTGTTGTGTAGGAAAAGTTTCTAAAAATAGTGGCATGTAGTCAAGAAGAGTTTTCTAACGTTTGAAGCCAAGAGTTGAAGTAATGCCTTTCTAGACCAAACTATTTAAATGAATTAGAAAATCATAAATAATGTCTAAAAGAAAGTGTCTCTCATTGAAGTCTACCAATAGACTATATGAGAAAAATAAGTCAACTTCTTATGAAAACATAAGTCTATCTCTTATATATCATTAAGGATAAAAGAGATTTTTCATTCAATACAGTGTTATATCAAGCAAAGCTTTCTAAAGAAAACATCGTCTGATAAGTGATTGCTAAAATCTTCAACCTTGAGAAAGCATCTCATGATAAAATCATCTAATGAATATACATGTGATTTGTCTTACCAAATGATGTATTTATTAATGAAATAAAAAATGATGAAATGCCTTGAACATGCTACTCTGCTTAACGCCTATCAACGTTCAAAACATTTAATGTATGTACAAAAAGGTACTTCAATGCTTGAAATACTTTGTTTCTTGATGTTCATGCAGATCAATAAAGTAGAAAGATACAATCAGAATCGCAACACCCAAGAAAAAGACGTTGTGAGAAAAGAACATTCTGGAAATGCTTCCTTGAAGCCATCTGCCTTGTCACATCGTACAAGCTCAAGTTTTGCTTAAGGCTATGAGAAAAAGCTTTAGACCCTACAAAGTAGACTAAAGTCAGACTTCACATCCAAAGGCTACCAACTCTTTAGAAATCAACTTCTTAGTCTAACCGTCATCTTTCAATAGATGCTATATATATATATATATATATATATATATATATATATATATATATATATATATATATATATATATATATATATATATATATATATATATATATATATAGAAGAAAGCTTGAAGAGAAGATGTTATTGATGAAAAAGTGCAAGAAAGATAACATAAGAAGAATAGTAAGAGAGAAAAACTTAAAGTATTCTTATATCTTCTGATGCTAAATATATTTTGACAGAAAAATCTTTGTAAAGAGAGAAACACTTTCAAGTGTTACGTACTGTATTGTATTTGAACAAATATCCTCTGATTCAGAATTAAATATTTGTACCTTGTAGAAAATCAATTTATGAATTTGTTATAAGTTGTGAAGAGAACTCAAATACTTGGTTGTTCAACTCAGGTTTAGTTGAATATCTAGATAGTTGTCTTGAGTTAGATCTTGGAGAGGTTAAACTTAGTCTAGTCGTGTTGACTAAAAAATTAGGAGTGATACTAATACAAATTATAACTAGAAGTGGTGAGAATACTCAATGAGATCTTAAAGAAACAAAATTTATGATCTAAAATTCTTTAAAAATTCTAAGAGAAAAAGTGGACCTATTGACTGAACTAATATAAAACTTTATAGTTTATTGATTTCTTATTCAAAATATTTTCCGTGTACTTACATTTACTTATATTAGCTAGTTTTAAATCTTTCAAATCTTTATTTATATATATATATATATATATATATATATATATATATATATATATATATATATATATATATATATATATATATATTAAAATATAATTTTAATGGCAGACCATCACTAAATCATTTGATTCTTAATTCACCGGTAGCGATTAATTTAATAGTAAATGATAAACTTTTTTTATTAAAGGCGCATATATAATTTTGAGTTTTTCATATAGATTCGTGTGAACCTTTTATTGTATGAATAGTTAAGTTATTTCCCCTTTTATTTTCATTTTCTTATAATAGTCTTTTTATTTTCAATTCTTTAAAATAGTCACTTGTTATTTTCTCTTTCTTTGTTAATAACGAATTACTCATTATAATCATTAACATGGAAATGAAGGGAGGGTACAAATTAAAACTGTAAACAAGTAAAGTAAATTATAAAGCCTCTGCTTGTTAATTAGAACTTCAAGCTGGTTTGTCAAGCTAAATAAATGAATCTAAATTTTTTATTAGATTTTAATTATTTAAATTACTTGATTCCAAATTATGTTTTATTAAAATACTAGTCCACTTATTTTAAACTCAGACTCGATTAGTTTATAATAAATGTATTCCTGAAGCCTTCTTTTAATATATGAATTATTTTTTCTGAATAAAATCTCTATTTTTTATTAGTATAATAGTATTAAAATAATTTTTGAATGTTATATTAATAAAGCTAAAAGGTAATTCAAGGTTTTTTTAATAAAAGAAAAAATTTATATTTGTTCCAACATTTAAGTGATAGACGAATGTAAAAGAGAAAACATATGAAAAGTTGGTCGTTGTCCCAGCATTTAAAAATATTAATTTTAATCCTTATATTGAATTATGAATAATATAGTTTCTGGTGACAAAAACAGTCCAGGATCAAGGATAAAACCCTTCACAATTCATAAATGATACCAAAACTAACCATATTTAAATATACTAAAATGTTTTTACTAACATTTTAATGACGTAAAAATACGTTACAAACTTCTAATCTTGACAAGAATCTACTTTCAAAATAGATGTTAAATAGGCTATAATGACATTTTATTAATAATTCTTGTAAAGAAGTTAATGCTTAGAATTGAAATATCCTACAAGCAAACCAACAAGGCCAGGATGCCATTTTAGAATTTGAATTCACTATTACATTTTTGTATAATGTTTTTCAAAAACATTATACAAATTCCAATAAAAAATTAATATACCAACGTGTATTTCTAATGATCAGCAGAAAACAGTAAAAAATTCCAATAAAAAAATCTGGACTAGACGTATGAACTGTAGTTGGAAAGAAGTTAATTGGTAAATGGTAAGACAAAGGCTACTAAGTTAATTGGTAAGTATGATACAACACAAGGCAAAGGAAAAGCTCACTCACTGCAACACAACAGTTCTTCCTTCCTAGAGCCACAATGGCTAAAACAACATTAACAAACACCCTCCAAAGCCTTCAACCAACACCACATTGCAAAATACAATTAATTTTGCTGTTGATTTACCACATCAGAAATGTAATATATTTAATTACAACAAATAAAATCCTTTGCCAGAGTATTAATTTCAGTGGCTATGTATGCCTGTTTTCACTGGTCAAACTGCTGCTACCTCCACCCATACGATCTGACTCCCCAACCCTTGATGCCAATGCAAGAACTTCTGGAGACATTTCCCAGCTTCCACTTTTTCTTCCCCAGCTTGATCTCCTGGGATGTATTCCACCACGATCACTCGTTTCATCCACTGTGGTTCTAATTTCTGGGGACAATTCACCGAATTCACCATCCTTAATAGCCAAACGCTCGTTTAATTGACCTTCAGAAGGATCCAGAGCAGTACCCATGTCGGCCCACACAGTTTTTCTTCCCATCTCTATGTCATCCACGGCTTTTCCCATACTCGGGCTCATAAACCCTCCACCAACTGATCGAACAGGTAATACTGGTTCCAGTGGCACCTGTTGATGTTAAAAGGGAAACAGAATGTAACACTGAATTAATATTAACTCAATGGAACATAGCAACGATGTTATCATAAAACCTATAACACTAGTATTATTCATAACTAATTATGTTTGCACCTCACTTATATATTATAAATTAGCCTTATCTTTAGTCGATGTGGAACTTCCAACACACCCCCTTCACCGGCTTGTAAGGTGAGGTTTGCACCTCAGTTATATATTATAAATTGGTCTTATCTCTAGTCGATGTGGGACTTTCAACAGGTATCACTATGATAACATTGAAATTAAATAGTTTGAGATATATAGTGAGGAAGAGAGATAAATAATGAATCACTGCAGTGCTCTTACAATGTATTGATGTATTATAAAACTTAAAAAATGCTAAACTCTTATTCATAGTAATCATAATGCCAACAAATCGATACAAGGAAATATAGTAATCAATACTATAATATTCTATAAGATATTTTCATATATATTAACAGTACCTTTTCCCTGAAATTGTTCTTTGATTGGGGAATGCTGGTGAAAAATATCTCTAAGAAATTATTGATTACTCCCCTGTTATAAGGGTTGGCCCGTCGATCATATCGGTATCTGAAGTTCTCATATGTGGTCTGTAACAGGAATGGACACATATAAAGTTGTAAGTTCATCAGGATAGATTTTTAAAGTATATATAATGGTTTTAAAAAGGAGTGATTACCTGATTTGTACTTATAAGATATAAATGAAAGGCAGTCAGGCCACCAACAAACCACATTGATATGAAAGTGTAAATTATCAACACTATGGAGGCTGGAGTTTTGATCATTGCCTTCCAAATTGTTGTCTCCTCTGACTCCATAATTCTTCTAATATAGACCCAACAAAATGCGAAAACATATATACAAAGTAGTGTAGTTGAGAAGACAAACATGAAGAAGAAGCGATAATTACGCTGCATAACAATTGTGCAAACATTCAGATACATAAAATATTCAAGAATAACATGCCAAATGATAACTGAAAAAGCCACTGAACCAGAACTATATATACAATTGAAAGGAAGATAAAGAAAAGGGTAATAAAGAATCCTCAAATGAAGAAAAGGAAAATAGAGTACAACAGAATATTAAGATACATCTTTTATATTAACTCTAAATTCAATGAAACCTAAAATTTGCGGTATTTTCCATGAAAGTAAAAAGAGTTCCAGCAGTAGCACATAGCACTTTTTGGGGAAGGGGTGTGCTCACTAGAAGCCAAGCATAATTGAATAGCATATCTCTTTATCATAATCAATAAATGACACCCACCCAGCAAGAATTGACCCTAGATTTCTTATATGAAATTCAGAAAACGCTCCTAAGTAAATTATAAAGAATGATCATATTAAATACGAAAGCACTCAAACCTTAAGCCAATTCCCCTTATGGACAATAAATACATATCATCCACTAGTTCTCAATTAAAGCTGGACTGTTGACTGTTCTACAAATTCACATTATTATTATGTATTGCCAAAGATACCATATATTTGTATAACCATATAACCAACCGTGAGGTTCAAATTTTAACAGACAAGGACTGAACTAAATTTTGAAAATATAAACTGCTGACAATAAATTACTAAAACATGCTATATTTTCCAGCACATCTCATGTACAAAATACAAACTATCTCAACAAATTCCAATCTGACAATAGAGATCATCCATCTCTTTAAATCCACAACTATTAGATTCTATTCATCTCAGATACCAAGCCACACTTTCTGCCTGGCATAGAAAATTCTGCGGACCAGATTAAACATTAAAAGATCAATTTAGTCAAACAAAAGGTCTACTTACAAGCCCAATGCACTGCCCAACCCATGGACAATGGTGATCAAACCGTTCCACGCAGTTATTACAAATCGAGCAGTGAGAACATCGAGGAGGTCTGTAGAGCATGCAAGTATCACAGTACTTGACCTTAACAGTCATTCCATTGACCTGAACCTCCTTAATGCGAGGTAACCGCAATTGAGGAGTTTGACCAGCACCAACATCTAGACTACCTTCAAAACCTTCTGGCTCTGGAGGATGTGCATTGCGTGGAATTATGCCAGGGTCTCGGCCAGATGTTAACAAGAGAAGAACTAACACCTAAAAATGATTATAACATAAGCATACAGTATAAAAGAATATACTTCAGAACTCATAATAAAGCAAATGCATAATGACCCCCTCCCAATAAATTGCATGATTTCAGCATAAAGAATTGAGAGATACACTTACCTGGATACACTTGTGTGTTAGAAATATACACCAAATCTATGAGAAAACAAGTGTTCTTTGGTTTCCCAATAATTGTCATTGTCATTTTTGTTATCCTTGCAATTGCATCTTGGCTGTGATCGCATGTACGTACCACAGTGTATGATTCATATTATCAGAATTGTGTTTCAAAGACTTGAGTTTTGGAGGTATGAATGGAAGCAACTATGGGTGCTTGATTTCAAATCATGTTCAGTTTTCTATGCTTAGCATTGGTTTAAGTTGATGTACTAAATAGGTTGCTTTAGCTTGTCTGTTTAGCTAAGTTTTAGCTTGCTTGAGGGCAGACAAAACTTCAAATTTGGAGTGTTTGGTAGGTCTCTTGTATGCTTACATTTTCATGCATATCTTAGCATTTATCTTGCATTTAATAACTTAGACTTTGTTTTGACCACTTTTATGCTAATCTCAAAAGTAACTTGATTTAGATTTAGTGGTCTTAATCTTAGGACTTAGTAATCTTATTTCATTAGATGTTTGTACGTAGGTAAAGAAGACTTTCTAAAATTTGAGACAAAATGTCGGAGGAACAAGTCAACTTTTGTGAAGCACGCAAAGATGGACCAAAAGGGCTCATCTTACCATGATATGTCATAATGTCCTCACTCAGCACGGAATCACCTCTGATTCTCACACCTTACCACACTCAGCACGAGGGATGCTCACACTTGGGTGAAATTAATCTGGCAGTGAGGATGTGAAAAAAGGAATAACGGCCCAAGTGATAGGATTTGAACATTCTGATATAGTGGCTGAGAGAGTCTGTCGTTGGCTTTCACTTCAAATTTCTTCATTTCTTAAAAAAATGGTAATTCCAATGTCTAGGAGTAGCAAACATTTCCTCAGAATTTTATATTTGAATTTTGGATGTCACAGGTTATAAATAGCCATCCTCATCCTTGGTAAAATCACTTTTGATATATTGAAATTTCAGAGCAAGTTTTGACAACTTTGTGTGTGTGAAGTAGATTATAGAGTTTTATCTTATTTCTTAGGAGTCAGTGATTCAACATTAGGAGGCTTTCTTAGAGAAGCATGGAGTAATCTCTACTTCAACAAGTGGCACACCTTTCTCTATTTCTTCCTAAGGCTTCTGACAGTTTATCTTTTATTCTTTCTTCATCCGTCCATTTCATACTTGTGTTCATATAAAGTTATTATGTTGATATAAACTTGTGATTGGAATCATTGACTCTAAGATGAGCATGAAGTCATTTCATGAGATCACCATGGGAAGAAATTCAACTCTTTTCTAATTCATGTTCATAAGCCTATATTTTTCCTATTAAAATATGCATATCACTAGCCAAGCTCCTCATTGCTTGGGTTCAATGTAATGAAGCTAAACTCCATGCAGTCTCGGAGAGCTAAAGTATAACAACTAAGAAACCTTGTGCTGACGACATTTGGTTTGTTAGTCATCCTTAAATTCTTCTCTTACGTAAGCTCCATTGCTAAGATAACTAATGAATGAGGGATTAAAAAACGGAAGTTAGACTCTTTCTTGGACGACTCTTGTTTACAAATATAAACTATTTTGATTAATAGCTTGTGGTACATGCATGGATGTTGTTTTTTACAACTCATAATAACTGTGTTGTGTTGTTCTAACTTCTAATTCAGAAACAACAGCCTATTCACAGTGCAGAGAAGAGCATATGGAGAATTATATGGTATTTGGTGAGTCATGGAACCTGATGAATATCCAATATTCGGTCCCAGCTCAACATTCAATAGGAACTCCTGTTCCCATTCTTTCCCTCTACACCAAATGTAATGACAATGTACTTCCCATCTCCTTTGCTGTTACATACACCTTACTTACAGAGATCTCTCAAGCTTGAGAGCAATTTATCTTCAATTAGATTAAAAGGTTTTCCCAAAAACAAGGACGATACTATTCTATAGCAGAATCCTATATATATGCTGATATTTCGCATCTGTAGTTAGAACTTAGACCAAAACTTGGATACTTAATGGGAAATCACCACAATTGATATGGAAACAATTGTATTCACCATGGCCAGTTTTCAGAAAGGCTCTCTTACATGCAGTAATGTGCTTGCCATCATTATGCTATCAGATAAAGGAGGAGAATATCTGCTCAAACTTCTCTTCATCATATCTGTTTCCCCTTCAAATAAAATATTTTCTCTAATTTAAACAAAAAATGACATAATGCAGAATACTTGGCTTGGTCATGGATTTCATTTCTTGGCCAGGAGAAACATTCTGCTAGTAGTACTAGTTGATCATTAGATTCATTATGGTCCTGGCTAGTTTTCTTTTATTTATTATTCAAATAAACAAATGAATAAAGGGACATCAGCCAAGTTGTATTCCATTCAGAAATTAGAAGTTATAGAACTGATATTAGAACAGAACAGAAATATATTCTTTTATTGCTATATGTACTCTAATCCCGTACCAACATAGTAGGGAATAGAAACAAGGAACAAGATGAGTTTTGTACAACAATCAACTGAGGTTATTTGAGAAAACCCCACTCTCCACAATCCTTCTCGCTAAACCCAAAAAACTGTCCACTCTCCTCACTAATAAGACTATTTATAATAGTTTGTTACACCTATTTAATTACAACTGTACTAACTACCTTGTCTTTTCCTTCTATTGTAAACTATACTGAACCTATCATTAACTAATCCCGACTTATAGCTTACTTCAAACAAGCATGTGTGAGTGGCAACATAAAGAAATGTTTCTCAAGATTATAAATAAAGTGCCAAATCAATACAGCTGAACAATATAGGGTCAAAGAACAAAATTGTATGCTTGGTGTACGTTTGTATGCATATAAGAAGCAAAGAAAGAGAATCTCACATAAATTGTGAATATAATAGCAATGGTCATTATGGTCATCCCCAAGTGATCAGAAAAATCATTTATTAGTTTTCTGGCAACATAGACACAGAAAACTGCAACAGGAGCAGCAATAAGAAAAATTGTCAGGGCCAACGATCTTGCATCTGGTCCAAATATGAACCTGCCCTGAAGTACAAATTTCTGCAGGAAATGGATGAAAACGATGAATATGCATTTTCACAGAACCAAAACAAAGAGAGCAACAGCACATTTAAAATAAAATTACAGCATTGGCCACTAACATAGTACTATTCATTTTGGGTTCTGTGGAAAAGACAATTTACGAAAAGCAAATACAAGATATAAACTACTAGCACATCTATCACAATAAAGAATTAGTCATACAAATAATGTATGACAGCAAGTACTGTCAAACTCGGTGACAAGGGTTCAACATAGGTTCAATATATCATCTTAGAAAATAACCAGCAACTACTTTCTACTTATCCTTGTCATAACCTCGCTTATTATGCTTTCTCAAAACATTTTAGGTTCTGTTTGGATAAATTTATTTATAAATACTTATAAGAGGAAAGTAAAAAGGTAAAAAATGAATTGAGCTTTCTAGAAAGCTAAGTCAACTTGTGCATATAAATCATATAAAAACTCTTTACAAACTTCTCCAAAGGAAAGCTATGGTATATAGGGTCTATTTGGACAAATTTATCCACACAAAAATTCATGGAAAAAGACAATGAAAGACAAAAATGAAATAAATTTCTTCATAATCAAATGCATAAGTCAGACAACATCTTTTAGAGAATCCAACATGAACGAGTTTCTACAAATTAACTTAAGTCAAAATCTATTTCATCTTTTATGAAGAAACTGATGTAAACAGGCTCACAAGTTTATTTTCACTTGTGAAAAAGTTTACCGCATCTATAAAAAAGTTCATCCAAACAAGGTCTATGATTCAAGCACCTAAGCACAGGGTTTTCAGCACCCTCCACGGTTCAAATTCATCTTCCAAGCCAATACTTCCCCCTCAACAGAAAATCGATTTCCACCAAAAGAAAACACTAAACAATCACAGTAAAATAGGCAAAAAAATAAATAAATAAAACACCCAACACTAAAAAATAGGCAACACAACAGAACTCTGCAGTGACAAACTTCATAGCAATTCCAAAAACAATAAACTTTAAATAAATAATAAAACACCTAACAGAGGACTCACATTGCTCCCCTTCCAAGCTTGGTAGACCAGCAAATCTCCGGATCCCGCACCCGGATCCGAACGCTGGGGCGGAGGCACCACGTACATATCTTACCCACAACAAACAAACCAAAGCAAGAAAAAAAATCACACACTTTATTAAAGAAGAGAAGAAGAAAACGGTGAGAGAGGTAGAAGTGAATCTAAGTATGGGAGATGGAAAACATGGCGGAGAAAAGGGAAGAACCACCAGGAGCGAGCTGAGCAATGTGGAATGCAATGAATGCAAGGGAAGTAAAGTAAAAGTGAGGGTTTCTATTTCTTTTGTGTTGTGATGTTTTGATGGGTTGAGGAAGCAAGAAGGGGATTCCCTTTACATTTGACTATTGGTGTGACAGTATAAATGTCTGTGCTTTACAGAGTGTAGAGCCTGACGTGGCTTGTGTGAAAGAGAAAAGCGGTGCGTTTTTTAGCATGAATCGGGCCTTGTTCTTTACTGTTATCAGGGTATATGCTTAATCCTTCAGATAAACTTAGACAAAGTTTTGTGTGATTTTAAGATATTTTTCAGTGACGTGCCCATGTTAAGGTTCTTACAACATTTCTTCGGCTTTTTCGTTGAAGAAAATGTTTTTGGTCATAGATTTTCAAATCTACCATGTATTTGTCTTCCCCTGTTATTTTCTTTTTCAATTTTGTTGAGTTTGATCATATAAAGTAATATCATTAAGATATTTTAATTTTCTAATGATTAAAGATAATATGGATGACCTATCATTCATTATTTTTTTTTAAACAATATCTTATTTCATTAAGTAAAATGGATATTCCTATTAATTTAAGTAATTAAACCAAATTGATTGTTTCATTACATTATTATAGGTATGGCTAATAATATTGGGACAAACAAAATTAACAATATGAATAGTTTTATTTTTTTTATTACACAACATTTGAATTAATTTTCATAACTTTATCTCATTGTATATTATTAGTTTTAAAATATAGTACCTGCATTTTCCTTTTTGGCTATTAGAAGTGATACATGTTCTATATTTTAAAATTATTTACATATAATAATATGTAATGAAAGAAAATTATGAGAAATGATTTGAATGTTGTATGATAAAAATAAATAAGAGAGTATGCATATTTGTACAATTAATTTATTGTGACTAACTCATAAAAGAAGTATAAATTATTAATTTTAAATCATATATATAAGTATAAAATTGGATTGTGTAGATATCTAATTCAGTACATTAATTATTATTAATTTTTATATAAATAATATTAACAAATGTATTTATGGTTCAGTTACCGTATATTAATATAATATATGGTGAATAAATAATTAATTTGATTAAATAATATATTATTGTTATTATTATGTTTATTTAATATAATAATAAAATTTTATTATATGTTATTTTATAATAAATTTTATAACATCTAAAAATCTTATAAATACATATAATATTTTTTCAAAAAATAAAATCAGATTCACATACTTATTATTATATTTATAAATCTTTAAAAAATAATTAATTTAAAGGTCTTGAAGAATATTTTACAAATTATCACTCAAATCTTGTCTCATATCCAAAAGTTTGTACTCTGACTCTAGGTAAAAACTGTTTTGTTGGATAAATTGTACTTAGAAATCATATATTTAATAATAATAAAAAGTTTTAGGTATACAAAACTATGTTCCTCATTTAAGTGTGCATTATGATAAGGATAGTATAATTTGATATTGTAACATCCCAAAATACAGTAATCATCATATAATAGAATTAATTACATTTCATAATCCAACAGTGCAGTCTTACACTAATATTAACGTTCCAAAAGCCGAACGGCGTTAAGTACAGATTTGATTACAAATTTAACAGCACAAGAAAGGAAGTCAGGATCGAACGGTTTACAAAACCAAATACCGAACGATCTAAACAAAATAACTAACATCCAATAATCAACCGGCCGGTCTAAGGCTCGGCCTTAACTTCAACGTCCACCAAGTTCTCCTCTTCAATCAATTCTTCCAACAAGGCGTCTCCTTCTGCTCACATCCACACGGATGATCATTGCAATTGACAAGACGGGCGTACAAGGACGAGACAACACAAGGAAAGAACACAGGGTAAGCTTACGTAATTTAATTCATACATCAACATTTAAAGTAACATTCCAAACAACACAAGACTATAGTTCAACATATATATAACCATACAAAATATCTCTAGACGGATCGTTCGGACTGTATGAATCTGTGTAGCTACAGGCGTTCTTGCACCCGGGTGATGTAGTAACTGGGATACACTCAACAGCTGCCACCCGAGGTTAGCCTTATCCAAAGTACCCCTAAGGACTAGGACCTCCTGTCGTTCCCACACATGACATACCCCCTCTACGTGAGGACGAGTACTCACGGAACATCAGGATGAACTGCCAGCATTAGCATACCCATAGTCATACTTAACCAATTCCAATATTCAATACATGAGTCGTTCCTCCCCGGAACGCTCGTTCAAAATCCACAACCGTTTAATCATCTCATATACTATTCATCCTTTAAAATCTTTCACCGTATTATCATTTTCATCTTCAGTTCCCAGAACATAAAATATTGAACGTTCAGCCCTCTTCATAACGAGGACGAACGTGAGGAACGAGTCCGAGAAATCTCCCGTTCCAGAATAGAATAAAACCGACCACCATAACACACCATATATGACGAACGTCATTTACCACTTGAATCAGTTGAATGAACTGACTCTCGTAAGTTCAGATCAATACTCAAAGAATAATTTAAGTACAGAGGTTCTAGGCCGGATCAAATGGATATAAACACCTCAAGACGATTAGAGAACCATACTTAGAATAATTCAATTATAGAAACCGACGGCCAGTCAATGACCAAACTCGGTAAATGGAATTACTGAAATGTGGACGAACGCTATTTCCACCCGTTTGATAATTAAAGACGAGAACGAGCGTTCGGTATAAGACCGAGCGCCACTCATAACGAACGCTTTGGGTCGAGACCCATCACTGATTCGAACAAAGAATAGAAATAGAATTTAATATAATACGAGATGGCGAAGTTAGGTTTTTAAGAATGACTAAGTGTTCGAATGTATATTTACAAGCTTCTCAACTCCTCACATAACACTCAGGGCATCTACGTTTGGCCGAACGCTCAAACGTAGCACTAATACAAGAGGGTGTTCGTCCTCAACTAGAATTCTTCCCAAATGAAAGAATTCCATTTCAAATACTGTAGTGAGGTGCTCATATGGGCTTTCATGAGATAACCCATTAAATTGATTGCTCTTCACTAGTTGAATCAATGCTGGTTTGACCTCCATGTTAGCTGCATTGACTCTAGGTCTAGCTATATTGTTAAAGTGCTGAGGTCCAGTTGTGTTGGTGTAATCAGCAAGAGTTCTTCTGATATTATTGTTCTCCATATTTTCTATGCTATGGTCAGAACCTTGTGGTGATGGTTGCAACAGAGTTTCCGGAGGAGGGAAAAGTTCTCTAGATGTTCGGATTCTTCTCCTCCGTCTACTCTCGTCTAAACCTTCAAGAAGAGGTTCTGCAGTTATCTTGCTCCTTGTTCGAATTGCCTCCTGCATACACAAGAGAACAAAACCCTAGAATATTTGCTTAGCACAAAAAGATATAGGAGAAGATATAAGATTCAGAGAATAAAATAAAATAAAATAAAAACAGAAAAATAAAAATCAAAGTCAAAGATAATCAATAATCACACAAATTAACCAGTTAAACCACGAGTCCCCGGCAACGGCGCCAAAAACTTGATGGCAAATTTATGAACACCGAAATACGGCGCCACAAACTTGTTGAACAATCGGCAAGTATGACCGAATCGTTTCAAGTAATAAACTCGGTAAGACCAAGTATCGTTCTCCCAAAGGACTCACGGCCTAGTTTAGTTATGTGATTCGTTGATTATTTAAGACATAAGAACGAAATAAGTGGAGTTTAATATGCAAAACAGAAAATAAACATGTATGCATGAGTTTTGATCAATGGCTAAAACAAAATACAAACACTTTCAATGGAATATATGGATGGGTATGTTGTTGGGGTTTATCAATTTCATCTTATCCACTCTCATATATTTTAGGAATTCAACATTCAATTCATCATTGTTAATGCCACTCTCTAAATTACCTTGTCAAGAAGGCCTATCCCTAATTACGAGTTCATACAATTCCTAGCATTCCTAATAATTAGTTCTTTTAGCACAGGAGCTTAACGGCAACCAATATACTATTGGGAGATATTCCCCGGATCTAGACTTCCCCGTACGTTCCCGTATCAACAAAATCAATAATCATGCATTGAATGAGTTAAACAAAGCAAGCATTGAGCAAAGAGGAAAAATCCTAACTAATGATGAAAGAAAGCATAGGTCTTAGATTAAGATGTAAACACAAATTCCATATATGAGAGCTTCAAAAGATTACATTGATTCCCCAACAAACATACAAGGTTTAGTTCACCATATTCATGGTGAACCTAGATGAACAATAATGAAATAATGAAGGATAAAACCCTAGAAAGGTGAAGAGGTAGCCTGAGCATCCAAGATCCTCCTTCAAAGGGGTGGAAGAAAGAGTGTTTGCTTCGTTTCTGCCAAAGATACAAACCCTAGGAAGCCCTAAAGCTTATATACTATTCGTAAATTACAGAAAATTAGGCCCAAGCCCAAAAATAGTGCCGCTCAGCGGTAAACTACCGCTCAACGGTAAGTGCGTGAGTTGGTTTCTTCCCTTCAGCGGCCATTTTGCCCCTCAGCGGAGCCAACGTGAACTCCTGAGTGCCGCTCAGCGGTAAACTGCCGCTGAGCGGCAGTTGCGGCTTCTCCTTTTGCACTTTTTGATGTCTTTTCTAATTCCATCTCTCTCCTTCTTCACTTCTTTCACCAAATTCACCTTAAAACCTGCACAAAAACACTGAAATCAAGCATAAACCTATCCAGCTCTCTTATTTATGAAAATATGAACAAAAGCATGATTTCAAGCTAGTTTCTAAGTTTTAAAGGTTGCTTTTAGTATAAATTTTAAGCATGAAAATAACAGTTTTTCAACTGTTATCAACTTTGTGACCCACTTGCCTCGTACAGTCAAGAATCACGACTCCATTTGGGTGATAGTGGATCGGTTAACGAATAGCGCACACTTCCTAGCGGTCAACTTGAAGATGTCAATGACGAAGCTTGCTCAGCTCTACATCAACGAGATCGTTCGTTTACATGGAGTACCGTCCAGCATCGTTTCGGACCGAGACACAAGATATACCTCCCGGTTCTGGCAATCTTTGCAGAACGAACTAGGCAGTAAACTCCAAATGAGCTTGGCTTATCACCCTCAGACAGACGGTCAATCAGAGAGAACCATCCAGACACTGGAAGACTTACTGGGGACGTGCGTCCTAGATCACATGGGCGTCTGGGATGAAGTTTTACCCTTAGTGGAGTTCACCTACAACAACAGCTTTCAGTCCAGCATCGAAATGGCTCCCTTTGAAGCTCTTTATGGAAGGAAGTGTCAAACGCCACTATGTTGGTTTCAAGAAGGAGAGAAAGTGTTAACCGGACCTGAGCTCATTCAACAAACGACCGAGAAGGTGAAGCTGATTCAAGAAAGGTTGAAGACGTCTCGGAGCAGGCAGAAATCTTACGCAGATAAGAGAAGAAGACCGTTGGAGTTCGCTGCAGGAGATCAAGTTTTCCTTAGGCTAAATCCGACCACTGGTGTAGGCAGAGTCGTTCGTCCAAAGAAGCTATCCCCCAAGTTCGTCGGACCTTACCAAATTTTAAGGAAGATCGGACCAGTGGCGTACTCGCTATCACTGCCTCCTCAACTGTCCAACCTTCATCCAGTCTTCCATGTTTCCTAACTCCGGAAGTACATAGCCGACCCATCTCACATACTGGAGTTGGAAGACATTCGTCTTAGTCAAGACCGGACGCTGGAAATGCAACCAGTCCGTGTGGAAGATAGCCGCACCAAGTACTATAAGGGAAAAGACGTTCGGTTAGTAAAAATGGTGTGGAACGAAAAGACTGGCGACGCTACTTGGGAAGTGGAGAATGCTATGAAGGACTTGTATACTGGAGTTGGAAGACGTTCGTCTTCATCAAGACCGAACGCTGGAGATGCAGCCGGTTCGCGTTGAAGACAACCGCACCAAGTATTACAAAAGGAAAGCGATCAGATTGGTGAAAGTGGTGTGGGACGAAAAGACGGGCGATTCTACATGGGAAGTGGAGGATGCCATGAGGAACTTGTACCCTCACTTATTTCCGGGTAAGTTTTAAATTTTCGAGGACGAAAACTTTTGTAGTTAGGGGGAATGTCAGACCTCGTAATTATGCACCCAAAACCCCTCCTGTCAGCTCATTTAAAACGCACCCAAAACCCTCTGCACAAACGCCAGGTGTCAAGAAAAGAGGATCTGAAATCAGATAGTGGGATGCAGGTGTCAGCAGAAGAGCGGACGCTCGTTTTACGTGGGAAGAAAAAAAATGATTTTTTTTGAAACCTCCTTCCCACTCTCTCTGCATGCACCCTTCTTCTTCCAAAAATATGATCTTTCATTTTCTCCTTCTTCTCTCTAGCAAACTCTCCCTTCTCTCTACTACAACTCATCTTTCTCTTCTCCGATCCTCATTCAGAGACCATAGGAGCACTCCCGGCGTCTCAAGCTTCACTTTGAGCCGAACAAATCTGAGTTCTGAAACTGGTAAGTTTCTTTATGCCTAGCCGTTAGTTTTTCTGATACATGCAAACCCAGCTCCGGTTGCATGCTGTTATCCTGTCTGAGTCTCTGTTGGTTTATTGGATGTTTGAATTAGTTTAAAGAGGAGTGGAACGTAAGGGTAGAAGGGAACTCAGTCAGACGAAGAGTATTTTACCTTAGTACGTTCGTTCACTTTAAGAGGTAAGGGAAGCTTATTTAATTTAATTTGATTTGTTGCTGTTGAACTGTCTGAATGTTCGTTTAGTTCATTGAATGAGTTTGATGCATGATGGTTGAAATGATTGTATGGGATGAACGTTCGTTTATTGGATGAGATGAAATGAAATATGAATGGATTAGGTTATAATGTATGAAATATATGAAACTTATATGATATGTGTTGTATGAGATATGAAAATTGATTATGATAGGAATTTTATAAAGTTCTGAAGTTATGAAGTTATAAGTTAAGAAAAATGAGTTTGAATGTAAAAGATTTTGTATATGAGATATCACTATAATAAAGTACGTTCGTCACTGAATGGTCATTGACCGTTCGGTTTTCCTAGTAAACTTAGTTGAAACGGGATTCTTTCATTTGGAGAGAATCCTATTGTAGGACGAGCGCCTTCGTGTGGTAATACTATGCTTGAGCGTTCGTCCAAGCATAATGGGGCCTGACTATAATGTGATACACCTAATATATGTATATATACTTGTATATTACCGTTGTTCGTAAACACCACTTCAATAGTAACTTAATATAATTATCGACCCTTTCATTATAAGTTCATTAGTGCTCGGTCTCACACCTAGCGTTCGTAAGGAGTAGTGCTCAGTCTTATACCAAGCGCCCGTACCCCTTTCCTGTATGATCAATCTTGATAAAATAGCGTTCGTCCAAATTTTAAGTAACATATTCGTACCATGCTCGGTCACTGACTGGCATTCGGTTTCTGTATAGGAATGATTCTAACAATGGTCATTTAACGATCTGACGTGTCTACCTTCATTGGATCCGGCCTTGAGCCCCTGTACTTAAGTTATTGTTTGAGTATGGGTTTGAATTCACGGGAGTCAGTTCATTTAACTGATTCACTATGTAAATAACGTTCATCATTTATGGTATATTGTTGTACTCGAGCTATTCTCAAAACCTAAAAGTAATTCTCTTGGTCTTATTCCATTCTGGAACGAGAGGTTTTATCGGTCTCGTTTTTATCGTTCGTTCTCGTTATGAAGAGGGCAGAACGTTCGTTATTTTATATGTTTAGAAAAGATGATGGAAATGACACCTAAGTGAAAGGTTATGAAGGATGAAGAGTATATGATATGAATGTAAGATTTTGGATTTGAACGAGCGTTCCGGGGAGGAACGACTCTTGGATGAAAATTGGAATTTGGTAAAGTATGAATGTGGTAATGCTTAGCTGGCGGTTCATCCTGATGTTCCGTGAGTACTCGTCCTCACGTAGAGGAGGGTAGATCATGTGTGGGAACGGCAGGAGGTCCTAGTCCTTAGGGGTACTTTGGACGGAACGGACTAACCTCGGGTGGCAGCTGATGAGAATTCCAGTTATTACATCACCCGGGTGCACGAACGTCGTAGCTACACAGAATTCATACAGTCCGGACGGTCAGTCTAGTAATAGGCCTTGTTTGTATAAGTATGTTGAATTGTACTTGATGTGTTTGAATTGATAAACGTATGTTATTTTCTTGAATTAAATTACATAAGCTTACCCTGCGTTTTCCTTGTGTTGTCTTGTTGTACGTTCGTCTTGTTTTGCAATGATCATCCGTGTGGATGTGAGCAGATGGAAGCACGCTACTTGAAGAGGCGCTGGAAGAAGAAGCTTTGGAAGATGCGAACCTCGTAGTGGAAGTAAAGGCCGAACAGTAGGACGTTCGTTTGTATTTAGTAGTTTAGCATGAAGTGACCGTTCGGTCACTTCCTTTTCCTTTTGTTATTTGACCGATCGGTAATTTGACTTTTGTAAGCCGTTCGGTCATGTTTCCCTTGAATCTTGTACAGTTTACTTTTGGCAACCCTATGTAAGGCCATTCGGCCAAAATCGTTTGCTTGTTTAGTATAAAATTGAATTGATTTATCATTAAATGTAATTAATTCTATTATATGGTTTTTACTATATTTTTGGGATGTTACATTAGTGGTATCAGAGCAGTTTTGTTCTTTTGAGGACACTGTAGGTTATGAGTGCACTATGTTTTTGCTGTGTACTTAATGTCCGTTTAATGAGTTATTTTAAACTCTTTGAATTTAACTAACGACCGTTTTTCTCTGTTTTCCAGAGAACAAATGGCACCTAGACCTCATCCTCCACCTCAACCCACCGAACGTGATGCGTCCGACAACACCAGGTTGTTGGAATCAGTAATAGAAAGGCTACAGCAGCAGAACGCTACCTTGATGCAGCAGAACGCGATTGCTTTGCAGAGTTTGGAAGCCGCTCGCGCAAACTCTGAAGCTACCCAGAGGCAATTGATGGAAATCATTGCAACTACCAGAAACACACCGGGAGCGTCCTCTTCCAACACTACCCAACAGACTGAATGGAGCTTGGAGAATTTCCTTCAGCATCACCCCGCAAAGTTTAGTGGGAAATGCCTTCCTGAAGAGGTCGACCAGTGGCTGAGGGATATGGAGCGGATCTACAACGCTAAGAGGTGTCCGGACGACAACAGATTGACGTTCACTGAGTATCTGCTAACTGGAGAGGCCAGTCACTGGTGGACGAGCATGAAGGCGATATTAACGGACACTCAAAGTCCCATCTCGTGGGAAGTATTCAAGAGCAAATTTTATGAAGAGTACTTCCCAGATAGCGTACGTTTCGCTAAGGAGGTGGAGTTTCTGCAATTGGTACAAGGTGGGATGTCTGTCTCGGAATACACCAACAAATTCAAGCATCTAGTAAGATTTAACACCATGACGGCCAGTGAAGAATGGCAGTGTCGGAAGTTTGAGAATGGGCTGAGGAGTGATTTGAAGGTTCTGATATCCAGCATATGCATTAGGTCGTTTCCTACAATGGTTGAGAGGGCCAAGGTGTTGGAGAAGAACGTGGCCGAAGTGGAGCAACAGAAGAAGCAACAACAGGTGGCTAGGGGATCGGTTTTGTCTAGATCAAATCTGAATCGGAATAGGACGTCGTACGCTCGTCCAGCACAACCATCAAATTCAAGTGGGTCTCAGGCTATGGTTGTTTCCGGACAGTCTGGACATCATGGGGCAGTCAGATGTTTTCAATGTGGAGGACCCCATTTCAAGTCATCCTTTCCTCAGTTGGTTGGAGGGAAGTACTGCACTCGCTGTAGAAGGAATGGGCACTTGGAGAGCGAGTGTAATATGGGTGGACGAGCGGTAATGAGGCCGCCAAATGCTGGAAGAGCGCAACAAGGTCGGGGTGGACGAGCGCAGGCGGTCGGGCGAGTGTACGCAATCACGGGCGCTGAAGCAGCCAGTTCAGGTACACTCATCATCAACACTTGCTTATTGTTTGGAAAGCCTTGCTGTGTACTGTATGATTCGGGGGCGACCCACTCCTTCATCTCGAAGGCGTGCGTTGAAAAACTGGGATTGACAGAGAGTGAGATGCAGTTCGATTTGGTGGTGTCAACCCCAGTGGCTGGTGAGGTTAGGACGTCTACCGTATGTATTAGATGTCCTATAGAGGTCGAGGGGCGTAGATATAAGGTCAACTTAATTTGTTTACCTCTGAAAGAGTTGGAAGTTATTTTAGGAATGGATTGGTTAGCCACCAATCACATTCTAATAGATTGTGGTGAGAAGAAGTTAGTCTTCCCTGATGAAGAAGAAGAAGTGTTATCTGTGACGCTCGGTCAACTAAAGGAAGATCTCATGGAGGGCGCCAGTTGCTTTTTGATTATAACACACTCGGATGAAGAGTTTGAAGGTTCAAGTTATGAACGATCGTCCGGTCGTAAGTGGAGTGAAGAACGATCGGTCGTAGAGGAATTCCCGGACGTCTTTCCAGATGAAGTACCGGGACTACCTCCCCCTCGCGAGGTAGAGTTTACGATTGACTTGGTGACGATGACAGGACCCATTTCGGTGGCACCTTATCGGATGTCACCAGCTGAGTTGGTTGAACTCAAAACGCAGATTGAAGAGCTGATGGATAAGAAGTTTATCAGGCTGAGCGCCTCACCTTGGGGAGCGCCTGTGCTATTGGTGAAGAAGAAAGATGACAGCTCTCGGCTTTGTATTGACTACCGGCAGTTAAACAAGCTGACCATCAAGAACAAGTATCCGTTGCCTCGGATTGACGACCTACTGGATCAGCTGCATGGTGCGACCGTATTTTCAAAGATTGATTTGCGTTCGGGGTACCATCAAATTCAGGTGAAGGAAGAAGACATCCAGAAGACTGCTTTCAGGTCTCGCTATGGACACTACGAATATGTAGTGATGCCGTTCGGTGTAACGAACGCGCCGACAATCTTCATGGACTACATGAATCGCATCTTCAGGCCGTACCTGGATAAGTTTGTGGTCGTCTTCATTTATGATATTCTCATATACTCCAAGAACTGTGAAGAGCATGAAGAACACTTGAGGTTGGTACTAGGCGTTCTAAGAGAGAAGGAGTTGTACGCCAAGTTATCCAAGTGTGAATTTTGGATGAAGAGCGTGCAGTTCTTGGGGCATGTAGTTTCAGCTGAAGGCATATCAGTGGATCCGGCCAAGGTACGAGCGGTACTGGAATGGGAAAATCCGCGTTCTGTCACGGAAGTCCGAAGCTTTGTGGGGTTGGCGGGCTATTATAGACGTTTCATTGAGGGATTTTCCAAGATAGTAGCTCCGCTGACGCAGCTAACTCGAAAGGATCACCCGTTCGCTTGGACCGATCGGTGTGAAGCGAGTTTCCAAGAACTGAAGCGAAAGTTGACGAGCGCTCCAGTTTTGGTCATTCCGGACACAGCCAAACCGTTCGAAGTCTACTGCGATGCTTCTCATCAAGGTTTGGGCTGCATCCTTATGCAAGAGAATAGGGTGGTGGCGTACGCTTCTCGACAGCTGAAGGTACATGAGAAGAATTACCCAACGCACGACCTGGAGTTGGCAGCGGTCATTTTCGCGCTAAAGATTTAGAGGCACTACTTGTATGGATCAACTTTCCAAGTCTTTAGTGATCACAAGAGTCTCAAGTACCTCTTTGATCATAAAGAGTTGAATATGAGGCAGAGGAGGTGGCTTGAGTTCTTGAAGGACTACGATTTTGAGTTACTCTACCATCCAGGGAAAGCGAACGTAGTAGCGGATGCTTTGAGCAGAAAGGTGGTGCACGTCTCATCCATGATGGTCAGAGAACTTCAATTGGTGGAGAGCTTTAGAGACCTAAGGTTACAGTTTGATTTAGAGCCGAACAGTATTAAATGCTGTAACCTTAGGATATCCAGCGACGTGTTCGACCGAATCAGGGAGAAGCAATTCGAGGATGAAGATCTGGTGAAGATTTTGAACGCGCTTGGAACGGATCAGGCCAAAGAATTCAACACTGGAACAGACAGCTTCTTACGCTATATGGGAAGGACGTGCATTCCAAATGACGGAGAGCTGAAGAGGATTATCCTGGAGGAAGGGCACCAAAGTCGTCTTAGCATGCACCCTGGCATGACTAAGATGTATCAAGATCTCAGGAAGTCCTTCTGGTGGCCAGGAATGAAGAATGATGTCGCTCGTTTTGTGGCATCATGCTTAACTTGTCAGTGAGCGAAGGCTGAACACCAAAGGCCGGGCGGTTTACTGCAACAGCTTGAGATTCCTGAATGGAAGTGGGACAACATTTCAATGGACTTTTGATGGCAAATTTTTGAACACCGAAATACGGCGCCACAAACTTATTGAACAATCGGCAAGTATGACCGAATCGTTTCAAGTAATAAACTCGGTAAGACCAAGTATCGTTCTCCCAAAGGACTCACGGCCTAGTTTAGTTATGTGATTCGTTGATTATTTAAGACTTAAGAACGAAATAAGTGGAGTTTAATATGCAAAACAGAAAATAAACATGTATGCATGAGTTTTGATCAATGGCTAAAACAAAATACAAACACTTTCAATGGAATATATGGATGGGTATGTTGTTGGGGTTTATCAATTTCATCTTATGCACTCTCATATATTTTAGGAATTCAACATTCAATTCATCATTATTAATGCCACTCTCTAAATTACCTTGTCAAGAAGGCCTATCCCTAATTACGAGTTCATACAATTCCTAGCATTCCTAATAATTAGTTCTTTTAGCACAGGAGCTTAACGGCAACCAATATACTATTGGGAGAAATTCCCCGGATCTAGACTTCCCCGTACGTTCCCGTATCGACAAAATCAATAATCATGCATTGAATGAGTTAAACAAAGCAAGCATTGAGCAAAGAGGAAAAACCCTAACTAATAATGAAAGAAAGCATAGGTCTTAGATTAAGATGTAAACACAAATTCCATATATGAGAGCTTCAAAAGATTACATTGATTCCCCAACAAACATACAAGGTTTAGGTCACCATATTCATGGTGAACCTAGATGAACAATAATGAAAGAATGAAGGATAAAACCCTAGAAAGGTGAAGAGGTAGCCTGAGCATCCAAGATCCTCCTTCAAAGGGGGTGGAAGAGAGAGTGTTTGCTTCGTTTCTGCCAAAGATACAAACCCTAGGAAGCCCTAAAGCTTATATATTATTCGTAAATTACAGAAAATTAGGCCCAAGCCCAAAAATAGTGCCGCTCAGCGGTAAGTGCGTGAGTTGGTTTCTTTCCCTCAGCGGCCATTTTGCGCCTCAGCGAAGCCAACGTGAACTCCTGAGTGCCGCTCAGCGGTAAACTGTCGCTGAGCGGCAGTTGCGGCTTCTCCTTTTGCACTTTTTGATGTCTTTTCTTATTCCATCTCTCTCCTTCTTCACTTCTTTCACCAAATTCACCTTAAAACCTGCACAAAAACACTGAAATCAAGCATAAACCTGTCCAGCTCTCTTATTTATGAAAATATGAACAAAAGCATGATTTCAAAATAGTTTCTAAGTGTTAAAGGTTGCTTTTAGTATCAATTTTAAGCATGAAAATAACAGTTTTTCAACTGTTATCACAACCCCAAACTTAGAACTTTGCTTGTCCTCAAGCAAACAAGATGTAACTCTATCTTCTACCAATTCATTTAATGGTTCACTCATTCAAAAATCTTCTTTTCAAGATAAGTAAAAGCTTCAATCAAACTTATGACCAAGATTTCAATCAAGATGTGCACATGCTTTGGTATTCACAAAGTTACTTAATATCCAACAAATGCTAATTTTTTTATGAATGATCAATCAATTAAGCATGGATGTTCATGTGATCATGGAATAATTCCTCACTAGGTAAAGTGTTTCACTCAAACACAAGTGTATAAGAGGTAATCACTCATTCACTCCACTATCACAATGTCACCTAAATCAACTTTGCCTTTCATTTAACCACAATCAAAAACATTCACAAGCATGCATCATCACAAGGACTTTTCAATGGCTTATAACGTGGCTGGGCTAACAAGAAATTTGGTTTTTCTGGATCACAAAATCCTTGAGTTAAGAGAATCATAACAACACAATTATTCTTATTTTTCCCAACTTGCCTTTGCATTGATCTTTGCCTTTCTTTTCTTTTCTTTCTCTTTTTCTTTTCACATTCTTATTTCTTAGCTTTTAGCTCAATGCTTTTCCTTTTTCATTCTTTTTCAACAACCCCAAACTTGAACATTTATCAATACCACATAAGATTTTCTACTTAACTCAAGGTAAAGCTTTTCAACAAGGTTTTTCAATTTATGTTCAAGGCTAAGGGTTCAAAGGATAGAACACAAAGTGTTCTCTTTTAGTGGGCTAACTTCATGAATTTGGCCAATAAAAAGGATTCCAACAAATGGCCTTGATCATATGATGCAAAACAAGCAATTGATTCAATCATAGAAAACCTGGGCAAAATCATTCATGCTTTCAAAGCAATAGCATTCAATCAATAAAAAACTCTGGAGCTCAAAACCTCACATATAAGCTCATTCACATTTGACATACACATCCTGCTTAATCTCACAATCACAATTATAATATCCTGCATTTGTTCACAAAGCTTGTGAATTACCTGTATAAGCATTTTATGTGCACATCTATCTCAACATCAATCAATCAATAATCATCATCAAGCATTACTTATCACACAATCACAGTCAATAGCAAACCATCATAACAAACCAGGTTTCCAATAGAGTACATTAACCCTAATCTAAAACAAAAATACGTACAGAACACTGGGTTGCCTCCCAGTAAGCGCTTGTTTAACGTCACGAGCCTGACCCAAACTCTCAAGGATCAACCAACAGCATCATTGAGGACAATTGTTGCACTTCTCCCCCTAGATAGGGCTAGAGACGTTGACCATTCACCACCCAACTTTTCTGTGGATCATCAGCAGCTAGATTAAATATTTCAATTGCTCCATGCGGATGCACTTCTTTTACCACAAATGGTCCTGACCATTTTGACTTCAGCTTCCCAGGAAATATCTTCAATCTTGAATTGAACAATAATACCTGTTGTCCTGGATTGAAGACTCTATTTACCAGCTTCCTGTCATGATAAAATTTGATCTTGTCTTTGTAAGCCTTGGATGAATCATATGCATGTAATCGCATTTCTTCAAGCTTCAACATCTGCCTTCTGCGTGTGCATTGAGTTTCATAAGGATCAAAATTCAAGAATTTCAAAGCCCATAACGCTCTATGCTCCAATTCTATTGGAAAATGACATGCTTTCCCATAGACTAATTGAAATGGTGATAAACCCATAGACGTCTTCATTGCTGTCTTGTAAGCCCAAAGAGCATCATCCAATTTGAGTGACCAATCCTTTCTTGATGAAGTCACTATTTTTTCCAGGATCCTTTTTATTTCCTTGTTAGATACCTCAGCTTGTCCATTGGTTTGTGGATGATAAGGTGCAGCTACCTTATGTTTCACTCCATAGTGTTTGAGTACTTTTTCTAGCTGATAATTGCAAAAATGAGATCCTCCATCACTAATCGACACTCTTGGAGTGCCAAAACGTGAGAATATCTGCCTCTTCAAGAATTTAATTACCGTGCTAGCATCATTTTTAGGACAAGCTAATGCTTTCACCCATTTACTCACATAATCCACTGCTACCAAAATATATTCATTGTTGAAAGATGGAGGAAAGGGTCCAACAAAGTCAATACCCCAGCAATCAAAAACCTCAACCTCTAAAATGCCTTGTAATGGCATCTCATGACGTTTAGTGATCGTCCCTGCTCTTTGACATTTATCATAATTTCTGGCATGATTATGAGCATCTTTAAATAAAGTTGGCCAATAAAATCCTGATTGAAGGACTTTTGCTGCTGTTCTTTCTCCATTAAAATGTCCTCCATAAGGTGAATCATGACAATGTCAGAGAATTCCTTCTGCTTCTTCATTTGTCACACATCTCCTCAGAAGATTATCTGCTCCAATCTTGAACAAATAAGGATCATCCCAAACAAACTGCTTAGCATCATGCAAAAAAAATTTTCTTTGTTGCCAAGTTAAGTCTTCTGGCATGACCCTTGCAGCTTTGAAATTAGCCATATCAGCAAACCAGGGCCTCTGCTGGATATACATTAGTGTTTCATCTGAAAAAGACTCCTAGATTTCGAATTCCTTGCTAGTGACCTCATTGTTGACTAACCGTGACAAATGATCAGCAATCAAGTTCTCACTTCCTTTCTTATCACGGATTTCTATATCAAATTCTTGCAACAGTAGTACCCATCTAATCAGACGTGGCTTAGAATCTTGCTTTGTCAACAAATATTTGATAGCTGCATGATCTGTATAGACAGTCACCCTAGACCCAATAAGATAAGGTCGGAATTTCTCTAAAGCATACACAATAGCCAGGAATTCTTTTTCTGTGGTAGCATAATTCAGTTGAGCATCATTCAGAACTTTGCTAGCATAATAGATTGGATGAAACTTTTGTTCTTTTCGCTGGCCAAGAACAACTCCTATTGCATAATCACTTGCATCATACATTAATTCAAAATTTTGATTCCAATCTGGCGTTACAATTACTGGAGCTAACACTAATTTATTCTTCAATGTGTCAAAAGCTTTTAAGCATTCTTCATTCATCACAAAAGGAGCATCCTTCATCAAAATATTACTCAAGGGTTTAGCAATTTTTGAGAAATCTTTGATGAATCTTCTATAAAACCCAGCATGACCAAGAAAACTCCTAATCCCCCTTACATTTGTGGGTGGAGGCAGCTTCTCAATGACCTCTACTTTAGCTTTATCTACCTCAATTCTTTTAGCAGAGATTTTATGCCCCAGCACAATTCCTTCAGTTACCATGAAATGACATTTCTCCCAATTAAGAACAAGATTTGTCTGAACACATCTTTCAAGAACAGTGTTCAAATTAGCCAAGCATCTTTGGAAAGAACTCCCAAAAACTGAGAAATCATCCATGAACGCTTCAATACAATTTTCTAAGAGATCTACAAAAATTGTCTGCATGCACCTTTGAAATATAGCTGGAGCATTACATAATCCAAATGGCATCTTTCTATATGCAAAGATACCAAAAGGACAAGTAAAAGCCGTCTTCTCTTGATCTTTTGGATCTACCACAATTTGATTGTATCCAGAATATCCATCTAGAAAACAATAGAAAGCTTGACCTGATAATCTTTCTAACATCTGGTCCATGAAGGGAAGAGGAAAATGATCCTTTCTAGTAGCTTTATTCAGCTTCCTGTAATCAATGCACATACGCCAACCAGTAACTGTACGAGTAGGAATAAGTTCATTTTTATCATTATGAATCACTGTCATCCCACCTTTCTTTGGAACCACCTGTACTGGACTCACCCATTCACTATCAGAGATTGGATAGATGATACCAGCTTCTAGTAGTTTCAACACTTCTTTTCTAACCACCTCCTTCATAACAGGATTTAACCTTCTTTGGGGTTGAGCACTTGGTTTATAATCTTCTTCCATAAAAATCTTGTGCATGCAATAAGTTGGGCTAATACCTTTAAGATCTGATATTGACCACCCAATGGCTTCTTTGTTGACTTTCAAAATTTCTATCAACTGCTCTTCTTCTTGTAGAGATAAAGAGTTATTGATGATGACTGGTTTTGTTCCATCTTCTTCTAGAAAAACATATTTCAGATGTGATGGCAATCTTTTTAATTATGGCATCTTCGCTTTGACTTCTTCTTCCTTATCAATTATTTCAAAGATTGGATCTTTCACTGGACTCTCTTTCAATGTTTCCAAGTCCATCAGGCATTCATCAATTAATTTCTCCTTTTCTTCATCTAAATCTTCACAAGCGTCAATGAGAGTTTTCTCTAATGGAGAAATATTTCGCACCATCCTTTCTTGCACCATACAAACTTCATCAAGTTCATCAAATTGAAAACATGCGTTGTCATCATTTGGATATGTCATGGCCTTGGACACGTCAAAAGTGACCTCTTCATCATCAACTCTCAATTTAAGCTTACCATTCTCTACATCAATTAAAACTCTAGCAGTCTTCATAAAAGGTCTCCCAAGAATAAGAGGAACATCACTATTTCCTTCCATCTCCATCACAATAAAATCCATTGGGAATACAAATTTATCAACCTTCACTAGGACATCTTCAACCACTCCATATGGATATTTAAGAGACCTGTCCGCCAGTTGAAGAGTCATTCTGGTTGGTTTGATTTCCAAACCCTGAATTGTTCTGCACATGGATAATGGCATTAAATTAATGCTAGCTCCTAAGTCAATCAACGCTCTTCCAACTTTCAAATCTCCTATGGTGCATGGAATAGTGAAACTTCCTGGATCTTTGAGTTTAGGAGGTAGTTTCTGTATGATTGCACTGCAGTTACCCTGTACATTGATAGTTTCCTTTTCAATGTATTTATTTTTCTTTGTAAGAAGTTCCTTCAAAAACTTTTCATAAGCTGGCATTTGTTGCAATGCTTCAGAGAATGGTATGGTGATTTCCAGCTTCTTAAACAACTCCATGAATCTTTCCAACTGTTTTTCTTTCTCCTTCCTTGAATAATTCTTTGGATAAGGAAGTGGCTTTTCACCCTCTCTTTCTTTTTGTCTCTCCTCTCTCTCTTCTCTCTCTTTTTTGTCTCTCCTCTCATCTTCTTCTTTTTTCTTTCTCTCTCTCTCAACTCTTTCTTTTCACTCACATGTTTCTTTTTCACTCTCACTCTCATTTTCTTTCTCCCTCGTTCTTTTTTTCTTTCCTCTAACACTTTACCAGTTCTGGTCACAACAGTTTTACACTCCTTTCTGAGATTATCATGTTTCATCTTGTCAACTATTTGCTCAACATAGACCTCCATATTTTTAAATGCAGCATCCACATTCTGACAATAGGATGCATTCGTCTTCAAGAATCTTTGGAAAGTCTCGTCAAGTTTTGTTGTTTTCTCAGATGGAATAGATTGCATTTGCCATTTTTGCTGTCGCCCTTGAACCATTGAGACCTATTGTATTTCTTGTGGTATTTGGGAAAGCTTCATAATTACTTCTTCCAACTGTTGAGAGATAATTCTATTTTGTGCAAGCAAGGCATCATGTGTCTGTAATTGTAGGACTCCTTTCTGCTGCATAGGAGCTCCTCTTTCACTATTGAGTTCATTATCACTAGTAGCCATATTTTCAATAATTTCTGTTGCTTCCTCTGGATTTTTCCATTTAATGTTTCCTCCTGCTGAGGCATCAAGCATCATCTTGGTTTGTGAACTAAGACCTCCAAGGAATGTAAGGACTACTTCCACTTCATCGAATCCATGCGTGGGTGTTTTTCGTAGCAAGCTTTTGTATTTATCCCATGCATGACCCAGTGATTCTTCCATGCCCTGCCTGAATGAAGAAATCTCTTGCTTGCCTTTATTCACCTTTGATTGTGGGAAGTATTTATTTAGAAACTTGGTTACCACTGCTTCCCACTCTGTGAAACTTCCCTCAAGAAAAGAATTTAACCAAAGCTTAGCATTGCCTCCTAATGAGAAAGGAAACAAGCTAAGTTTGATCGCTTCATTTGGCACCCCATTGATTTTCACTGTGTTGCAGATGTCATTAAATGTAGTGAGGTGCTCATATGGGCTTTCATGAGATAACCCATTAAATTGATTGCTCTTCACTAGTTGAATCAATGCTAGTTTGACCTCCATGTTAGTTGCATTGACTCTAGGTCTAGCTATACTGTTAAAGTGCTGAGGTCCAGCTGTATTGGTGTAATCAACAAGAGTTCTTCTGATATTATTGTTCTCCATATTTTCTGTGCTATGGTCAGAACCTTGTGGTGATGGTTGCAACAGAGTTTCCGGAGGAGGGAAAAGTTCTCTAGATGTTCGGATTCTTCTCCTCCGTCTACTCTTGTCTAAACCTTCAAGAAGAGGTTCTGCAGTTATCTTGCTCCTTGTTCGAATTGCCTCCTGCATACACAAAAGAACAAAACCCTAGAATATTTGCTTAGCACAAAAAGATATAGGAGAAGATATAAGATTCAGAGAATATAATAAAATAAAATAAAAACAGAAAAATAAAAACAGAAAAATAAAAACAGAAAAATAAAAATCAAAGTCAAAGATAATCAATAATCACACAAATTAACCAGTTAAACCACGAGTCTCCAGCAACGGCGCCAAAAACTTGATGGCAAATTTATGAACACCGAAATACGGCGCCACAAACTTGTTGAACAATCGACAAGTATGACCGAATCGTTTCAAGTAATAAACTCGGTAAGACCAAGTATCGTTCTCCCAAAGGACTCACGACCTAGTTTAGTTATGTGATTCATTGATTATTTAAGACTTAAGAACGAAATAAGTGGAGTTTAATATTCAAAACAGAAAATAAACATGTATGCATGAGTTTTGATCAATGGCTAAAACAAAATACAAACACTTTCAATGGAATATATGGATGGGTATGTTGTTGGGGTTTATCAATTTCATCTTATCCACTCTCATATATTTTAGGAATTCAACGTTCAATTCATCATTGTTAATGCCACTCTCTAAATTACCTTGTCAAGAAGGCCTATCCCTAATTACGAGTTCATACAATTCCTAGCATTCCTAATAATTAGTTCTTTTAGCACAGGTGCTTAACGGCAACCAATATACTATTGGGAGAAATTCCCCGGATCTAGACTTCCCCGTACGTTCCCGTATCGACAAAATCAATAATCATGCATTGAATGAGTTAAACAAAGCAAGCATTGAGCAAAGAGGAAAAACCCTAACTAATGATGAAAGAAAGCATAGGTCTTAGATTAAGATGTAAACACAAATTCCATATATGAGAGCTTCAAAAGATTACATTGATTCCCCAACAAACATACAAGGTTTAGGTCACCATATTCATGGTGAACCTAGATGAACAATAATGAAAGAATGAAGGATAAAACCCTAGAAAAGTGAAGAGGTAGCCTGAGCATCCAAGATCCTCCTTCAAAGGGGTGGAAGAGAGAGTGTTTGCTTCGTTTCTGCCAAAGATACAAACCCTAGGAAACCCTAAAGCTTATATACTATTCATAAATTAAAGAAAATTAGGCCCAAGCCCAAAAATAGTGCCGCTCAGCGGTAAACTACCGCTCAACGGTAAGTGCGTGAGTTGGTTTCTTCCCCTCAGCGGCCATTTTGCCCCTCAGCGGAGCCAACGTGAACTCCTGAGTCCCGCTCAACGGTAAACTGCCGCTGAGCGGCAGTTGCGGCTTCTCCTTTTGCACTTTTTGATGTCTTTTCTGATTCCATCTCTCTCCTTCTTCACTTCTTTCACCAAATTCACCTTAAAAGCTGCACAAAAACACTGAAATCAAGCATAAACCTGTCCAGCTCTCTTATTTCTGAAAATATGAACAAAAGTATGATTTCAAGCTAGTTTCTAAGTGTTAAAGGTTGCTTTTAGTATCAATTTTAAGCATGAAAATAACAGTTTTTCAACTGTTATCAACTTTGTGACCCACTTGCCTCGTACAGTCAAGAATCACGACTCCATTTGGGTGATAGTGGATCGGTTAACGAATAGCGCACACTTCCTAGCGGTCAACTTGAAGATGTCAATGACGAAGCTTACTCAGCTCTACATCAATGAGATCGTTCATTTACATGGAGTACCGTCCAGCATCGTTTCGGACCGAGACACAAGATTTACCTCCCGGTTCTGGCAATCTTTGTAGAACGAACTGGGCAGTAAAGTCCAAATGAGCTCGGCTTATCACCCTCAGACAGACGGTCAATCAGAGAGAACCATCCAGACGCTGGAAGACTTACTAGGGACGTGCGTCCTAGATCACATGGACATCTGGAATGAAGTTTTACCCTTAGTGGAGTTCACCTACAACAACAGCTTTCAGTCAAGCATCGGAATGGCTCCCTTTGAAGCTCTTTATGGAAGGAAGTGTCAAACGCCACTATGTTGGTTTCAAGAAGGAGAGAAAGTGTTAACCGGACCTGAGCTCATTCAACAAACGACCGAGAAGGTGAAGCTGATTCAAGAAAGGTTGAAGACGTCTCGGAGCAGGCAGAAATCTTACGCAGATAAGAGAAGAAGACCGTTGGAGTTCGCTGCAGGAGATCACGTTTTCCTTAGGCTGAATCCGACCACTGGTGTAGGCAGAGTCGTTCGTCCAAAGAAGCTATCCCCCAAGTTCGTCGGACCTTACCAAATTTTAAGGAAGATCGGACCAGTGGCGTACTCGCTATCACTGCCTCCTCAACTGTCCAACCTTCATCCAGTCTTCCATGTTTCCCAACTCCGGAAGTACATAGCCGACCCATCTCACATATTGCAGTTGGAAGACATTCGTCTTAGTCAAGACCGGACGCTGGAAATTCAACCAGTCCGTGTGGAAGATAGCCGCACCAAGTACTATAAGGGAAAGGACGTTCGGTTAGTAAAAATGGTGTGGAACGAAAAGACTGGCGACGCTACTTAGGAAGTGGAGAATGCTATGAGGGACTTGTATACTGGAGTTGGAAGACGTTCGTCTTCATCAAGACCGAACGCTGGAGATGTAGCCGGTTCGCGTTGAGGACAACCGCACCAAGTACTACAAAAGGAAAGCGATCAGATTGGTGAAGGTGGTGTGGGACGAAAAGACGGGCGATTCTACATGGGAAGTGGAGGATGCCATGAGGGACTTGTACCCTCACTTATTTCCGGGTAAGTTTTAAATTTTCGAGGACGAAAACTTTTGTAGTTAGGGAGAATGTCAGACCTCGTAATTATGCACCCAAAACCCCTCCTGTCAGCTCATTTAAAACGCACCCAAAACCCTCTACACAGACGCCAGGTGTCAAGAAAAGAGGATCTGAAATCAGATAGTGGGATGCAGGTGTCAGCAGAAGAGCGGACGCTCGTTTTACGTGGGAAGAAAATAATGATTTTTTTTGAAACCTCCTTCGCACTCTCTCTGCATGCACCCTTCTTCTTCCAAAAATCTGATCTTTCATTTTCTCCTTCTTCTCTCTAGTAAACTCTCCCTTCTCTCTACTGCAACTCATCTTTCTCTTCTCCGATCCTCATTCAGAGACCATAGGAGCACTCCCGGCGTCTCAAGCTTCACTTTGAACCGAACAAATCTGAGTTCTGAAACTAGTAAGTTTCTTTATGCCTAGCCGTTAGTTTCTCTGATACATGCAAACCCAGCTTCGGTTGCATGCTGTTATCCTGTCTGAGTCTCTGTTGGTTTATTGGATGTTTGAATTAGTTTAAAGAGGAGTGGAACGTAAGGGTAGAAGGGAACTCAGTCAGACGAAGAGTATTTTACCTTAGTACGTTCGTTCACTTTAAGAGGTAAGGGAAGCTTATTTAATTTAATTTGATTTGTTGCTGTTGAACTGTCTGAATGTTCGTTTAGTTCATTGAATGAGTTTGATGCATGATGGTTGAAATGATTGTATGGGATGAACGTTCGTTTATTGGATGAGATGAAATGAAATATGAATGGATTAGGTTATAATGTATGAAATATATGAAACTTATATGATATGTGTTGTATGAGATATGAAAATTGATTATGATAGGAATTTTATAAAGTTCTGAAGTTATGAAGTTATAAGTTAAGAAAAATGAGTTTGAATGTAAAAGATTTTGTATATGAGATATCACTATAATAAAGTACGTTCGTCACTGAATGGTCATTGACCGTTCGGTTTTCCTAGTAAACTTAGTTGAAACGGGATTCTTTCATTTGGAGAGAATCCTATTGTAGGACGAGCGCCTTCGTGTGGTAATACTATGCTTGAGCGTTCGTCCAAGCATAATGGGGCCTGACTATAATGTGATACACCTAATATATGTATATATACTTGTATATTACCGTTGTTCGTAAACACCACTTCAATAGTAACTTAATATAATTATCGACCCTTTCATTATAAGTTCATTAGTGCTCGGTCTCACACCTAGCGTTCGTAAGGAGTAGTGCTCAGTCTTATACCAAGCGCCCGTACCCCTTTCCTGTATGATCAATCTTGATAAAATAGCGTTCGTCCAAATTTTAAGTAACATATTCGTACCATGCTCGGTCACTGACTGGCATTCGGTTTCTGTATAGGAATGATTCTAACAATGGTCATTTAACGATCTGACGTGTCTACCTTCATTGGATCCGGCCTTGAGCCCCTGTACTTAAGTTATTGTTTGAGTATGGGTTTGAATTCACGGGAGTCAGTTCATTTAACTGATTCACTATGTAAATAACGTTCATCATTTATGGTATATTGTTGTACTCGAGCTATTCTCAAAACCTAAAAGTAATTCTCTTGGTCTTATTCCATTCTGGAACGAGAGGTTTTATCGGTCTCGTTTTTATCGTTCGTTCTCGTTATGAAGAGGGCAGAACGTTCGTTATTTTATATGTTTAGAAAAGATGATGGAAATGACACCTAAGTGAAAGGTTATGAAGGATGAAGAGTATATGATATGAATGTAAGATTTTGGATTTGAACGAGCGTTCCGGGGAGGAACGACTCTTGGATGAAAATTGGAATTTGGTAAAGTATGAATGTGGTAATGCTTAGCTGGCGGTTCATCCTGATGTTCCGTGAGTACTCGTCCTCACGTAGAGGAGGGTAGATCATGTGTGGGAACGGCAGGAGGTCCTAGTCCTTAGGGGTACTTTGGACGGAACGGACTAACCTCGGGTGGCAGCTAATGAGAATTCCAGTTATTACATCACCCGGGTGCACGAACGTCGTAGCTACACAGAATTCATACAGTTCGGACGGTCAGTCTAGTAATAGGCCTTGTTTGTATAAGTATGTTGAATTGTACTTGATGTGTTTGAATTGATAAACGTATGTTATTTTCTTGAATTAAATTACATAAGCTTACCTTGCGTTTTCCTTGTGTTGTCTTGTTGTACGTCCGTCTTGTTTTGCAATGATCATCCGTGTGGATGTGAGCAGATGGAAGCGCGCTACTTGAAGAGGCGCTGGAAGAAGAATTTTTGGAAGACGCGAACCTCGTAGACGTGGAAGTAAAGGCCGAACAGTAGGACGTTCATTTGTAGTTAGTAGTTTAGCATGAAGTGACCGTTCGGTCACTTCCTTTTCCTTTTGTTATTTGACCGATCAATAATTTAACTTTTGTAAGTCGTTCGGTCATGTTTCCCTTGAATCTTGTATAGTTTACTTTTGGATGTTACAATTTACATTAAAAAAAAACTAAAAATTTTATATATGATTTAATTATTGATAGTTCAATAATTTAAAATAATAAAGAACCATCTGTTAGATGTATGTATTTTCTTTTATAATTATAAGTGTATTAAATTACATATTCATTTTAGTTATATTAGCTATAATGATAAAATATAGAAATGAGTTAAATATGTTTTTGGTCCCTTAACTTTCAGTTAAAATTGGAATTAGTCCCTCTTCAAAACTTTGGCCTAATTTAGTTCCCAAACTTTAGAAATATGTGAATTTAGTCGTTTTAACTAAATTTTGTTAGGTTTATTTGATGTTTCAAGTGCGTTTTATGATAGTATCTGAGTTGTTTACACCTTTTGACACATTTTTGCTTTAATATTAATTGAGAAATGTGTTTGAAACATCAAATAAAGTTAACAAAATTTGGTAAAAAGGACTAAATTAATGCATTTCAAAAGTTTTGAAACTAAATTAGTCAAAAGTTTTGAAGAGGGACTAATTCTAATTTTCACTTAAAGTTAAGGGATCAAAAACATATTTAACCCTATAGAAAGTATGATCATTGGCTCCTCTAAAAATAGAGGTTTATTTATGTATCACAAAATATAAATTTTATTATAGTTTTAACATGGTTTTTCATGTTTTATATTCTTTTGTTGTGTTTTATTTTTTTAATAAATTTTTATGTGATGTTTAGATATTCAAATTTTCCTTATTTTAAATATAAAGTTAAAAATTATCAATATTTATTTTTCAACTTAAATATTAATATAATATATTTTTAGATATTATGGATAATTAATTATTTAATTTATAATATTATAGATATTATATATATATTATATGAAATTAATTATTTAGTTTTATGTTTTTGTTATTATATATAATTATGTGGTTTTATTTAAAAAATTAATCTTAATATATAATTAATCTTTAAAGTTTTGCCTTTTGTAACATCACATTTTTAATAGTAAAATACTACTAAAATGAATATTACATATAGGATAAATTAACTAATATAAGGAACAAACCTACTAAAGACAATATCTACACCTGTAGATTCGTTCGACTTCTATACTGAATCCCCCCGATCACCTACCGCTGAAGTAACTAAAACAAATGTTTCCCTAAGCTCACACCAATCAAGTGATCATCGCATGAAAACATACAAAAAAAAGACAACAGAAAAGTAAGGGTAAGCTAGTTTAAATAAAAGAAAACGATTATATTTATCAACTATATTTCATATAATTATACATAGTCATTTTTAACATGAAATACTTGATGCGAGACACTATATAAGACCTGTGTAAAATAAAAATATGTTTTTATTTTACTATATTTTGTGTTACTAAATAATTAATTATGATATGTATTTGTGTAATGAAAATATTAAGAAAGTGAATAAAATAAATTAATTAGAACTAATTTTATCTTAATTTTTGAAAATTGTTTGAAAGAATAGTTAAGTAATGTTTCCTAGTTGTTTTATTTTCATTGGTGGGGAAGTATGGGTCTTATAGTGATAAAAATAAAATAATGGTGAGAAGGCATTGTTGGGTGGAGCACGTGAATGTGTAAGAGGCTTGAAGGGAATTGTCTAAAGTTTTATGCATTTTGACTTTTCATGTTTTTGATAGGAGAGAAAATATAGTTTTATAATTGTCCTTCCTCTTTTTGCATGATTTGAGTTTCTGAAGGTGACCATGTCGTCAGTAGGTGTTGAAATATTTTCCATAGCTTGGCTTCTTTTGTTTTGTAGGTGTTTCGGTGTAGATATTGTTCGGTGTGTCTTTGTTGCTCCTGGCTGTCTGGGACGCTTGCTCTTTTCCAATTGTTGTTGTTCATACTCGCCAAAGGAGGGGGAGGTACCTGCAAAGATACTCCGACGCTCAAGTCAGATGTGGGTTATGGAGCCTCAGCTCTCAAGAGAGCGATTATGATATTGCTCTCAAATATTATTTAGGGTCTCTAGACATAAAGAGAACGTACCTGAACTTTTGCCCTGTCATTGTATTTATAAGCAAAATAAAAATAACCACCTTACCTAAAAATGTGGTTAGTGGCTTATAAATATCTTAACCGTTTAAGATATTTTATGTAATAAATATAATATCTAAGATATTTTATGTAATAAATATAATATCTAAGATATTTTATGTAATAAATATCTTACTACATAACAGTAGGGTTTTGGATAGATTATAGAGTTAAGTAAAGAAACATATAGTTAAGTTGCATGGTGCATATAAAACATGAGTGAGGACTTAATGAGAACCCTACCATTTTTCTTATATAAACTCTAGTCTTTGTGAGAGAGTGGAGGAATATACAGATACTATGCTAAATCATAGGTTGGGAGTGTAGTTTTGAATTGTGGGAAGCACTGTTGCTACGCAAGGAAAGGAAGCCATCTTTGGTCTTTGCTTTGAACCTCAAGGGGTTGTGGAAACTCACTGGAACTAGAGGTAAGGGGGGGAAACTAGGATTTATATAACTGTATGCATGTTGGGGTAGTTAAAAACTAGACTATATATGTATGTTTGATGGTGCATGTATATGGTATGATGGGTAGAAGGTAAGGGGAGCTAGATTTATTTCTTTGATTGTTGAAATAATCTGTATTTGATGCAAATCTGGGAAGAAGGGGATGAAATTGGGGTTCCTGGAAATCTGGTGCGATTCTGCAAAATTCTGCAGAACGCGCGTTCGTCCAAATGGCTCGACCAATTAGTGGTCGGCCAAAATACTATGAGCGTTCGATATTATTTTCTGATGTACCCAGCGTTAGCGTTCGTCCTTGGGTGAAAGTAGTAACATATTAGACGTTCGTCCCAACAATGCTCGACAATAGTGGTCGGCCAAATAACCATTCGGTCTTGTATCCTCCAGTAACGAGCGTTAGCGTTCGTGCTGGGCTTGTTTTGGTGAGCGTTCGGCGATTGGTCGTCGTGTATGGGTGACTGTAGTGTTCGGTTGAATCTAGTATTATGAGGCTTGAATCCTGAGCATTCGATTTTGATGTTTTAGTGATTTAAGCATTCGATCTAAATTTGATATTCTTAGGTTTGAATCTTGAACGTTTGGTTTTTGGGTATAAGTGAGCGTTCGGTTTTAAGTTGCTTATTCTTAAGTTTTGGATCTTGAACGATCGGCTTTGGGGTATTAGTGATTAATGAGCGTTCGGTCGTTAGTTTCGGCTGATCGGTTAAGTTTTGATTTTAGCACCGTTCGGTTAGCTGCTAATTTATGTCGTTCGGTCAGGGCTTCTTTTTAATACCGTTCGGTTGATACCTGAATTGATAGTGTCCGGTTAAGTGTGAATTTAATACTGTTCGATTAAGTTATAATCATTCGGCCAGGATTCTAGACGATCGTCCAGTATTTTAGGTGTTCGGCAAAGTGACTTAGGGGTTCGACCAAGTATCAAAACGTTCGTCCTAAAGGTGTCCGGATTAATAGTTTTTGATTTTGAGTGTTCGGTATATAGATATTAGTGAGTGTAAGCGTTCGTTCTTAACTTGGAATTCTTGGGTAGCAATCTTGAGCGTTCGGCTTTAAATTGGTATTCTTAGGTTTGGATCTTGAACGTTCGACCTTGGTTTAATTGTGATTGTGAGCGTTCGTTCTCGATGATGTTAATCCTCAGGAGGTACTCGTCAAAGGTAGTGTTCGAACTAGGCTTAATCTTTGAGCGTTCGTCCGAATAGTGCTCGGTTTTAACGTTCGGCCTGATAGTGTTGAATCCAGTAAGGTGTTCGGTTTAGTGTTCGTCCAAATAGCGTTTGGTGAATAGTGTCCGTCCAAATAGCGTTCGGCGAATATGTATGAATCCGTAATTTCTTTGGTAGTATTTTAAAACAATTATTGTGAATTGTTGGTTATTTTCTTGATCTAATATTGGTTTATTTATACATGTTATTGAGAATATGTACGAATCCGTGATTGAGCACATTTATTTTTGTTTGATGTTGGTACATACACTATGTTATTTACTTGTAACTTCGTCTGTCTTATGAGCATTTTAATATTATAATAAATGCGAGTCTCGCATGAGATTGAGATTCGAGTGTCACCTTCTTCTGCGCGAGGAGGTGAATGTCTCGCCTAATGACTTCGGCTCGTGTTGAGTATAGTGCATCGTTACACGTAGTATCGATGTTTTTACTCGTTATTCCTTGAGGAGTCGGGGAGATAGGTCTGAAGTCACAATGGAAGACGACTCGAGTCGCCTGTTATTGAGAACAGGTTATGACGACGAATTACAAGGAAAGAACATTAGTTTATGAAAGACTAGTCTGCAATGTCATATGTGTCGATTTATATTAAGTCATGGAAATTGTTATAGTTTATATGTAATGGGTTTATGATGTGTTTTTTTTATATGATACTTCTGGTTACTCACCCTTGCATGTTGTGGTTGTGGTTTCCACCTACGATGATCGTACTTGTACGGGAGTAGATGGTATTGCAGATAAAGCTGGATTGGAATAGCTTTTCGAGAGAGACAGGAAATAAAACTTGTTGGGATTTTTATAATGTTTTCTTATTTATGTTTGTTTGGTTTTGTTATTTTAAGGAAACAATTAAGATTTTGTTTGTTGTAATGTATGAACTTATGATGTGTGTATGGTTTGTTTATGTGGTGTATTGTTTAAAAAAAAAACACTTTCATAAGATTCATGCTTCAAGATTATTATTATTAGGTTTAATCCTTTTCGACATCCCTATTTATGTACGAATGTCTTAATTGGGTCCTCGTTTTTTAAAGTGTATCAAAATGGTCCCTAATTTTGAAAATTGATATCAATTGAGTCCTTTCCGTTAAGTTGGCTGGACGACGTTAAAAAAATTGATGAGTGGATGCTGAGATGACGAACGAACGCTCGTCCACCAGCGAACGAACGCTCGTCCACCAGAGAACGAACGCTCGTCGACCTCTTACTGCTGGACGACCGTTTGTTCCACACTGGACGACCGTTCGTTCGGTGGTCGACGAGCGTTCGTTTGCTGATGGACGAGCGTTCATTCGCTGATGGACGAGCGTTCGTTCGCTGGTGGACGAGCGTTCGTTCGTCATCTCAGTATCTACTCATCAATTTTTTTAACGTCGTCCAGCCAACTTAACGGAAAGGACTCAATTGATATCAATTTTCAAAATTAGGGACTATTTTGATACACTTTAAAAAACGAGGACCCAATTGAGACATTCGTACATAAATAGGGATGTCGAAAAGGATTAAACCTTATTATTATTATTAATATATTCTATAAGGGGTGTTACACACTACACTGACTTTGACCGTCCGGACTTAGAATGATTGCCGAGCTATGACGGGTCATGCACTCGGGGTGGCCTCTACTGCTTTGCAAAGCTATTGCCAATGGGTTTCACCCTACCACTCTCACGAGGTTAGTCTGTTCCGGGCCTTGAGGCAACCATACTTTAAAACCACATACTTTCATTCACTTTGAATCATATACTTTTATGTGTAGTTAAAATCCATGTTATCTTCTATTATATAATACAATACACTCTCAAACATACTTCATAAACCAAACAACACTCAACATAGTACAAAACAAGATGATAGAAAAAGATAGTAAACTAAACTCAGCACTTTCGCACAGCGCACCCCATTCGCTATGCGAATCATCAGACAGAGAGCAACCCTCTCCAATCACTCGCACAACGCACCAATTTGCTGTGCAAATGACTGAACAGAGAGCACCTCGCTGTAAGGACTCGCTGTGCGAAACCATCCGCACAGCGAGTCTGCATAATCTGCAGAACGAAATTCTACATAATAATGAAACTCATACACCACTCACCAATTCTAACTATTTTTCCCAACTTCTAACACCCCTAGATTGTGTTATATACCTAATTAGACTTGTCTAAGTGATTCTAAACCTTCCTACCACCAATCTAAAGAGATTATGAACCAAAACCTATTCTAGAACATCAAATTTCTCAACTTAAAGACCCAAATTCCATTCTACCACTTTGTACATATTTTTGACCATTTTGATGACTCAAACAAGTCACATCTGACTTACCTAAACTGTCCCAGCAAACAAATTGAGCCCTTAACCTCTAATTCTCATTTCCACTACCTTACTTCCTCTAAATGACTCTAAACAAGCATAATTCACTTCACTTTCTATCTAATCACTACTATAACATATTATTCACATTTAATATGTTGAATTACAGCTACGCGCACCATCCAACTCAGTTCACAATCATCATTTCACACTTTCATGATTTGGCATTCAAAGAACAAATAATTTAATCTACTAAAAACCTAAGATTCAACTCAAATAGCACCATAACACAGAATTTATCATACACACATGTCATACTACTAATTAAAACAAAATTCTAGCTTCCATTACCTTGACTCAACAGCTCACCCCCTCTAAACGCTCCGCGGATTACTTGCGGTACAAGGAACTCTCAGAAAACCTACAATTCACCGATTAACAGTTGGAACCCAACCTTAGAATCACTAGAAATTTAGGAATTCAAGAAGATGAACACCTGGTTCATGCAAGAGCAGAATCATCTACAAAAGTTAAGAACCCTAAAGGCCAAGAAATAGGGTTTTTCACTTACTTGACCAAATCCAAAAATTAATCGGTTAAGATTGAAGCCTTCAACGACAAGATCGCCTAGGCACCTCCTGATCGTCGAACAGATAACTCAGTAGAGAGAAAATCTAGAGAGAAGGCAAATAACTTTATGTGAATAGTGTTCTAGAGAGATAGAAGTGTTTTAGATAATGAACCGAACTTTAGAAAGTTATATTTATATCATAAGATTATTTTAAAGTAACTTGCTCGTCTCATTATTTTAATACACCTATCTATTCTAATACTCTATTTTCTAGGTTCTTACACCTTTTATATTTTTCTTAAAAAATTAAACTTTTTAATACTTTGTTAAAATTAATTAATATTAATTCATAATTTTCTTTTTAATAAAGGCAATTGCTAAACACCAATAACGTATTTAATATAATTAATCATTAACATGCTACTTATTCAATAATATTTAAACATGAATTATAAGATGATTTGATGAAACTTAACCAAATTTCCACATCTTATTACATATTAAGGCCTAATTTAATAAATTATTCTCTTATAAATTAAATTAATGTATATCTTTAGGAATTAAAAGTAACCATTTACTTCAACTAGTAGGGATTAATTGGTCTCTAAATTCAACAAATCCTCAAATTAGTTTATAAAAAGATAACTATTCTTATCTAGTTAATTTTAATTTAATTCAATTTGTGTAGTTTTATTTAATCTTCTACGCATTATACAATAAAGTTAATATATATTTTTATTTAAATAGTTTAGTTCTATGTTTTTTATCAATTTTAATGTTATACCTTTCATTAACCTTTCTAATAAATTTTATTCAAGTGTTATATTTTATTTGATTTATTTAGTATTAAAAAATTTTATATATTTAAATTAAGTAACTTTTTTTGTTATCTGAGCATCATGATTATTATTTTATTTATGTCATCTTATTTACTTGGGAGAAGATAAGCTGTCTGAGTAATGTTACAGTACTTTTATCAGAACTTAGTTTTTTTTTTCAATTTGAATAAAATTCTCCTTCTTCCCTCACGGCCTCGACGGAAGAAACCCTACTCTTTCTTTTCTCTTAAACCCTCTCTGCCTCGCCGGAAAAGCACATTTCTTGCCTTGCGAACCACTTCTTTGCCGTGTAATCGACACAAGCTTTATTCTAATTGAAATCATAATTCTGTCTTTAAATTTTCTATACAAATTCAATATTATAAGAATTTGGTGTTCTTGTTATGCTATAAGAATTTGGTGTTCTTGTTATGCTGTAAGAATTTGGTGTTCTGTCTCAATAACCTTTCCTTCTTGTAATATTTTTGTTCTTTTTGTCATTTTCAGATATGTTATGGTGTGTTATCTGAGTGGTTGAAGCGTTAAACATGGCACTTTGCCTCCCTCTTTCATTCAGCAATCCCAAACCAGTTGCTTCCCTAAGTTCCAGTTTCGTTCATGGCGGAACAAAACCTTCATCTTTTTCAATCAACGAGAAATTGAAATCGGGTAACCGTCTCCAAAATGTCTCTGTTTCAATTTCTTGTTCCTCTATAAAACTTGTCCATGACCGTGCACTCGATAAGCATGTTGTCATATAGGGTTAGGTTTGTTCAAAAGTTAAAAACTTTACTTCTCTCTAAATCGAAACATTATATTCCAGTTCGTGTAAATGCCGTTCTTATCTTGGTCTTCCCAAGCCTCGTTCTATACTTTCTATGATTCATAAATATCCATCCATTTTTGAACTCTTCAATATGTCATGGTCTCCCAAACCACTCAATGCTACCAAGTTACATCCCAAACTGTGAGTTCGATTGACCCCAGCTGCGGCAGCTGTTGCTGCTGAGGTACTGGCTTTTCAATCTTCCATTTCCAACATGTTGGCTGCGAACTCAATGCTACCAAGTTACATCCCAAACTGTGTGTTCGATTGACCCCAGCTGCGGCTGCTGTTGCTGCTGAGGAACTGGCTTTTCAATCTTCCATTTCCAACATGTTGGCTGCGAAACTGCAAAAGCTTCTTATGCTATCTTCTGGCCGCAAGTTACTTCTGTCCAAATTGGTTCACTTTGCTCCACATCTTGGTCTCCCTCCTAATTTTAGGTCCAGGTTGTACAATGATCATCCGGAAAAATTCAGGACTGTTGACACGTTCAGCACGAGGCGGCAAACACTTTGCCAAGTTGACATCCCAAGATACACGCTCAAGTGCATGGCCATAGGACGTGTCAACAGTCCTGAATTTCTCCGGATGATCATTGCACAACCTGGACCTAAAATTAGGAGGGAGACCAAGATGTGGAGTAAAGTGAACCAATTTGGACAAAAGTAACTTGAGGCGAGAAGATAGCATAAGAAGCTTTTGCAGTTTCGCAGCCAACATGTTGGAAATGGAAGATTGAAATGCCAGTTCCTCAACAGCTACAGCAGCCGCAGCTGGGTCAATCGAACACAGAGTTTGGGATGTAACTTGATAGCATTGAGTGGTTTGGGAGGCCATGACATATTGAAGAGTTCAAAAATGGATGGATATCTATGAATCATAGAAAGTATAGAACGAGGCTTGGGAAGACCAAGATAAGAACGGCATTTACACAGAATATGAACTGAAATATAATGTTTCGATTTAGGGAGAAGTAAAGTTTTTAACTTGTGAACAAACCTAACCCTATACTTCATGGACAAGTTTTATCGAGTGCACGGTCATGGACAAGTTTTATAGAGGAACAAGAAATTGAACAGAGACATTTTGGAGACGGTTACCCGTTTTCAATTTCTCGTTGATCAAAAAAGATGAAGGTTTTGTTCCGCCATGAACGAAACTGGAACTCAGGGAAGCAACTGGTTTGGGATTGCTGAATGAAAGAGGGAGGCAAAGTGCCATGTTTAACGCTTCAACCACTCAGATAACACACCATAACATATCTGAAAATGACAAAAAGAATAAAAATATTACAAGAATGAAAGGTTAATGAGACAGAACACCAAATTCTTACAGCATAACAAGAACACCAAATTCTTATAGCATAACAAGAACACCAAATTCTTATAATATTGAATTTGTATAGAAAATTTAAAGACAGAATTATGATTTCAATTAGAATAAAGCTTGTGTCGATTACACGGCAAAGAAGTGGTTCGCAAGGCAAGAAATGTGCTTTTCCGGCGAGGCAAAGAGGGTTTAAGAGAAAAGAGAGTAGGGTTTCTTCCCTCGAGGCCGTGAGGGAAGAAGGAGAATTTTATTCAAATTGAAAAAAAAAACTAAGTTCTGATAAAAGTACTATAACATTACTGAGACAACTTATCTTCTCCCAAGTAAATAAGATGACATAAATAAAATAATAATCATGATGCTCAGATAACAAAAAAAGTTACTTAATTTAAATATATAAAATTTTTGAATACTAAATAAATCAAATAAAATATAACACTTGAATAAAATTTATTAGAAAGGTTAATTGTAACATCCCAAAATACAGTAATAACTATAATTTAGAATTAATTATAATTAACAGTTAAACCATGCAGTCTTACACTAATATTAAACTTTCAAAGCCGAACGACTTAAGTACAGAGTTAAATACAACACAACAGTATTAAAAAGTTCAGAGATGAACGGTTTTACAAAACATTAACCGAACGTTCAAAAAGCTAAACAGAAATACTAACGACTAAAACCTAACGAGCGCTCTAGGGCTCGGCTTTAACTTCTACTTCAACCAGATTGGCGTCTTCCAAATTTTCTTCATCCAACGTTTCTTCAAGCAACGCCTCTCCGTCTGCTCACATCCACACGGATGATCATTGCATAGACAGGACGGACGTACAAGTACGATCGACAACACAAGGAAAGAACACAGGGTAAGCTTATTGAATTTAATTCACAAGTCATTCATACAAATCATCATATCAACAATCATAAGAATATCACCACACATACAATTTATTCAAAACTCTCATAAGACAGACCGTCCGGACTGTATGAATCTATGTATCTACAGGCGTTCTTGCACCCGGGTGATGTAGTAACTGGAAAACATTCAACAGCTGCCACCCGAGGTTAGCCCTATCAGTCCAAAGTACTCCTAAGGACTAGGACCTCCTGCCATTCCCACACATGACCTACCCTCCTCTATGTGAGGACGAGCACTCACGAAACCTCAGGATGAACTGCCATCAGTAGCTTTACCATAGTCATACTATACAATTTCCAATATTCAAATACATGAGTCGTTCCTCCACGGAACGCTCGTTCAAATTCCACAACCATAGTTTCACCTCATATACTGTTCATTCTTAATAACTTTCCAATTTAACATCATTTTCATATTCCATTTTAGTTTCACAAAAAGACGAGCGTTCAGCCCCTTTCATAATGAGGACGAACGTTAACATGATACAGAGAAGTTCTCGTTTCTGAATGGAAGGAAACGAACGTCTTTCCAAGGACGGACATTATGACCACTTGAATCAGTTAAATGAACTGATTCTAGAACGATTCAAATGATACTTAGAATGATTTAAGTATAATAACTATAGATCGAATCCAAATGGATAATTACACAACAAGACGTTTAGATACTGATATCGAGTACGATTTAATAAAAGAAACTAACCGCCAGTCAATGACCGAACGCGGTAATAGATATTTATTACATATTTGGATGAACGCTATTTACGTATGTTTGGTAATCAAGTGTAAGGATGAGCATTCGGTATAAGACCGAGCGCCACTCATAACGAACGCTTCGGTTCGAGACCCATCGCTGATGTGAAATATAAATAGAAATAGAAATTTATAAGATAACAATAGGGAAGTGAATTATTTTAAGAATGACTAAGTATAGAAATTTGTATTTTTCAAGCTTCTCAAATTCTCACATAATACTCAGAGCACCTACGTTTGGCCGAACGCTCAGACGTAAGACAAATATAAGAGGGCGTTCGTCCTAAATAAGTATTCTTTCCAAATGAAAGAATTCTGTTTTTCAAGGGAATTACGAAAATACCGAACGGTCAAGGACCGTTCGATAACGAACGTTCATTATCATAGAATTTCATCTTCAAATTTTCACTTACAGTAAACTCATTTTTCATTATAAACTTTCATACATTTAACTACCCATATCATAGCACATTTCATAAATTCCATATATCATCTCATCATCTAAATCATATACCAAAGATCAAATAACACAGATTTCATGCTTCGTAAACTCACATACGTCATACAGCACAACACATACATATGAATTAAACTTAATAAGCTTCCCTTACCTGGATTCGTGAACGAACGTCCTAACGTGCAAATCTGGATTTGCCCAACTACCACTTCTATCCTCAGATCACTCAACTCTTGCGAACTAAAACCATTTACAGAATCAAAATTTGATTCAGACAAAGAGAATGCAGGTAACCAGGTTTGGTTTTGCATGAAACCTAAGAACGAACGATTGATGGAAGAAACTTACCAGATTCAAAACTCGAACTTGTTCGGTTTAATGGAAAGCTTAGGACGTCTGGATCTCTTCTACGGTCTCTGAAATTGGATCGGAGAAGAAGAAAGTGAGTTACGGTAGAGAGAAGATGGAGGTTTCTAGAGAGAAGGTAGAGAATTGGAAATCAGAATTTTGGGGAAGAAGACGAAGCATGCAGAAGAGTGGGAAGAGAGTTTTTCAGAAAATCATTTTCCCTTCCCACGTAGGACGAGCGTCCATTCTCCTGCTGCCACTTGTATTCCACTAACGATTTCGAATGTTCCAAAAGTGACACTTGGCAGTTGCATGCAGAGTGGGTGTGAGTGCGTTTTAATGGCACTGAACGTGCGGCGTGGGTGCATTTAATGGTGGTCAGAGTGTGGGGTTGGGTGCGTTTCTTAATAAAAATCTGAATAGGGTTTTTGGGCATTAATACGTGATTTGACAGGTGGAGGCTGGTTAAGTTTTCGAGGTCTTACATTCTCCCTAACTAAAAAAAATTTTCGTCCTCGAAAATTCAAACTTACCAGGAAATAGGTGAGGGTACAAATCCTTCATGGCGTCCTCTACTTCCCACGTAGAGTCATCCGTCTTCTCGTCCCACACCACCTTCACTAACCGAACGACTTTTCCCTTGAAATACTTAGTGCGGACGTCTTCAACACGAACTGGCTTCATCTCGAACGTTCGGTCTTGACGAAGACGAACGTCCTCGAGCTCCAATATGTGCGAGGGATTTGCTATGTATTTCCGGAGTTGGGAAACGTGGAAGACAGGATGAAGGTTGGACAATTGAGGAGGCAAGGCTAGCTCGTACGCTACTGGGCCAATCTTCCTTAGTATTTCATAGGGTCCGACGAACTTCGGAGATAATTTCTTTGGTCTCATAGCTCTACCGACTCCCGTAGTTGGATTCAGTCTAAGGAATACGTGATCACCAGCTTGGAACTCTAACGGCCTTCTTCTCTTGTCAGCATAAGACTTCTGTCTGCTCCTTGACGTTTTCAACCTCTCTTGGATTAATTTCACCTTTTCAGTCATTTGCTGAATGAGCTCAGGTCTAGTCAATACGTTTTCTCCTTCTTGAAACCAGCAAAGTGGTGTGCGGCATTTACGTCCGTAAAGAGCTTCGAAAGGAGCCATTCCAATGCTGGACTGGAAGCTGTTGTTGTAGGTGAACTCTACTAACGGCAGTACTTCATCCCAAACGCCCATGTGATCTAGGACGCACGTCCTCAGTAAGTCTTCGAGCGTCTGGATGGTCCTCTCAGATTGACCATCCGTCTGAGGATGATACGCTGAACTCATTTGTAACTTGCTCCCCAATTCACCTTGCAGAGATTGCCAAAACCGAGACGTGAACCTCGTGTCTCGGTCAGAAATTATGCTTGAAGGCACTCCATGTAGATGAACGATCTCCCGGATGTAAAGCTTTGCTAGATTGGTCATTGACATCTTCAAGTTAACTGCCAGGAAGTGGGCGCTCTTCGTTAGCCTATCCACGATCACCCAAATTGAGTCATGGTTTCTGACCGTACGTGGTAGGTGGGTCACGAAATCCATGGAGATGCTGTCCCACTTCCATTTCGGGATTTCCAACTGCTGAAGTAAACCGCCCGGTCTCTGATGTTCAGCCTTTGCTCATTGACAAGTCAGACATGATGCCACGAAACGAGCGACATCACTCTTCATTCCAGGCCACCAAAACATCTTCCTGAGGTCTTGATACATCTTAGTCATGCCAGGGTGCATGCTAAGACGACTGTGATGGCCTTCCTCAAGAATAATTCTCTTCAGCTCGCCGTCGTTAGGAATGCACGTCCTACCCATATAGCGTAATAGGCCGTCCGTTCCAGCGTTGAACTCCTTGGCTTGATCTGTACCGAGCGCGTTCAGAATCTTTACCAGGTCTTCGTCCTCCCGTTGCTTCATCCTGATCCGGTCGAATACGTTACTTGCTATTCTGAGGTTACAACATTTGATACTGCTCGGCTCCAATTCGAACTGCAACCTTAGGTCTCTAAAGCTCTCCACCAGACTGAGTTCTTTCACCATCATAACTGAGACATGAACTGATTTCCTGCTTAGGGCATCCGCCACTACATTAGCCTTCCCTGGATGGTAGAGTAACTCAAAATCATAATCCTTTAAGAACTCAAGCCACCTCCTCTGCCTCATGTTTAACTCCTTTTGATCGAAGAGGTACTTGAGACTCTTGTGATCGCTGAAGACCTGGAAGGTGGATCCATACAGATGATGCCTCCAAATCTTCAGAGCAAAGACGACCGCTGCCAATTCCAGGTCGTGTGTCGGATAGTTCTTCTCGTGAGTCTTCAATTGTCGAGAAGCGTACGCCACTGCTCGTCTCTCTTGCATCAGTACACAGCCCAAACCTTGATGAGAGGCATCACAGTAAACTTCAAATGGTTTGGCAGTGTTTGGAATCACTAAAACCGGAGCGCTCGTCAACCTCCACTTAAGTTCTTGAAAACTCTCTTCACATCGATCGGTCCAAGCGAACGGGTGATCCTTGCGTGTAAGCTGCGTCAGCGGTGCTACTATCTTAGAAAAACCTTCGATAAAACGCCTATAGTAGCCTGCAAGACCAACGAAACTCCGCACTTCCGTGACCGAACGCGGACTCGCCCACTCCAAAACCGCTCGTACCTTTGCAGGGTCTACAGAGATTCCTTCAGCCGACACAACGTGCCCCAAGAACTGCACGCTCTTCATCCAAAATTCACACTTTGATAACTTGGGGTATAGTTCCTTCTCCTTCAAGATGCCATGTACGATCCTCAAGTGTTCCTCATGTTCTTCATGGCTCTTGGAGTAAATAAGGATGTCATCAATGAAGACCACTACGAACTTGTCCAGATACGGTTTGAAGATTCGGTTCATATAATCCATGAAGATTGCTGGAGCGTTCGTTACCCCGAATGGCATCACCACATATTCATAATGTCCATAACGAGACCTAAAGGCAGTCTTCTGAATGTCTCCTTCCTTTACCCTGATTTGGTGATAGCCCGAGCGTAAGTCAATCTTCGAAAATACGCTCGCACCCTGCAACTGATCCAGTAGGTCGTCAATCCGAGGCAGTGGATACTTGTTCTTGATGGTCAGCTTATTAAGTTGTCTGTAATCAATGCAGAGCCGAGAGCTGCCATCTTTCTTCTTCACTAACAACACAGGCGCCCCCCAAGGTGATACGCTCGGCCTGATGAACTGCTTGTCCATCAATTCTTCAATCTGCTTCTTGAGCTCAACCAACTCCGCAGGCGACATATGATAAGGTTGAACAGATATAGGCGCTGCTGTCGTCACCAAGTCGATCGTAAACTCAACCTCACGAATAGGAGGTAGTCCAGGTACTTCGTCTGGAAAGACTTCAGGGAATTCCTCAATTACCGATCATCCTCCACTCAACTCATTACGAGACGATCGTTCCCAGCTCACTCCTTCAAATCCTTCATCTGAATGCGTCATTACCAGAAAACAGTAGGCGCCCTCCACGATATCTTCCTTCAGCTGACCGAGCGTCACTGACAATTCCTCTTCTTCTTCATCAGGAAAGACTAACTCCTTCTTACCACAGTCTATGAGAATGCAATTGGTAGCCAACCAATCCATCCCCAAAATTACCTCTAAACCTTGAAGAGGTAAGAAGATGAGGTTAACTTTAAATCTACGCCCCTCAACTTCTATGGGACATCTAATGCAACCCATAGATGTTCTAATCCCACCAGCCGCTGGGGTTGACACCACCAAGTCGAACTGTAATTCACTCTCCACTAGCCCCAATTTTTCAACGCACGCCTTCGAGATGAAGGAATGAGTTGTCCCCGAATCATACAATACACAACAAGGCTTTCCAAACAGTAGGCAAGTACTGATGATGAGTGTACCTGAACTAGCAGCTTCAGCACCCGTGATTGCATACACTCTCCCCACTGCCTGCGCACGTCCACCTCTCCCTTGCTGTGTTCTTCCAGCGTTTGACGACCTTGTTACCGCACGGCCTCCCATGTTACACTCATGCTCTAAGTGTCCATTTCTTCTGCATCTGTTGCAATATTTTTCCCCAGATAGTTGAGGACAAGCCCACCGATAGTGCGGTCCTCCACACTGAAAACAGGTCACATTCCTCTACTGCCCAGATTGGCCGACAGTAACCAATGCTTGTGATCCACCAGAGGATTGGGTTGGACGAACGTATGGGGGTCTTCTCACATTAGAAGTATTTCTTGATAAAACCGGCCCCCTACTCAACTGTTGTTTCTTCTGTTGCTCTGCCTCAGCAACGTTCTTTTCTAACACTTTGGCCCTCTCGACCATGGCAGGGAACGATCTAATGCACAGACTGGATATTAATACTTTCAAGTCACTCCTTGGCCCATTTTCGAAATTTCTACACTGCCACTCCCCACTGGTTGCCATGGTATTGAAACGAACCAAGTGCTTGAACTTGTTCGTATACTCAGAAACGGACATCCCCCTTTGTACCAACTGTAGGAACTCCACCTCCTTGGCGAAACGAACACTGTCTGGAAAATACTCTTCATAGAATTTTCTTCTAAATACCTCCCAAGTAATAGGACTGTGAGTGTCTGTCAATATAGCCCTCACGCTCACCCACCAGTGGCTCGCTTCTCCAGTCAGAAGATATTCCGTGAAAGCCAAACGATTTTCATCCGGGCACCTCTTTGCATTAAAGATCCTATCCATATCACGCAGCCATTGATCTGCCTCATCAGGAAGGCACGTCCCACTGAACTTGGCTGGGTGATGTTGGAGGAAGCTTTCCAAGCTCCACTCAGCATGCGGTGTAGCGGTGGAAGAGGACGCTCCTGGCGTGCCTCTGGTAGCAGCAAGAATATCCATTAGCTGCCTCTGAGTAGCCTCAGAGTTGGCGCGAGAGGCCTCCAAACTCTGCAGGGCATTCTCGTTCTGCTGCATCAGAGTGGCGTTCTGCTCCATCAACGTGTGGTTCTGCTGTTGTAACCTCTCTATTACCGTTTCCAACAACCTAGTGTTGTTGGACACATCCGGCTCACTAGGCTGCGGAGGAGGAGGAAGTCTAGGAGCCATTTGTTCTCTGGAAACAGAGAAAAATGAGTGTTAGTCATGTTCAAAGAGTTTCAAAATTACTCATTAAACACACATTAAGCACACAGCAAAAACACAGTGCACTCATAACCTACAGTGTCCTTAAAAGAACAAAACTGCTCTGATACCACTAATGTAACATCCCAAAATACAGTAATAACTATAATTTAGAATTAATTACAATTAACAGTTAAACCATGCAGTCTTACACTAATATTAAACATCCAAAGCCGAACGGCTTAAGTACAGAGTTAAATACAACACAGTAGTATTGAAAAGTTCAGAGACGAATGGTTTTACAAAACATTAACCGAACGTTCAAAAAGCTAAACAAAAATACTAACGACTAAAACCTAACGAGCGCTCTAGGGCTCGGCTTTAACTTCTACTTCAACCAGATTGGCGTCTTCCAAATTTTCTTCATCCAGCGTTTCTTCAAGCAACGCCTCTCCGTCTGCTCACATCCACACGGATGATCATTGCATAGACAGGACGGACGTACAAGTACGATCGACAACACAAGGAAAGAACACAGGGTAAGCTTATTGAATTTAATTCACAAGTCATTCATACAAATCATCATATCAACAATCATAAGAATATCACCACACATACAATTTATTCAAAACTCTCATAAGACAGACCGTCCGGACTGTATGAATCTATGTATCTACAGGCGTTCTTGCACCCGGGTGATGTAGTAACTGGAAAACATTCAACAGCTGCCACCCGAGGTTAGCCCTATCAGTCCAAAGTACTCCTAAGGACTAGGACCTCCTGCCGTTCCCACACATGACCTACCCTCCTCTATGTGACGACGAGCACTCACGAAACCTCAGGATGAACTGCCATCAGTAGCTTTACCATAGTCATACTATACAATTTCCAATATTCAAATACATGAGTTGTTCCTCCACGGAACGCTCGTTCAAATTCCACAACCATAGTTTCACCTCATATACTGTTCATTCTTAATAGGTTTAATCCTTTTCGACATCCCTATTTATGTACGAATGTCTCAATTGGGTCCTCGTTTTTTAAAGTGTATCAAAATGGTCCCTAATTTTGAAAATTGATATCAATTGAGTCCTTTCCGTTAAGTTGGCTGGACGGCGTTAAAAAAATTGATGAATGGATGCTGAGATGACGAACGAACGCTCGTCCACCAGCGAACGAACACTCGTCCACCAGAGAACGAACACTCGTCCACCAGAGAACGAACGCTCGTCCACCAGAGAACGAACGCTCGTCGACCTCTTACTGCTGAACGACCGTTCGTTCCACACTGGACGACCGTTCGTTCGGTGGTCGACGAGCGTTCGTTCGCTGATGGACGAGCGTTCGTTCGCTGGTGGACGAGCGTTCGTTCGCTGGTGGACGAGCGTTCGTTCGTCATCTCAGTATCCACTCATCAATTTTTTTAACGCCGTCCAGCCAACTTAACGGAAAGGACTCAATTGATATCAATTTTCAAAATTAGGCACCATTTTGATACACTTTAGAAAACGAGGACCCAATTGAGACATTCGTACATAAATAGGGATGTCGAAAAGGATTAAACCTTCTTAATAACTTTCCAATTTAACATCATTTTCATATTCCATTTTAGTTTCATAAAAAGACGAGCGTTCAGCCCCCTTCATAATGAGGACGAACGTTAACATGATACAGAGAAGTTCTCGTTTCTGAATGGAAGGAAACGAACGTCTTTCCAAGGACGGACATTATGACCACTTGAATCAGTTAAATGAACTGATTCTAGAACGATTCAAATGATACTTAGAATGATTTAAGTATAATAACTATAGATCGAATCCAAATGGATAATTACACAGCAAGACGTTTAGATACTGATATCGAGTACGATTTAATAAAAGAAACTAACCGCCAGTCAATGACCGAACGCGGTAATAGATATTTATTACATATTTGGACGAACGCTATTTACGCATGTTTGGTAATCAAGTGTAAGGATGAGCGTTCGGTATAAGACCGAGCGCCACTCATAACGAACGCTTCAGTTCGAGACCCATCGCTGATGTGAAATATAAATAGAAATAGAAATTTATAAGATAACAATAGGGAAGTGAATTATTTTAAGAATGACTAAGTATAGAAATTTGTATTTTTCAAACTTCTCAAATTCTCAAATAACACTCAGAGCACCTGTGACATCCCAAATATATACATCATGCATATATAATAAAGACGTCATCATGCATAATACAGAAAAGCAGTCAAGAGTAATTAAGGATTACAGTCATCCTTAATAAATAGTGCGGAATTGACAACTAGAGTATTGGAATTTCCCATGGAAATTACAGAAAATTTAAAACTTAAAATACACGAAATGTCCTTCCAAAATAAAACAAGTTCACGAAATAAAAACTAGTAAGTTTAGGCTGCAGCACTGCCGTCTTCATCTAGAGCTGCTCCCAAAGTTTCCTCTCCACCATCTGCTCCCATCCAAGTGGATGATCATCACCAAAGAAACATACACAGGCAATACAAACACGCAAGGGTGAGCTAGATATAAAAACATGTTATACAATCTTACATGACATGCAAAGGTCATTCAAACATGGTAAATTGACATCACAAGACTTTGTTTCTTTATACCCAACTTGTTACTTTATAGACCGACTCGTCCGGACTAGAATGATTACCGAGCTATGGCGGGTCTTGCACTCGTGGTGGCTTTATGGAACTTGGGCATTACCGCCCTGGCACTACCGCCCTGGCACTACCGCCTGGTGGAACTTTGGGCACTACCGCCCGACCACAGTCACGAGGTTAATCCGTTATCACTCACCTTGGATCATATGGAAGCACCCAAGACTAGGACCTCCTGCTACTCCTCACCACATGGTTCAATCCTCTCTACATGAGAAGAAGGACCATTGGAGTTTCAGGATGACCCCCAAAACTGAGCTACCATGTAATCATTCTATACAACCCCAAAACACCACCATGTATCCTCTCCTTGAGGATCATGGAATTACGTACATGAATCATACTGTTACTTTGAACCTTAACCACAATTATGAATAATCAGATACCACCATATTATCACAACAAATCCAACATATCTCATACATTCACATTTTCACATAAATCACGTCCTAGACAATATTCCAAACATTGGTACATATAATTCAATCCAACCCAGAACAAGAGTAAAGTGAACTTAGAACTCATCACAATTGGTCGAGCACTATTCACCAGTCACCGAACCCTATCTGGACGAACGTCACTATGTTAATTGGACGAACGCCACTATACTAATTGGACGAACGCCACTATACTAATTGGACGAACGCCACTATGCTAATTGGACGGACGAAATGAGATTCAACCCGCTCAAACCGAACGCTATTACTGAGCACTATAACCGAGCGCTATTTGCACGAACGCTACTTGCCGAACATATTTTCTGAACACCATATTCAATTAATCACTATTGGGCCGAACGCTGAGATCGAGTACTTAGGCCGAACGCTACAAACCGAGCACCATATTGAACACTATTTGACCGAACGCTCACATCATAATCATACCAAGGCCGAACGCTCCAGAACGAATATCACGTTGGATTCAATACTACTGAGCCGAGCGCTAAACCATTGGATTCATCACTAATTGGACGAGCGCTCAGAAATTAAAACTCATCAAGACCGAACGCTTACAATCTAAACCTCAGAATACCTAATCCAGATCGAACGCTATAAATCACATAGTAATACCGAACGCTAAAGATTCAAACTTAAGACTATCAATTTAATACCGAACGTTCTGGATTGCTACCAAAGAATACCAACTTAAGAACGAACGCTTATAATCATTATTATACCAAAACCGAACGCTCGAGATTCACACTTAATAATACAACTTAAGACCGATTGCTATTTATAATGAACACTACCAAATATCGTCGAAACCGAACGTTCATTATGGACAATTACTAACTGGGAATTAACATCAGTAAAACCGAACGCTATCTATCATTAATACCGAACGCTTACGATCGGAGCCTGAGAATACCTAGTCCAGATCGAACGCTAACTAACACTGATACATTCAGATCGAACGCTTACCAACTAAACCTCAGAACACCCGATCCAGCTCGAACGCTATTGATTACTATAGATATTAAGATCCAATCTTAGACTATCAAATGATGTACGAACGCTCAACAATGCTACCCGAGAATACGCTTATTCTGACTAATACATCAAGGCGGAACGCTCCTGATTACTTTCCAATAATACCAATTGTGGACGAACGCTTATAAGCACTATTACACCAACACCGAACGCTATTATCACTTATACATGCTCAAGACCGAACGCTAATATTACTAGAGCAGGACGAACGTTAACGCTCGCTACAAAACCGAACGATCGTTACAAAACCGAACGCTCGTATATGTGGGCCGACCAGCAAGCTGAATGAACGTCCAATTTTGACTCACCAAAATTGGACGTACGCGCGTTCTGCAGAAATCTGCAGAATCGCAGAAAACCCAAAAACCCCATTCTTTCACCCTTCTTCCCATATTTGTATCAAACACAATAAATTTCAACAATCAAACAAAAGGATCTAACTCCCCTTACTTCCCAGATTTGCTTCAACAACAATATTCTACCACCACTCATACATATTCATACTAAACAAGATCACTCTACGCACAAATCATTCAACAAATCACTTAATAACACAAACCTCAAATACATAAATTATTTCTACAATCTATAGAAAATATCTAGCTCCCCTTACCTCTTGAAGACTTCCTTGAATCACCTCCAGAGAGTTTGATTTCCTTCCAACTCCAAAAGTTTTCCTCTTCTTCTTTCCCACAACTTGCAGAGCCAAAGCTTCCTTGCAGCTTCAACTTCACCTCTCTCACAAATTTGCTAAAATGATTTTCCTCTAAGCATAACCCATACTCCCTTTTTATCTCCCACAAGCCTCCTTTTTTTTTTTTTAATGGGGAAAATGAAAGCAACGTTTGCTGTCCCCAAGTGGCCAAATGCTACAAAACTGGTGCTTTCCCCCAACGCTCGTTGCTGCCTTTCCTGGTTTGTTTGTTTGTTTTTTTTTTTTTTTTTTTTTTTTACCAACACAGCCGGTTCCTTACATTCTCCCCAACAACAAAAATTTTCGTCCTCGAAAATTTGGTTTATCGAAACAAGTGGGGATAAATTTCTCTCATCTCGTTCTCTAATTCCCACGTAGAGTCGCCCATTCCACTGTTCCAGATAACTTTGACAAGTCTGACAGTTCTTCCTTTAAGTTGCTTGTTTTGACTCTCCTCAATCCTTATTGGTTGCACCTCAATTGACAAATCTTCTCTGACTTGCACATCGTCAACTTCAAGCACATGAGAAGGATCAGACATGTATTTTCTCAGTTGAGATACATGGAACACTGGATGCAAGTTTGCTAACTGAGGTGGCATGGCTATCTCATAAGCTACTGGTCCTATACATCGCAAGATCTGGTAAGGACCAAGATATCTAGGAGATAGTTTCCTAGCACGAATAGCTCTTCCTACACTGGTAGTAGGAGTCACTCGGAGGAACACATGATCCCCAACTACAAATTCTAACGGTCGGCGCCTCCGATCAGCATAGGACTTCTGCCTATTCTGTGATGCCCGCATCCTCTCTTGTATAAGCTTCACCTTCTCTGTAGTCTGCTGAACTATTTCTGGTCCTGTCAAAATTGCTTCTCCATCCTGAAACCAACAAAGAGGTGTTCTGCAGCGTCTCCCATATAACGCTTCAAATGGTGCCATGTCGATACTAGACTGGTAGCTGTTGTTGTAAGTGAACTCAACCAGTGGCAATATCTCATCCCATACCCCTAGGTGATCCAAAATGCAAGTCCTCAACAAATCTTCAAGCGATTGGATCGTCCGCTCAGACTGTCCATCCGTTTGGGGATGATATGCTGAGCTCATCTGGAGTCTGCTTCCCATCTCATTCTGAAGGGTTTGCCAAAACCTGGATGTGAACCTCGGGTCTCTATCTGATACAATACTCGAAGGCACCCCATGTAACCTCACTATTTCCTTAACATACAGTTGCGCCAACTTCGCCATAGACATTCTCAAATCGATTGCCAAGAAGTGGGCACTCTTGGTCAATCGGTCCACTATTACCCATATTGCATCATGTCTTCGAACAGTGCGTGGCAAATGGGTAACAAAGTCCATAGCGATGCTATCCCATTTCCATTCTGGAATTTCCAATGGCTGCAACAAACCTCCCGGTCTCTGATGCTCTATCTTAGCTTTCTGACACGTTAAACAAGAGGCGACGAACCGAGCTACATCTCTCTTCATACCGGACCACCAAAAAGACTCCTTGAGGTCTTGATACATTTTAGTCATGCCAGGATGCATGCTAAAACGACTTTTATGACCCTCCTCAAGGATTAACCTCTTCATTTCTGAATTGCTAGGGATACATACTCTGCCTTTGAACCTTAAGATACCATCAGCCCCCAATGCAAAATCTTTTCCTTGTTCAGTCCCAATCAAACTGGATGATGTTTGGAGCTCAACATCCTTCGACTGCTCTTCTTTAATACGCTTCAATAAGTCATTGGACACCACCAAATTACTGCATCTGATACTATCGGCTTCAAATTCTACCTGCAACCTCAAATCTCTGAAGCTTTTTACCAACTCAAGCTCTCTGACCATTAAGGCTGAAATATGCACTGACTTCCTGCTCAAAGCATCCGTCACCACATTTGCCTTCCCAGGGTGATAAAGGAGATCAAAGTCATAATCTTTAAGAAACTCCATCCATCGCCTTTGCCTCATATTAAGCTCCTTCTGATCAAAGAGGTATTTCAGACTCTTATGATCACTGAACACTTGAAATTTCGCACCATACAGGTAGTGTCTCCAAATCTTCAAAGCAAATACCACAGCTGCCAACTCCAAGTCATGAGTGGGGTAATTCTTCTCATGAACTTTGAGTTGTCTTGATGCATACGCCACTACCTTCTTCTCCTGCATCAGTACACATCCTAATCCCTGATGAGAGGCATCACAAAAAACTTCAAAAGGTTTACCCGTGTCAGGGATAACCAAAATTGGTGCACTAGTCAGTCTTTTCTTTAGCTCTTGGAAGCTAGTCTCACAACGGTCTGTCCAAACAAAAGGTTGATCCTTCCTAGTCAGTTGTGTCAACGGCGCCACAATCCGTGAAAAGCTTTCAATAAAACGGCGATAGTAGCCCGCTAGACCCACAAAGCTCCTGACTTCTGTAACAGTCTTAGGTCTCTCCCACTGAAGTACTGCTTGCACCTTAGTGGGATCAACAGCAATTCCTCCAGCTGAAATCACATGTCCAAGAAAAGGAACTTCTTTCATCCAAAACTCACACTTGGACAGCTTGGCATACAATCTTCTTTCTCTCAGCACTTCAAGTACTGCCCTAAGGTGATCTTCATGTTCTTCCCGAGTTTTAGAATAGACAAGTATGTCATCTATAAAAACCACCACGAACTTGTCTAAGAAGGGTCTGAAAATTCGATTCATATAGTCCATGAATATAGCTGGAGCATTAGTCACACCAAAAGGCATAACGACATACTCATAGTGGCCATATCTGGACCTGAATGCCGTCTTCTGCACATCATCGGCCTTTACTAAAATTTGATGGTAACCCGACCTCAAATCAATCTTGGAAAATACTGTAGCTCCGTGTAATTGATCCATCAAATCATCGATCCTCGACAATGGATACTTGTTCTTGATCATCAACTTATTCAACTGTCGATAGTCAACGCACAACCTTGAGCTACCATCATTTTTCTTTACTAGTAACACGGGCGCACCCCACGGCGAAGTGTAAGACCCGTATTTTTGGATGGTGGGGGACATGGTGGTCACCCACCTCTTTGACTATTAGAATGCAATTATTGAAGTGCATTATTACTGAAGCATAGCAAAGGAGAGGGTCTCTTGTTTTGGACGTCAGGGGAGAGCAACCAGAGGAAGAAAACCATTCATCTCCAAAATTCTCTCACTTCACTCTAGAATTCCAACACCTTGAACCATAGGAATTCTATTCTGATGCTACCATGGCCTCCACGGAGTAGAGGGCTTCACTGCAACCGAACGTTTTCGTCGTTCCGATCGGGGCAGAGTTCTTGACTGTAGGATGGTTGTTCTTGGAGAAAAACCAGGTAAGGGGAAGCTAGATCTGTGTATATAAATTGTAGGAATAATAGGTTTGATATCATATTATGATTATTTGATGAATAATGTTATGTTTAGAGTATCCTTCTTAGCTATGAATCTGTATGAGTAATGGTAGAATTATACTGTTGTAAATCTGGGAAAGAGGGGTGAAACAATGGGGTTTTTTTTCTGGGTTTTCTGAACTCTGGTGCGATTCTGCAGAATTTCTGCAGAATGCACGTTCGTCCAATTTTGGTGAGTCAAAGGACGTTCGTCCCAACAGTGCTCGACCAATGGTCGGCCTAACGTTCGTTCAATTCTGGTGAAACTGGACGTTCGTCACAAATTGTTGAGCGTTCCGTTCTTAACGAACGTCCGCGTTCGTTCGTCTTAGTATATGGGACGCTCGTCCAAATCGTATTTAAACAGTGAATTAATGAGCGTTCGTCCTTAACTTAGTAACTTCGTGGAGTAGTCTTGAACGTTCGGCCTTGGTCTCAAGACGAACGTCCATAGGTTATAAAGAGCGTTCGTTCTTCGAGGATGTTTGATCTTTAAGCGCTCGTCCAAACAGTGATGAATTCAGTATTGGCGTTCAATGGTTTAGCGTTCGGCCTAAGTCATTGATCTTAGCGTTCGGCTCAGTAGTTGAGCGTTCGGCCTTGGTGTTGTTTTAATTATGAGCGATCGGCTGAGTTAGTATTCTTAAGTTTCAATCGTTGAGCGTTCGTCCAAACAATAGTCAATTAGATATAACGTTCGGTTTTAGCGTTCAGTATTTTGGTATAATGAGTGTTCGGTTTTTGGCCAGAAATGAGCGTTCGGTATTAAGTGTTCGGTGTGGATCTTGGACGTTCGTCCTTGGTTTTTGAGCGTTCGTCCTTGGTTTTATGAGCGTTCGTCCTTGGTTTTGTGAGCGTTCGTCCTTGGTTTTATGAGCGTTCGTTCGTGGTTTTTTGAGCGTTCGTCCTTGGTTTTGTGAGCGTTCGTCCTTGGTTTTGTGAGCGTTCGTCCTTGGAGCTCGGTTAATAAGGTTTGGTGTTCATCGGCAGCGTTCGGCCTTTGATGAGGATTGATTCCAGAACGTTCGTTCAGACAGCATCAGAGTTGGAAATAGCGTTCCGCAATAATGCATGAATCCGTGGGAGTATTTTAAATCAATTATTGAGAATTGTTGGTTATTTCCTTGATCCAATATTGGTGTATTTATACATATTATTGAGAATATGTATGAATTCGTGATTGAGCACGTTTATTCTATTGGTTTATTTATACATATTATTGAGAATATGTATGAATTCGTGATTGAGCACGTTTATTCTGTTGGAGGTGGTACATACACTATGTTATTTACTTGTAACTTCGTCGGTCTTTTTAGCATTTTTGCTAGTCTCACGCATGAGACGGAGATTCGAGTGTCACCTTCTTCTGCGCGAGGAGGTGAATGTCTCGCCCAATGACTTCGGCTCGTGTTGAGTATAGTGCATCGTTACGTGTAGTATCGATGTTTTTACTCGTTAGTCCTTGAGGAGTCGGGGAGATAGGTCTGAAGTCGCGATGGAAGACGACTCGGGTCGCCTGTTATTGAGAGCAGGTTATGACGACGAATTACAAGTAAACGACATCAGTTTATGAAAGACTAGTCTGCAGTGTCATGTGAGTCGATTTATCGTGGAAATTGTTATAGTAGGTGTAATGGGTTTATGAGGTGATACTTCTGGTTTTTCATCTTGAATGTTGTGGCTGTGGTTTCCAATCGTGATAATCGTACTGGTACGGGAGAGATGGTAGTACAGATAAATCTAGATTTGGAATAATTCTTCGAGGGAGATGGGAAGTAAAACTTGTTGGGTCTATAGGTAGTAGCGTGCGTTATTATTAGTGACGTTCGGTTTTGGTATTATTTATTTTCAGGTAGCAGGCGTTATTAGGTAACTGTTGATCTTGATGATAGTTGTTCTCAGTTATCTAGTGTCCGATCTTAATTTGGTAACCTGAGGTTTAGCTTGATTACGTTCGGTCAGTACTGAGGTGTTCAGCAGAGTACTCTAGGCGTTTAACCCAGACTCAAGCGTTCTTTATTATAGTGCTCTGTCTCGTAGCGATGGTTCTTAGGGAATGATCTTTATTGGTGATGTTGCTCTGAGGTTGTAATCATTTACAGGGAGTGACCGGTCTTGATATTCGTTGAGGTAGCGATCGATTAATAAATAGTGATTAGTCGTGATGATGCATGATTCAGACAATGATCATTCATAGGTAGTGCTCGGTTTGGATGACGCTTGTCTCAGATAAGGATTGTTAACAATTAGTGGTTGTACATAGGGAACATCCGGCCTCGATGAGGTTACCCTCAGATAGTGTTAAATCCAGTAAAGTGATCAATTAAGTGTTCGTCCGAATGGTACTTAATCTGTGGGGCGCGAGATTTGATCTTTGAGCAATCGTTCGAATAGTGTTTGAAATAATAGTAATTGTTCTAGTAGAGTACACTGTCTTAACGTGAAGTCTAAGTACTTAATCTTACTTAGCGTTTGATCTTTTGGTATGCGACCTAATGGTATTCGGTATAATAGCGTTTGGTGTTTAGTGTCGAGCCTAAGTGATCAATCTTAACGTTCGTGTAAACGGTATTCGATATAATATAAGTTCGTGGTTCTATCGTTTGATTCAATAAGGATACGATATCTGTGTATATATTGAGGTTGAGGGTACTGTAGTAGGATATCTTGATCTGTGGGCTGATTGTGGTCATATTGAGGGGACTAAGAATGAAATCACAAGTGGGGCACCTTCCGTTGATTTGCTCATCAACGTATCATCCGGATGAGAGTTTATTGTGTACTGGGTTAATTATTGGGTACTATGGGATGAGTGTCCAACAGGAATTGTGGTACGTTGGCATGAGGATGTCTGACTTAATTATTATATGATATTTGTATTGAAATAACTATGCACGTTTTATAAATGATGTGTTTCAGGTTAGCTCACCCTTACTTTGCTTGTTTGTGCATGTGAATGCGATGATCGTATAATGTGTGATGTTATACGGGAGCAGTTGAAGGATTGTCACGTGATCCTGTGCAAATGGAGGAAGAGATGGAAGATCGAATTAGAAGGATTCAATGTTATCTTTGCAGTTGCGTCTGAGCTTAAAACTGATGTATAGATTTTAGTTGATGTTCGGGATGTTATGTATTATTACAACATTTAAGTTTTGATAATAATTTTTTTTAATTTTGGGTGATTTTTTTGGGATGTTACACGAAGCACTTGGCCGAATAAACTGTTTCTCTAACAATTCTTCAATCTGCTTCTTCAACTCAGCCAGCTCAGCTGGAGCCATCCGATAAGGAGCCATGGATACTGGTCCTGCTCCCGCGACCAGATCAATAAAGAACTCCACTTCTCGCGGAGGAGGTAAACCAGGAACTTCTTCAGGGAAAACATCCATAGAACGACCTGTGTGTTGTGAGTTGCCATGTCTTCTCTGTGAAGAATTTAGTGTAAATGGTAAGATTTACCATTTCCTCCGAGTCTACATAGAAAGGTGTGTATCTAACTAGAAGTTTTGAGAACAGAAAACGTCTTGATAAGAGTAATGAGGGTGCACACTCATGACTTTTACCATAGATGATTTTCCTTTCTTAATTCTGAAGGTTAGAGTTAAGAAAGAGTTAGAGTTTTAGTGGTGTTTCCTGTAGTAATTCATGTCTTGTTCTTGCTTTTATGGTAGTGTAATGTGCTCGATAGTAGTAGAGGAATGCATATTCAAAGATAACTTGAGTTGTATATCTTTATTAGAATTGGTTTAAGCCTTTGAGACAAGTTCTTGCTTCGAAGATAGGAGTTAGAAGACTTAAAGTTAAGTTTCGGAGGGCGAGTGAAGATATTGGAGTTTAGGAGTAATGTTATGAGTGATGAAAATTTCAAGAAACCAAGTCATAAGGTCATATGTTGTCTGTTCGTAAGAAGTTCAGAAGCTAGATTAAGAGAAGCTTTGGATAAGCATGGTTGTAACAAGGTTTGAGAAATAAGTTGGGTTTAGAATATCAGTAACGTTAACAGTCAGAAGAAAAGGAAGTGTTGGCGAGAAACGGGGTGACGCTGTGAGAGTTTGGTAACATGAAACTAGGTATTAGTGATGGTTGGAATCTGAATAAGAAAATGGTGGATGACCTAAAATTTAAGCTAAGAAAGGAATAGGAAATTCTATAGCAGACTAGGGGAAATAAGTATCAAGAAAGGAAGTAGAAGGGGAAGATTTCGAGAGGTAGTTAGGTAAGGCAGAACATGAGGTATTTGAAGAGGAATGAAGTATTGTTAGGATCTTAAGTGAAAAATTTGAAGGAGATGATCAAGTTTTATCAGCAAGTGGATAATTCAGAGTCAAGTTTAGTTGGATGTTTCAAGGTTAGTAGTTCGCGTAGAAGAAAGGTTTGAGCATAGGCTAAGATGAAAGGTTTCTAATGATGAAGACAAAGGTATGTCTCTGTCGATCAGTGTCTTAAGGCAAGACCTCCTGGAAGATGATAGTTGCTTCTTAGTGTTATCACCTATGGAACCGACTCAAGTTTCAGACTTTGCGGCACAGGAGAATCGGAGTGTAAACCTCGCGGTTTTGAATGACTTCTTAGATGTTTTCCTGAAGAAGTTTCTAGTTTCCTCCTTCACGAGAGCATGAAGATCATTTTAGGTAAGTGTTTGAGGTTGAGAGTATGCAAGCCAGAAAGGATTTGTCATTTGAAGTGCAACCAGTAAGGATCGAGGACGAACTGCTAAACGAATTAAGGTCATCTGGAATGGTATATCAGGCAACCCCACCTGGGGGTTAGAGGATGAGATGAGAGAAACTTACCTCGACTAGTTCCGATAAGCTTAATTTTCGAGGATGAAATTTTTTGTTGTTGGGGAGAATGTAAGACCCGTATTTTTGGATGGTGGGGGACATGGTAGGGACATGGTAGGGACATGGTGGTCACCCACCTCTTTGACTATTAGAATGCAATTATTGGAGTGCATTATTACTGAAGCATAGCAAAGGAGAGGGTCTCTTGTTTTGGACGTCAGGGGAGAGCAACCAGAGGAAGAAAACCATTCATCTCCAAAATTCTCTCACTTCACTCTCGAATTCCAGCACCTTGAACCATAGGAATTCTATTCTGATGCTACCATGGCCTCCACGGAGTAGAGGGCTTCATTGCAACCGAACGTTTTCGTCGTTCCGATCGGGGCAGAGTTCTTGACTGTAGGATGGTTGTGCTTGGAGAAAAACCAGGTAAGGGGAAGCTAGATCTGTGTCTATAAATTGTAGGAATAATAGGTTTGATATCATATTATGATTATTTGATGAATAATGTTATGTTTAGAGTATCCTTCTTAGCTATGAATCTGTATGAGTGATCGTAGAATTATACTGTTGTAAATCTGGGAAAGAGGGGTGAAACAATGGGGTTTTTTTCTGGGTTTTCTGGACTCTGGTGCGATTCTGCAGAATTTCTGCAGAATGCACGTTCGTCCAATTTTGGTGAGTCAAAGGACGTTCGTCCCAAAAGTGCTCGACCAAATAGTGGTCGGCCTAACGTTCGTCCAATTCTGGTGAAACTGGACGTTCGTCCAAATTGCTGAGCGTTCGGTTCATAACGAACGTCCGCGTTCGTTCGTCTTAGTATATGGGACGCTCGTCCAAATCGTATTTAAACAGTGAATTAATGAGCGTTCGTCCTTAACTTAGTAACTTCGTGGAGTAATCTTGAACGTTCGGCCTTGGTCTCAAGACGAACGTCCATAGGTTATAAAGAGCGTTCGTTCTTCGAGGATGTTTGATCTTTAAGCGCTCGTCCAAACAGTGATGAATTCAGTATGGCGTTCAATGGTTTAGCGTTCGGCCTAAGTCATTGATCTTAGCGTTCGGCTCAGTAGTTGAGCGTTCGGCCTTGGTATTGTTGTAATTATGAGCGATCGGCTGAGTTAGTATTCTTAAGTTTCAATCGTTGAGCGTTCGTCCAAACAATAGTCAATTAGATATAACGTTCGGTTTTAGCGTTCAGTATTTTGGTATAATGAGTGTTCGGTTTTTGGCCATAAATGAGCGTTCGGTATTAAGTATTCGGTGTGGATCTTGGACGTTCGTCCTTGGTTTTGTGAGCGTTCGTCCTTGGTTTTATGAGCGTTCGTCCTTGGTTTTGTGAGCGTTCGTCCTTGGTTTTACGAGCGTTCGTTCTTGGTTTTATGAGCGTTCGTCCATGGTTTTGTGAGCGTTCGTCCTTGGTTTTGTGAGCGTTCGTCCTTGGTTTTGTGAGCGTTCGTCCTTGGAGCTCGGTTAATAAGGTTTGGTGTTCATCGGCAGCGTTCGGCCTTTGATGAGGATTGATTCCAGAACGTTCGTTCAGACAGCATCAGAGTTGGAAATAGCGTTCGGCAATAATGCATGAATCCGTGGGAGTATTTTAAATCAATTATTGAGAATTGTTGGTTATTTCCTTGATCCAATATTGGTGTATTTATACATATTATTGAGAATATGTATGAATTCGTGATTGAGCACGTTTATTCTATTGGTTTATTTATACATATTATTGAGAATATGTATGAATTCGTGATTGAGCACGTTTATTCTGTTGGAGGTGGTACATACACTATGTTATTTACTTGTAACTTCGTCGGTCTTTTTAGCATTTTTGCTAGTCTCACGCATGAGACGGAGATTCGAGTGTCACCTTCTTCTGCGCGAGGAGGTGAATGTCTCGCCCAATGACTTCGGCTCGTGTTGAGTATAGTGCATCGTTACGTGTAGTATCGATGTTTTTACTCGTTAGTCCTTGAGGAGTCGGGGAGATAGGTCTGAAGTCGCGATGGAAGACGACTCGGGTCGCCTGTTATTGAGAGCAGGTTATGACGACGAATTACAAGTAAACGACATCAGTTTATGAAAGACTAGTCTGCAGTGTCATGTGAGTCGATTTATCGTGGAAATTGTTATAGTAGGTGTAATGGGTTTATGAGGTGATACTTCTGGTTTTTCATCTTGCATGTTGTGGCTGTGGTTTCCAATCGTGATAATCGTACTGGTACGGGAGAGATGGTAGTACAGATAAATCTAGATTTGGAATAATTCTTCGAGGGAGATGGGAAGTAAAACTTGTTGGGTCTATAGGTAGTAGCGTGCGTTATTATTAGTGACGTTCGGTTTTGGTATTATTTATTTTCAGGTAGCAGGCGTTATTAGGTAACTGTTGATCTTGATGATAGTTGTTCTCAGGTATCTAGTGTCCGATCTTAATTTGGTAACCTGAGGTTTAGCTTGATTACGTTCGGTCAGTACTGAGGTGTTCAGCAGAGTACTCTAGGCGTTTAACCCAGACTCAAGCGTTCTTTATTATAGTGCTCTGTCTCGTAGCGATGGTTCTTAGGGAATGATCTTTATTGGTGATGTTGCTCTGAGGTTGTAATCATTTACAGGGAGTGACCGGTCTTGATATTCGTTGAGGTAGCGATCGATTAATAAATAGTGATTAGTCGTGATGATGCATGATTCAGACAGTGATCATTCATAGGTAGTGCTCGGTTTGGATGACGCTTGTCTCAGATAAGGATTGTTAACAATTAGTGGTTGTACATAGGGAACATCCGGCCTCGATGAGGTTACCCTCAGATAGTGTTAAATCCAGTAAAGTGATCAATTAAGTGTTCGTCCGAATGGTACTTAATCTGTGGGGCGCGAGATTTGATCTTTGAGCAATCGTTCGAATAGTGTTTGAAATAATAGTAATTGTTCTAGTAGAGTACACTGTCTTAACGTGAAGTCTAAGTACTTAATCTTACTTAGCGTTTGATCTTTTGGTATGCGACCTAATGGTATTCGGTATAATAGCGTTTGGTGTTTAGTGTCGAGCCTAAGTGATCAATCTTAACGTTCGTGTAAACGGTATTCGATATAATATAAGTTCGTGGTTCTATCGTTTGATTCAATAAGGATACGATATCTGTGTATATATTGAGGTTAAGGGTACTGTAGTAGGATATCTTGATCTATGGGCTGATTGTGGTCATATTGAGGGGACTAAGAATGAAATCACAAGTGGGGCACCTTCCGTTGATTTGCTCATCAACGTATCATCCGGATGAGAGTTTATTGTGTACTGGGTTAATTATTGGGTACTATGGGATGAGTGTCCAACAGGAATTGTGGTACGTTGGCATGAGGATGTCTGACTTAATTATTATATGATATTTGTATTGAAATAACTATGCACGTTTTATAAATGATGTGTTTCAGGTTAGCTCACCCTTACTTTGCTTGTTTGTGCATGTGAATGCGATGATCGTATAATGTGTGATGTTATACGGGAGCAGTTGAAGGATTGTCACGTGATCCTGTGCAAATGGAGGAAGAGATGGAAGATCGAATTAGAAGGATTCAATGTTATCTTTGCAGTTGCGTCTGAGCTTAAAACTGATGTATAGATTTTAGTTGATGTTCGGGATGTTATGTATTATTACAACATTTAAGTTTTGATAATAATTTTTTTTTAATTTTGGGTGATTTTTTTGGGATGTTACACGAAGCACTTGGCCGAATAAACTGTTTCTCTAACAATTCTTCAATCTGCTTCTTCAACTCAGCCAGCTCAACTGGAGCCATCCGATAAGGAGCCATGGATACTGGTCCTGCTCCCGCGACCAGATCAGTAGAGAACTCCACTTCTCGCGGAGGAGGTAAACCAGAAACTTCTTCAGGGAAAACATCCATGAAGTCATTCACAACCAGAAGATCTACACACTGGTTCCCAAGTGTTGAAGAGTTTAAATTAGAAGTTCCGTCCATATGAAACATGATGAGGAAGCAACTGGCACCCTCGAAGATGTCTTGCTTCAATATCCCGAGCGCTAATGACAAGTCTTCATCTTCTTTGGGAAATATTAGCTTCTTACCACAACAATCTAAAAGAATACGATTGGCTGCTAACCAATCCATTCCCAGAATTACCTCTAGCCCCTGCAGAGGTAAGCAAATAAGGTTCACTTTGAACCTGCGTCCCTCTACCTCAATAGGACATCTGGAGCACACATCAGATGTTCTGACTAACCCAGCTGCTGGTGTAGACACCACCAGATCACACGGAAGCTCTCTGACAACTAAACCAAGCCTCTCCACACAAGCCTTAGACACAAAAGAATGTGTCGCCCCCGAATCAAACAACGTCACACACGAAGCTCCAAATAACAAGCAACTATTGACAATTAAATTACCTGCATTGGTTGCCTCAGCCCCGGTCAATGCATAAACTCTCCCGGTTGCTTGAGGTCTGTGCCCACCCCTCTGAATAGATCTGTCAGCCTGGCGTGGCTGTGGTCCTACCCTCCTAGTAGTAGGACAGTCTCTGGCATAGTGTCCCTCTTGCCTGCAGATATTACACCTCCTGTACCCTTCTAACTGAGGGCAAGAACTCTGGAGGTGTGGTCCACCACACTTGAAGCATCTAACGGAACTGGCAAAACTGGATTGCCCTGATGACTGAGAGGAAGAACTCCTAGACTTGAAGGAAGAAGGTCTAGAGAAAGGGGTCCTTCTAGAACTGGAGTCTCCCCGGGATATCACAGGTCCACCAACCCTAAGTGGTTGGCTTTGTTGTCTCTAAGGTCCCTCTGGTTCTCCCTTAGTCTTTTCCATATCACGGGCCATCTCTACCAAGGCGGAGAATTCTCTGATGCGCAATCCTTTCACCAGTAACTTTATATCCTTCCTCAAGCCATTCTCAAACTTGCGACACTGCCATTCTTCATTTATTGACATGGTGTTGAAGCGAAGCAGGTGTTTAAAACGATTTGCATACTCCGATACTGATCTGTTGCCCTGAGTCAACTCTAGAAACTCTACCTCTTTAGCAAACCTGACACTATCTGGGAAATATTCAGTGTAGAATTTAGTTCTGAACAACTCCCAAGTGATAGGGGTCCCGTTCCTTTCCAAGATAGTCTTCACACTGTTCCACCAATGTCCAGCTTCTCCTGTCAGCAAGTACTGGGTGTAGGCCAGCTTCTTCTCATCCGGACACCCTTTGGCTTCGTAGATTCGTTCCATATCTTGAAACCAATGATCGGTCTCATCAGGACTGCACTTGCCACTAAACTTGGCGGGATGATGTTGGAGAAAACTCTCCAAACTCCACTCCTGAACTGGAACGACAACAGAGGAAGAAGCACCAGGAGTAGGTCTTCCATTAGCCATCATTTCCATGAGGTACCTCTGAGTGTCCTCAGCTGATACTCTTGCAGCTTCTAGGTTTTGAAGAGCGATGATGTTTTGTCCCACCAATGCAGCATTCTGAAGTTGCATAGCCTCAAGTACAGCCTCCAGTCTTGTGGTGTTCTCAGAAGGCTCTGATTGAGAAGGAGGAGGAGGAGGTGGTCTAGGTGCCATTTTCTGCTCATACAGAGAAAAACACCATTAGTCCAACCCAAGGAAACAAGGACAACCATCCCACAAGGCTAAGAGTACATAGCACAAGCAGGGCACACACATACCCTACAGGATCCTCTAAGGACAGAAACTGCTCTGATACCATAAATGTGACATCCCAAATATATACATCATGCATATATAATAAAGACGTCATCATGCATAATACAGAAAAGCAGTCAAGAGTAATTAAGGATTACAGTCATCCTTAATAAATAGTGCGGAATTGACAACTAGAGTATTGGAATTTCCCATGGAAATTACAGAAAATTTAAAACTTAAAATACACGAAATGTCCTTCCAAAATAAAACAAGTTCACGAAATAAAAACTAGTAAGTTTAGGCTGCAGCACTGCCGTCTTCATCTAGAGCTGCTCCCAAAGTTTCCTCTCCACCATCTGCTCCCATCCAAGTGGATGATCATCGCCAAAGAAACATACACAGGCAATACAAACACGCAAGGGTGAGCTAGATATAAAAACATGTTATACAATCTTACACGACATGCAAAGGTCATTCAAACATGGTAAATTGACATCACAAGACTTTGTTTCTTTATACCCAACTTGTTACTTTATAGACCGACTCGTCCGGACTAGAATGATTACCGAGCTATGGCGGGTCTTGCACTCGTGGTGGCTTTATGGAACTTGGGCACTACCGCCCTGGCACTACCGCCTGGTGGAACTTTGGGCACTACCGCCCGGCCACAGTCACGAGGTTAATCCGTTATCACTCACCTTGGATCATATGGAAGCACCCAAGACTAGGACCTCCTGCTACTCCTCACCACATGGTTCAATCCTCTCTACATGAGAAGAAGGACCATTGGAGTTTCAGGATGACCCCCAAAACTGAGCTACCATGTAATCATTCTATACAACCCCAAAACACCACCATGTATCCTCTCCTTGAGGATCATGGAATTACGTACATGAATCATACTTTTTCTTTGAACCTTAACCACAATTATGAATAATCAGATACCACCATATTATCACAACAAATCCAACATATCTCATACATTCACATTTTCACATAAATCACGTCCTAGACAATATTCCAAACATTGGTACATATAATTCAATCCAAACCAGAACAAGAGTAAAGTGAACTTAGAACTCATCACAATTGGTCGAGCACTATTCACCACGTCACCGAACCCTATCTGGACGAACGTCACTATGTTAATTGGACGAACGCCACTATACTAATCGGACGAACGCCACTATGCTAATTGGACGGACGCTAATGAGATTCAACCCACTCAAACCGAACGCTATTACTGAGCACTATAACCGAGCACTATTTGAACGAACGCTAATTGCCGAACGTATTTTCTGAACACCATATTCAATTAATCACTATTGGGCCGAACGCTATGATCGAGTACTTAGGCCGAACGCTGAGATCAAGTACTTAGGCCGAACGCTACAAACCGAGCATCATATTGAACACTATTTGACCGAACGCTCAGATCATAATCATACCAAGGCCGAACGCTCCAGAACGAATATCATGTTGGATTCAATACTACTGAGCCGAGCGCTAAACCATTGAATTCATCACTATATGGACGAGCGCTCAGAAATTAAACATCATCAAGACCGAACGCTTACAATCTAAACCTCAGAATACCTAATCGAGATCGAACGCTATAAATCACATAGTAATACCGAACGCTCAAGATTCAAACTTAAGACTATCAATTTAATACTGAACGTTCTGGATTGCTACCAAAGAATACCAACTTAAGAACGAACGCTTATAATCATTACTATACCAAAACCGAACGCTCGAGATTCACACTTAATAATGGAAAATGATACTTGAACAACCACTTTTGAGAACATTTAGACACGCCACACGTGTCTAAATTTGAGTGGTCCAGTTGGAAAAATTAAATGAAAATGAAATATGACGTGGAAAGGGAGTGGTCAGGGATTGTAGGTCCGCGTTTCAAATTTGAAATTGAATTTGGAACAATTTTAGAGAGAGAAGCGCGAAGGTTCAGAGATAGAGAGTGTAACCTAGAGAGGCCGAACGACTTGGAGAAAGGGAGTTGGAGAGAGAGACGTCCGACGGAGTGCTTGCCGGAGTGTCGCTGGACAACGTTGAAGGCTGTCTGGGAGCTATCGAACCCCTCCAGGCGATTCCGATTCACGGCCGCCACAGGTCCGACGTTGGCAAAGGAAGGGAAGACGCCATCGTCTTCCGTCCGGTCCGGCCCAGCGAACTAGGGGCGCGTTGAAGGTCTCGCGTCGTCCCACCTGCTTCCGTCCCTGTCCCGGAGTGCCGCCGGAGCATCGCCGGAGTGTCGCCGGAGTGTGGACTGTTCGGTGGACCAAAAAGAGGGGTTTTCCGGGTTGTCAGTCCCACCCACACCTTTATCTTCGTCTGTGTTCCAACCGTCGCACCTCGTGCTGAGTGAAGGTTCGTTTTTTTTTTTATTTCAGTGGAATGAAGGTTTCATACATGCATGATGTTGTTTGTGGATGGTTTTGCTTATGTAGGAAATGTCTCCCAAGTGGATTCTGTTGTGTTACTGATTTGTATACTTGTTGTTTGCTTAATCTTACATTGTTGTTGTAATTTTTTTTTATTGGTAGTCATGGACCGCATTGGCCTTGGTGTGAAAAAACACAAGCCACCTCAAAATGAGAGTGGTGAACCTAGTTGGCCTTGCTGTGAAAAAACTTGAACCCAATTACCCAGTTCATTCGGCTTTGGTACGAGTTATGTTGGTGAACCCAGGGTCCTAGAAAATGTATTTTTATGTGACACGAATTTGTTAAAAAAATGTTAAGAAATTGTTCCCAGATTACTTAAAAGTAGCTGAAACGAGGGAAAACAAACAAGGCACCCCAAAATGAGAGTGGTGGACGTAATTGGCCTTGGTGTGCAAAAATTGGAACCCAGGTACCCACATATTCTGCCTAAGGTACCAGTTATGTTCCTGTTCCATGAGTGTTAGAAAATGTATTTTTATGTGGCACGAATTTGTTAAAAAAATGTTAAGAAATTGTTCCCAGATAACGTAGAAGTAGATCAAATGAGGGAAAATAAAGAAGGCACCCCAAAATTAGTGTGGTGGTCGTTGTTGGCCTCGGTGTGCTAAAACTTGAACCCAGGTACCCAGTTAATTTGCCTTAGGTACCAGTTCTGTTCCTGTACCACGAGTCTTACAAAATGTATTTTTATGTGGCACGAATGATATGAATTAATAAATTATAATTATTTTTTTGTTCTCTTTTTGGTTGTCTTTTAACAAATGCTGACAATGTTTGTTATCATTTCCATTTTGTTCTTTTACTTGATTGTGTTGGTGTAATGTAATTTAACTTTTTGTGTTGGTGTAGTGTCATGGAGGAACTTGGTGAACAAAGTAAAGGACGTGATAGAAGGAAGAAAGAGATATAAATATGAACCAGAAAATCTCTCAAAATTTTGATATTATTAATTTAGATATAAACTACAAAATTTCTATAGAACTTTGATGCCAAAGAAAACATAACTTGGAAATTACCAATTAAAACTACCATTGGCATCAATATTCTGAAGTTGAGGTTGTTCTAAGCGACAGACAACAATCACTTGAACTTTTGTCACATTAATATTTCAAACACTACTACTTATAAAAGAAAAATCAGCCGAATGAAGTACCAAACTCCTCGTAGCTCGTTGATATCATTATTCATTTTATTTGATGCCGCAAAAGGTTGAGGTTTGGACCAAGTTCCTTGTATCATTACACTGAGGCCATGTGTCGAATCAAGTCAACAACACGTGTGCTGAAAGAAAAGAAAGAAGGAAAAATTTAGATGGAAATTATGATATATTAAAAACATTATCTTAGTGACAATTGAATTACTGCAAAGATGTGATTATTGAACCAGCTTTATAGCAGTTCCTGTTTAAACAATACTAAGGTTGTTCCATCAAAAGTTTAAGTTGTTTTTATACATCTTAGTGTGGTTTCAAAGAAAAAAGATAAGCAGTTTAAAGGCATAGAACTGTGTTTTACCTGTAGCCCCATTCATTATCATACCAAGAGACAAGTTTCACAAAGTTGTTGTTCAATGAAATTCCAGCCTTTGCATCAAAAATGCTTGACCTGCCACCATATAGATCACAACATAGTAAGATTTATTACACAACAACCTTTTAAACGTAAGCCACAAACAGTTAGCTGTTAATCCATTTTCCTAAATTCTTCTAAGCTAAAAATAAAAAACTTTATCATGTTAGATGCATCACCTGTTGTCACCAATAAAATCAGTAGACACAACATCATCCTCTGTGTAACCAAGGATTCCCTTCATACTTCCCTCAGATGCTTCCCTGTGAACAAAAATGGATACATGTGATGATGACTCATTGAATGTGTTGCATCTGAACATATATAAACAAAAACAGTGTTTCAAAGCTAGAAAATTTGGTTTATCTCACTTCACAGCAGCTTTAATCTCATCATAACTAGCTCCTTTTTCAAGCCTAACAGTGAGGTCAACCACTGAAACATCTACAGTTGGAACTCTGAAAGCCATTCCTGTCAACTTGTTGTTAAGGGCTGGAAGCACCTTAGCAACAGCCTGAACAATTCCAAAAGGGACATTGTTATTTCCAAGAACAATTGTTGTGGATACAAAACTAGTATAAGAAGAATATACTGATTAGGAAACTAAGAGGAACATATTTTAGTAAATATAAACATATAGAAAGAAAATAATATAACATTTCTTGCATTGTATGTTAGATACCTTAGCAGCCCCTGTACTGCTAGGAATGATGTTGCAGGAAGCAGCTCTACCACCTCTCCAATCCTTCATTGATGGTCCATCAACAGTCTTTTGAGTGGCTATGTAACGAAGAAAGACAAGTTGGTTAAATAATGAATCATTTGAAACCATAAAAAAAATGTAAAACAGTATATGATATTACCTGTCATGGAGTGAACAGTGCTCATGAGACCCTCAACAATTCCAAATTTGTCATGAATAACCTGAATATATTTGGACGTTGTAAGTTAATTTGGATTTTGTTTGGGTACAATGAGGGTCTTTATAATAAATTACCTTTGCAAGTGGAGCAAGACAGTTGGTGGTACAACTAGCATTAGAAACGACCGTGATATCAGACTTGTACTCTTTTTCATTGACTCCAACAACAAACATAGGAGCATCCTTGCTTGGTGCAGAAATTATAACCTTCTTTGCACCTCCCTAAGATGAAATGACATGACAAAATCAGGAAAAGGTATAAAAAATTGTAACTGTTTTAAGACATTAAACATTAAAATATTTGTTTATGATATATTCTTCCTGAAAAATACGGTTTCTAGAGAAAAGAAATTTTGTACAGATACATGTACAAGATGAACAATTTCCACATTTGATTATTGATAAGTCTAGATCATGAAACTGTGACAAATTGTACTTAAGTGTTTGTTTGTAAAACTGATGAATGAAATTGATTTTATAGAATCATTTCTAAACAGAAACGATTTTGAGGTGAAGCCATTTGTGGGTTTATCTTTCTATCCCAAAAACTAGTAGTTAGTTGTAAAATTAAACAATAAATTTTGATCCACCACACACAGAATAACTGGCTAGATGATTAAACTTGTGACTGTTAACCTAAAATCACATTTCCATTTCAAAGTAAAACCAAGCACACTAAGAAAGTTTGCCAAGATATTCTTAGTAAACTTTTCCCTTCATTTTTTTACTAAACATAATTAATAATGAGAAACCTTCAGATGGGCAGCAGCTTTGTCTTTATCAGTGAAAACTCCTGTGGACTCAACAATAAAATCAGCTCCAGATTCACCCCATGGAATTTCCTCTGGGTTCCTAATAAAATCAGAAAACAATTTTAGTCTCAGGTATTGCATCCACATCCAACTTAATTAACACATAAAAAGAAACTATACCTTATACCATACACATTGACTGAGCTAGAACCAAAGAGAAGGGTTTTACTGTCCTTAATCTTAATCTCACAGTTTTTGAACTGACCATGAACAGTATCTGTTAGGGCCTGGCGAGTGTATGAGAGAAGAAGATATAGGAGGAACAGGGGGGAGGACGAACGTCTTGAGCAAGAGGGGAACCGTGCGGTAGCGAACGAGCGTTACGAGCAGGAGATGACAAGGAGCGAGGACGAACGCCCTCAGCGAGAGGAGGACGAACGAGCGAGGCGACAAGGAGTGAGGACGAGCGCCCAGGGCGAGCAGGGCGCGGACGAACGTCCTCAATAAGGACGAGCGTCCATAAATAAGGACGAGCGTCCTGAACAAAAGGGGGGGACGACAACGTACGATTAAATGACAAGCGGAGGGACAGGCGGATTTTCATGGGAAGTTAGCAGAGTAATTACAGTATTAAATACAATTAATAAGGATAGAATGATTCTATCCAGATTATGTTAATAAAGGGACAATTACTACTATCATTCCCTACCTTTTCTGGAAGGCATGATTAGTATTAATAAGGGAGGCACGTAGAATTAGGGTATGCTTTTGATTATTTGAATATTGTAAGAGAGGTTATGCTCTCGTGTGACTGAAGGAGACCCTGCTCCCAGTCATTGGTTGAGTTTCTGTGATTTCCAGAGTTTTAATAACAAAGAGTTTTATCCCTTTAGTAACGTTCATTCACGGTGTGAGGCAAGTTACGTGGTTAGGTACGTAACAAGTGGTCCGACCTGCCGGATTCTATCGAAGGGAGTAAAGCGTCATGGAGGGAAGGCTGAATGCTGTGGAAGGAAGAATGGAGACCCTAGAAATCTCTATGGGCGGACTGGAGTCAGCAGTCCAGGAACTGGTGAGGGTGTTAGGGGAGCGAGGTCGACGGGATGACGGCCACCTTGATGGTAGCCAAGGATCAGTCAATGGGAGGAGGACTGACGAAGAAGAAAGGGTTGGAAGCGGCGTAGAGGGTGGACACCGAGAGGAGCAGCCATCTTGGAGGAGGCGGGTCGAGTTACCCGTGTTCGAAGGAAGCGAGCCTATGAACTGGATTTATAGGGCGGATAAATTTTTCGAACTGCAAGGGGTACCGGAGGAAGAGAAGTTGCGCCTGGCATACATCAGCATGGAAGGGATAGCGGGACACTGGTTCCGGTTTTGGAGGGAGAAAGCCAGGAACAGGTCATGGGCCGGATTAAAAGAGGCATTGGTGATACGGTTTGGAGGCAAAAATCGAGGCACGGTCTTCGAAAGACTGGCATCTTGTAAACAAACAGGATCCGTGGGAGAGTATATCCAAGAATTCGAGGTGTTGGTGGGCCAAGCAGAAAAAATACCCGAGGCACAATTAATGGGGTATTTCATGGCAGGTTTACAGGAGGGGATACGTAATCAACTCAGATTGCTTGATCCCAAAGAGTTTATGGACGTCATGAGACTCGCAAGAGACGTGGAGGCGTTCCAGGCGGGGACAAGGGTGAGCGGAGGAATCGTCAGCAAGGGACCAACGTGGGGAAAACCGAGCAGTGCAGTGGCAAGGGTGGATACTAGCCGCCACAATCAGAACCGAACGGGTACTGTGGACAAGGAAGGAGGTCCAAGACGAGAAGTTGAGCGTACATTCTCTAACGCTCAAGGCAGGAACGTAAGGGATTTACCATACGCTGAGTACGTCAAACGTAGGGAGGAAGGGAAGTGTTTCAGGTGTGGAGGGCCGTTCGGTCCGGGGCATCGCTGTCCAGAGAGGGGACTTCGGATGTTGATACTGGCAGAAGACGAGGAGCCCGGAGGGGAAGAAGAGGTGGAGGTTGAACTCGAACAAATGGAGCTATCAGCTCTTTCGGCAGGAGGGCTCACCCAGCCCAGAACGATGAAGCTGCATGGGCAGATAGGGACGAAGCAGGTTTTGATTCTCATTGACAGTGGCGCCAGCCACAATTTTATAAGCAGGGACCTGGTAGAAGAATTGGCATTACCCGTAGTAGATACACCACCCTATAGGGTGAGCTTGGGAGATGGGCAGAGAAAGGAGACGAAGGGATGCTGTGAGGCCGTGACGATCCACATGGGAGCGGTTGTGATCCAGGAACGATTTCACCTATTCGAGTTGGGCGGAGTGGATGTGATACTGGGGGTGGAATGGTTGGCCAAGCTGGGCGAGGTAGTCATAAATTGGGGACAACTAACTATGGCGTACGTACAAGCAGGACGCCAGATGACGATTAAGGGAGACCCAACTCTAACTAGGAGTCTGGTGGAACCCGCAGCGTTGTTAAAGATGAAGGAAGTTGAGGTCTGGTTGCTAATGTGGGAGCTTGGGAAGACAGAAACGGAGGAGGGGCAACGACCATACGTCCAGGAAAAAGACACGTTTGGTCCAGAATTGACAAGAAAGCAGACGCTCGACATAATGCAAATCCTGGAACGATACGCGGACGTTTTTCACGAGCCGAACAGCCTACCACCAGATAGGGGAATGACTCACCCAATTCCCTTAAAAGAAGGTACGGATCCCGTGAATGTAAGGCCGTACAGATATCCCCATGTGATGAAGGGGGAGATTGAGAAGCAGGTGGCGGAAATGCTGAAAGCGGGCGTTATTAGGCCAAGCAACAGTCCATATTCGAGCCCTGTAATCTTGGTAAAGAAAAAAGATGGCAGCTGGAGGTTTTGTGTGGACTACAGGGCATTAAACCGAGCCACTGTACCTGATAAATTCCCTATTCCCCTGATAGAGGAGTTGTTAGACGAACTGAGGGGGGCCAAATATTTTTCAAAGGTGGATCTGAAATCGGGCTATCACCAGATACGCATGAGAGCAGGCGACATAGAGAAGACGGCTTTCCGGACACACCAGGGTCACTATGAATTCATGGTAATGCCGTTCGGCCTAACCAACGCACCAGCCACTTTTCAGAGTGCCATGAACAAACTGTTGCAACCTTACCTGAGGCGATTCGTACTGGTATTCTTTGATGATATACTGGTGTATAGCCGCACCTGGGGGGAGCACTTGGAGCATGTGGGGACGGTGCTAAGGGAGCTCGTGGCAAATGGATGGGTGGCCAACAGGAAGAAATGTGAGTTTGGCAGAACTCAAATAGGTTATTTAGGCCATAGGATATCCGAGGAGGGGGTAGAGATGGACGAGGACAAGGTACGAGCTGTGCTGGAGTGGGAGAAACCGAAGACGGTGAAGGCTTTGAGGGGATTTTTGGGGCTGACAGGATATTACAGGAGGTTCGTGAAGGATTATGGAAAGATTGCCCGACCTCTGACCGACCTTCTTAAGAAGGGACAATTCGCATGGACGGAACAAGAAGAATAAGCCATGTTAAATCTGAAGAAGGCAATCACGACTGCTCCTGTATTGATTTTGCCTGATTTCAACCAACCGTTTCACATTGAGTGTGACGCATCCGGAAGGGGAATTGGAGCGGTACTCATGCAAGGGAAGCAGCCCATAGCTTTCTTTAGCAAAGCACTATCTGAGGGTTCGTTAGGGAAGTCAATATATGAAAAGGAATTAATGGCGCTGGTCTTAGCCATTCAACACTGGAGGCCATACCTATTGGGGCAACGGTTTGTGGTTCACACTGATCAGAGGAGTTTGAAGTACCTTTTGGAGCAACGCATCACCACTCAGAATCAACAGAATTGGCTTGCAAAGCTCCTGGGATACGACTTTGAGATTGTGTACAAATCAGGGGTAACCAACAAAGTGGCGGACGCCCTATCACGCAAGGACGAGGATGAGTTGCAGGAAGAGAAGGAATTAACGGTGATTGCTCGGCCGTATTGGCAAGATTTCAGGGAAATATTGGAAGAAGTAGAGGAGGATGAGGAGCTAAGGAAGGTGATTGACGATTTGAAGAAAGATCCCAACTCCCATCCCTCGTTCACGCTAGAGAACGAACGCTTGCACTACAAAGGGAGGCTCGTGCTGTCAGCCCGGTCGGCCTGGGTGCCCAAGTTGATAGCCGAATTCCATACCACACAGACTGGAGGCCACTCAGGGGTATACCGGACGTACCGCAAGGTGGCGCAATCTCTTTATTGGGTAGGAATGAAGAAAGCCGTGACCGAGTTCGTTGCCAGCTGCCTGGTCTGTCAACAACATAAATACTTGACCTCATCACCGCAAGGGTTGCTACAGCCGTTACCCATTCCCAACGCCATTTGGGAGGAGATAAGCATGGATTTCATAGTCAAACTACCCAAGTCTAGAGGGTACGATGCTGTGTTAGTAGTGGTGGACCGTCTCAGCAAATACGGACACTTCCTACCCTTAAAACACCCATATTCAGCACGTACTATAGCCGAAATCTTCGTGAGGGAGATTGTCCGATTGCATGGGGTGCCGCTATCTATCGTAAGTGACCGGGATCCACTGTTCTTGAGTAATTTTTGGAAGGAGTTGTTCAAATTACAAGGCACTCACCTAAGGATGAGCACCGCCTACCATCCTGAATCTGATGGGCAAACTGAGGTTATCAACAGGATCTTGGAAGGGTATTTGAGGTGTTTTTGTTCTGAACAGCCCAAGGGTTGGAGCATCGTATTACCATGGGCCGAATACTGGTACAACACTAGTTATCAGGAATCAGCCAAGTGCACCCCATTCGAAACCGTCTATGGCAGGCCGCCTCCCTCGCTGCACAGGTTCGTTCCAGGGGAAACATTAGTGGAAGCCGTCAATCAGGAGTTACAAACACGAGATGAAGCACTCCGCCAGTTAAAGTTCCATCTCGCCAGGGCGCAAGAATTAATGGCAAGGCAGGCCGACAAGGCAAGGAGGCCGTCCCAAGTACAGGTGGGAGATTGGGTATATCTGAAAATTCGACCTCACCGCCAAACGTCGATGTCGTCCATCGTACAATCTAAACTGGCCGCTCGTTATTTTGGACCCTTCCTGGTTATTCAGCAGGTGGGAGCAGTCGCATTTAAGCTACAATTACCAGACTCAGCACGGATTCATCCTGTGTTCCATGCATCACAGTTAAAGAAGGCAGTAGGGGACCACCGGGTCGAGCAGGAGCTACCAATAGATTTAGAGGTCGACGAACCGTCTCCACGACCGGTCCGAGTTTTGGATAAAAGGCAGGTGCAGCAGGGAGAGGACGAACGGCAGGAAGTCTTGGTCGAATGGCAAGAGGGAGGTCCTGATGGGGCGACATGGGAAGATGCCCTCACCATCCAAGATCAATATCCCGACTTCAACCTTGAGGACAAGGTTGGTCTTCAGGGGGTGGGTAATGTTAGGGCCTGGCGAGTGTATGAGAGAAGAAGATATAGGAGGAACAGGGGGGAGGACGAACGTCTTGAGCAAGAGGGGAACCGTGCGGTAGCGAACGAGCGTTACGAGCAGGAGATGACAAGGAGCGAGGACGAACGCCCTCAGCGAGAGGAGGACGAACGAGCGAGGCGACAAGGAGTGAGGACGAGCGCCCAGGGCGAGCAGGGCGCGGACGAACGTCCTCAATAAGGACGAGCGTCCATAAATAAGGACGAGCGTCCTGAACAAAAGGGGGGGACGACAACGTACGATTAAATGACAAGCGGAGGGACAGGCGGATTTTCATGGGAAGTTAGCAGAGTAATTACAGTATTAAATACAATTAATAAGGATAGAATGATTCTGTCCAGATTATGTTAATAAAGGGACAATTACTACTATCATTCCCTACCTTTTCTGGAAGGCATGATTAGTATTAATAAGGGAGGCACGTAGAATTAGGGTATGCTTTTGATTATTTGAATATTGTAAGAGAGGTTATGCTCTCGTGTGACTGAAGGAGACCCTGCTCCCAGTCATTGGTTGAGTTTCTGTGATTTCCAGAGTTTTAATAACAAAGAGTTTTATCCCTTTAGTAACGTTCATTCACGGTGTGAGGCAAGTTACGTGGTTAGGTACGTAACAGTATCATACTTGAACATGTAAGCCTGTAGAAAACAATTCCAAATTACTAATCAACAAAACTTATTATGGTTTGATAAATCTAACGAACACATGGTGGGTATACAAATCAAAGCTGGAAAAAAAAATCAAAATCTCTTTTTTATTGCAATTCTTAAACCCAATTACCATGTAATCAGTTGCAACTCTTTTTTATATCTCTTGCACTTTATCCTTCTCAATAAATTTATTAACAGTGTCTCTTATAATTAGAGTTCGGAAAAAATCATAGGACTGCACACAAGGTTATTGACATATGCAAATGGAAATTAAATTTGATGTCAATTTATAGTATTAAACCAACCTATAAAAATAAGTAGCTCAATGTTAATTAAAAGCACAACATTTGGATGAGGTGGATGAATTATAAGAAATGTGTAAGGACCATGTTTTTCTTGGTGGTGGGGACACGGTGGTCACCCACCTTTCGCATTATTGGAGTGCAATAATGAGGGAAGGAGAGAAAAGGAGAGGGGGGGGGCATTTTACGGGGGAGGCTTGGCAAAAAGAAGCGGGGATTATTGGCATGTGAGAGGGAGAGAGGGGGAGCAGCAGAGGGAGGGAACCCTTCTCCCGTTTCCAACCGTCCAAAGGGCAACCATGGGAAGCTGTACAAACTCTGAAGGGCAAAGAGGAGGAGCTGGGTTGGGCATCTGGTGAGATGAGAGTCCTTCCAGCTAGATCTGGAGAGAAAGGGGAGAGGTACTGAATTTGCTAGAGATCTGGAGCTGTATGACTGGAGGAGATGGATCACAAATTTTACAAAGGAAGTCTTCAAAGAGGTAAGGGGAGTTTGATTTATTTCCTTAATTTTTGAGATATGTTGTGGTTGCTGTAAATCTGGGTAATAATTGGGAAGGAGATGAAGGGGGAGGTTTTCTGGATTTCTGGACTCTGGTGCGTTTCTGCAGAATTTCTGCAGAACGCGCGTACGTCCAATTTTGTGAATCAAAATTGGACGTTCGTCCCAACAGTGCTCGACCAATTTTCAGCGTTCGGTCTTGTGAGCGTTAACGTTCGTCCTGCCTTAGTAATATTAGCGTTCGGTCTTGATCATGTATAAGTGATAATAGCGTTCGGTGCTGGTGTAATAGTGGTTATAAACGTTCGTCCTCAATTGATATTCTTGGATAGTAATCTGGAGCGTCCGGCAATCAGCGTTCGTTCTTGGTAGTAGTGTTCAGTCTTAATCATGCTTTGGCTTAGGCATTTAGCGTTCGTCCTTGTTTGTAATTTAGACGTTCGTCCGTAAATGTTATTTGAACGTTCGTCCATAAGTGTTATTTGAACGTTCGTCTTTAAGTGTTATTGTGAGCGTTCGTCCTTAATTGTTAGAGTGAGCGTTCGTCCCTCAAGTGATTTTGAGCGTTCGTCCTTAATTGTTTGAGTGAGCGTTCGTCTTACAAGTTATTTTGAGCGTTCGTCCTTAAGTGTTATAGTGAGCGTTCGTCCATAAGTGTTATTCTGAGCGTTCGTCCTTAGTGCTTCATTGAGCGTTCGTCCTTAAGTGTTTCGTTGAGCGTTCGTCCTTAAGTGTTTCGGTGAGCGTTCGTCCTTAAGTGTTTCGGTGAGCGTTCGTCCTTAGTGTTTCGTTGAGCGTTCGTCCTTTGTGTTTCGTTAAGCCTGAGGGAAGTATGAAGGGAATCCTTGGTTACACAGAGGATGATGTTGTGTCTACTGATTTTATTGGTGACAACAGGTGATGCATCTAACATGATAAAGTTTTTGATTTTTAGCTTAGAAGAATTTAGGAAAATGGATTAACAGCTAACTGTTTGTGGCTTACGTTTAAAAGGTTGTTGTGTAATAAATCTTACTATGTTGTGATCTATATGGTGGCAGGTCAAGCATTTTTGATGCAAAGGCTGGAATTTCATTGAACAACAACTTTGTGAAACTTGTCTCTTGGTATGATAATGAATGGGGCTACAAGTAAAACACAGTTCTATGCCTTTAAACTGCTTATCTTTTTTCTTTGAAACCACACTAAGATGTATAAAAACAACTTAAACTTTTGATGGAACAACCTTAGTATTGTTTAAACAAGAACTGCTATAAATTTTATTGGTTAGATTAAGAGAAGCTTTGAATAAGCATGGTTGTAGCAAGGTTTGAGAAATGAGTTGGGTTTAGTATATCAGTTACGTCAACAGTCAGAAGAAATGGAAGTGTTGGTGAGAAATGGAGTGACGCTGTGAGAGTTTGGTAACATGAATCTAAGTATCAGTGATGGTTGGAATCGGAACAAGAAAGTGATGGATGGCCTAAAGTTTAAGTTAAGAAAGGAATAGGAAATTGTATAGTGAACTAAGAGGAATAAGTATCAAGAAAGGAAGTAGAAGGGGAAGATTTTGAGCGGCAGTCGGATAAGACAGAATATGAGGTCTTTGAAGAAGAATGATGTATTGTTAAGGTCTTAGGATTAAGTGAAAAATTTGAAGGAGATGATGATGTTTTATCAGCAAGTGGATGATTCAGAGTCAGTTTAGTTGGATGTTTCAAGATTAGTAGTTCACGCAGAAGAAAAGTTTGAGCATAGGGTAAGATGAAAGGTTTCAAATGGGGAAGACAAAGGTATGTCTCTGTCGATCGGTGTCTGGAGGCAAGACCTCCTGGGAGATGATACTTGCTTCTTAGTGTTGTCACCTATGGAAGCGACTCAAGTTTCAGATCATGCGGTGCAGGAGAGTCAGCGTGTAGACCTAGCAATTGCGAATGACTTATTAGACGTGAGCATGAAGATCACCTCAGGACAGTGTTTGGAGTACTTAGAGAAAGAAGATTGTATGCAAAGCTGTCCAAGTGTGAGTTTTGGATGAAAGAAGTTTCTTTTCCTGGGCACGTAAGTGCAGCTAAAGGAATTTTTGTAGATCCCGCAAAAGTGGAAGCGGTACTTCAGCGGGAAGAGACCTAAGATTGTTGCGGAAGTTAGGAGCTTCGTGAGTTTAGCGGGTTACTATAGTCGTGCCATGAAAATTTTCCAATAGAACATTTTTGCAGCTTGTATATATTGGTAGGGATATCAGAGTTCTTGCTGTCGATAACTTTGTTCAAAGCGTCCTACGATAACTTTTTCATTATTCCTTGGTAACAGGATTAAAGTACCTCATTGTCTGCTTCGGTGCACAACAAAATCCTTGTGCATGCAGAGGTTAACTTATTCATTTAAGAATCATGCACCACGTTAACTTATTCATTGCTTTAAAATGTTATACATCTCTTTACGCACAGGTTGGTGCATTGAGTCCTTTTGGAAGGATTTACTATTTGAATATAACCGTCCGGAACGTTGTCAAGGTAATATCGTGAACTCATAACTAAATCCTAAATATTTTGTTACTTACGTTAGGGCGACGTGATTAAAATTTATTTTAACCAATGTGTAGGTCTTCAAAGCTGACATTGGTCCTCCAACTAAGGAACTACTTAACGCTTCATCAAAACCTGTGATTCGACCCTACCCATGTGCCCAAAACAACAACAAAAACAAAGATGTTGGTCCATATGAAAAGGCTTGTCCTTCTGCCTCTAATAATAAAACAACAACCCCCATGGAAGATTGATGAGCGTTTAGAAATTGACGTTATGTTTGTATTTCAATCATTAGTTAACATAAATATTAGTTATGTTTTGTAATGTACTGTATGCAGTTATTTTAATATCAATGAAGTTTAAGTATTCACAATTGAAAGAAAAGAATAACCATAATTTACGTTCAACATCACTGTCACCTACCTTACCTAGCATTTGCTTTGGACGAGCGGCGAAAAAGGGAAATGAGCTGGACGAATGGTAGAAGAGAGAAGAGTGATCAGAATGAGCAGTAGACAATGGGAAGTGGTTAGAACGAGTGCTAGTTGAGAAGAAGACGATCGATCGGTCGCACAGTGTAGAGGACGAACGGTCACGAAAGATAGAAAGTGAACGAACGGTCGTGCAGTGGGAGGAGCCGAACGGTTGTATAGTGTGCAGGAGGAACGACATAAAGATATAGAGAATAGGAATTGTACTGATAGGTCCTCCCGGCATAAGACACGCCCGCCCAGTAATCCGGACGTCCGCCAAATAGTCTAGGACCGTCCGTCCTTAGAAACCGGACGACCGTCCAAGGACGTCCGCCCAGGAATCAGGACCGAACGAGCGGCCAACCATCTGAGAGGTGGACGTCCGCCCAAGGTTGGCATGTCCGCCCAAAGTGGAGCGTCCGCCCAATGTGGAGTGTCCGCCCAAAGTGGAGCGTCCGCCCAATGTGGAGCGTCCGCCAGTGTGGAGCGTCCTCCAGTGTGGAGCGTCCGCCAGTGTGGAGCGTCCGCCAGTGTGGAGCGTCCGCCCAATGTGGAGCGTCCGCCAGTGGAACATCCGCCCAATACGGAACGTCCGCCCGAGGAGTGGACGTTCCCCCAAGAGCTGGACGTCCGCCCAGTGTGGAGCGTCCGCCCAAGGAGTGGACGTTCGCCCAAGAGCTGGACGTCCGCCCAAGAAGTAGCACGTCCGCCGCCCAAAGAGAGGACATCCGCCAGAGTAGGACGTCCGCCCAGAGGAGGACGTTCGCCCAAGGATTGGACGTCCGCCCAAGGAATTGACGTCCGCCCAAGAGCTGGACGCCCACCTAGGGTAACATCCCTGACCGACCATCATTCCCAACCGACGCACTTCGCTGATTACACGGTTAAATGCTAATGACACATTAAGTCCTTAATAAAGATTAAGGTATTATTGGGCCGTTTGAAGGCCCCCAAAAGGTAAAAGCCCATTACGATCAGTATAAATAAAGGTCTCAGGTATGATTTCTAGACAGATTGCTTAGAACGCAACACATGCATGCCTTATTCAACGCCCTGTCATATTACTGACTTGAGCGTCGGAGTGCCTTTAGCAGGTACCCGGCCCCTCCCCATTGGGAGGGTGGAGCAGCGCTGAGAGGAAGGAGGCCCGTCCAGTTTGGAGCTGAAAGCAAAGGATTATCCGCCAGGAGGGGAGGACGTCCGTCCAGCTTGGAGTAGAGAGCGGGCGTCCGGATTGGAGGACGTCCGCCCGGTTTGGAGCACATAGCGATCGCCCATCTTCGTGCCGCCCGCCAGTGAAGCTTGCCTCGGTTCGTGGGATCCAGCTGAAAGTGTCCGCCCGTCTCGTCTTCTCATCCGCCCGTCCGCCATCAACAGTAAGCTCGTGTGTTTTTGCAGGGTCCGCCCGGATCCGGTCGAAACATTTGGCGCCCACCGTGGGGCCGTGTAACTTCGGTTACCCAAAGGTGACCACGAGAAATGAGCACGGATCACCCCATCACCAGTACTTCATAGCCGCACGACACATGTCCTCGGCCATTCGGCCTCCACACATTTAAGAACGTTCGGCCTCAGCATAGTCTCGGCCGTTCGACCTCCTAATCTGTAAGGACGCCCGGTCTCAGCATTGTCTCGACCGTTCAGCCTCAGCATTATCTCGGACGTTCGGCCTCAACCTATTCTCGGCCATTTGGACACATATTTTCGACCTTACAAGGTACGAACACACCCTTTAAGCTAGAAATACGATCAATATTCCCTTATACTGCAGGTGACCAACCAATCCGGACTTAAGCGTTCGTCCGCCCGGATTCAGAGAGCGCTCGTCCAATCCGAACTTAAGCGTTCGTCCGCCCGGATTCAGACAGCGCTCGTCCAATCCGGACTTAAGCGTTCGTCCGCCCGGATTGAGAGAGCGCTCGTCCAATCCGGACTTAAGCGTTCGTCCGCCCAGATTCAGAGAGCGCTCGTCCAATCCGGACTTAAGCGTTCGTCCGCCCGGATTCAGAGAGCGCTCGTCCAATCCGGACTAAAGCGCTCATCCGAGCATGATCAACCCACCAAGCCGTCTTACAAGGTACGGACACATACTTTCTTTGAAATTCGCCATGTTCCCTTCATAATGCAGGTAACCCGCAACAATGGCACGAGTGCATATCCTCCCAGTAAGACCAAGCAGGTGAAAAAGAGTGTTCCAAAGAGAACAACTCTCAGCTTGGCCGGGCAAGAAAGCGAAGGACCGTTCCTCCCAGTAAGACCAAGCTGGTGAAAAAGAGTGTTCCGAAGAGAACAACTCTCAGCTTGGCCGGGCAAGAAAGCGAAGGACCGTTCCTCCCAGTAAGACCAAGCTGGTGAAAAAGAGTGTTCCGAAGAGAACAACTCTCAGCTTGGCCGGGCAAGAAAGCGAAGGACCGTCCCTCCCAGTAAGACCAAGCTGGTGAAAAAGAGTGTTCCAACGAGAACAACTCTCAGCTTGGCCGGGCAAAGAAGCGAAGGACCGTCCCTCCCAGTAAGACCAAGCTGGTGAAAAAGAGTGTTCCAACGAGAACAACTCTCAGCTTGGCCGGGCAAAGAAGCGAAGGACCATCCGCCCTATCAAACCCAAGCTGGTGAAAAAGAGTGTTCCAACGAGAACAACTCTCAGCTTGGTTGGGCGACGAAGCAAAGAGCCGGCCATCCGTAACTTAGCCGAATCTGGCATTCAGCAAAGAGCCGGCCATCCGTAACTTAGCCAAATCTGGCATTCAGCAAAGAGCCGGCCATCCGTAACTTAGCCGAATCTGGCATTCAGCAAAGAGCCGGCCATCCGTAACTTAGCCAAATCTGGCATTCAGCAAAGAGCCGGCCATCCGTAACTTAGCCAAATCTGGAATTCAGCAAAGAGCCGGCCATCCGTAACTTAGCCAAATCTGGCATTCAGCAAAGAGCCGGCCATCCGTAACTTAGCCAAATCTGGCATTCAGCAAAGAGCCGGCCATCCGTAACTTAGCCAAATCTGGCATTCAGCAAAGAGCCGGCCATCCGTAACTTAGCCGAATCTGGCATTCAGCAAAGAGCCGGCCATCCGTAACTTAGCCGAATCTGGCATTCAGCAAAGAGCTGGCCATCCGTAACTTAGCCGAATCTGGCATTCAGCAAAGAGCCGGCCATCCGTAACTTAGCCAAATCTGGCATTCAGCAATCAGCCGGCCGTCCGTAACTTAGCCGAATCTGGCATTTAACACTAATCTGAAGTAGGAGGATGTCAATCAGCCATCCGGCCATTTGTCCTCCAAGGTACGCAAAGACGACCACCACATGGACCCAACAATTCGGGGACCATCTAAAAAATCCCTTCGCACAATCAAATTATGCTCGGGCTTGGGGGGCTTATGTACTGATAAGTCCTCCCAGCATAGACCGAGCGAACGGTTAACAAGGCCGCCCCCCAAAATGGCAATCTGGCCGAGCGTCCAGCCATTTGGACGTCCGCCCTAAGATGACAATCAAGACGAACGTCCACCCATTTGACGTCCGCCCCAAGATGGCATGTCCGTTCAAAATGACGAGCGGCCACCCGTGTCAAGCAACAAAGACCGAACGCCCAAATAAACATTAGTCCGAGTTTGCATGGATCCAGCGGTTTTCCAAAAATGACGCCCATCCAGGCACAGACAACCCCTTCGCACAATAAAATTATGCTCGGGCTTCGGGGGCTTATGTACTGATAGGTCCTCCCGGCATAAGACACGCCCGCCCAGTAATCCGGACGTCCGCCAAATAGTCTAGGACCGTCCGTCCTTAGAAACCGGACGACCGTCCAAGGACGTCCGCCCAGGAATCAGGACCGAACGAGCGGCCAACCATCTGAGAGGTGGACGTCCGCCCAAGGTTGGCATGTCCGCCCAAAGTGGAGCGTCCGCCCAATGTGGAGTGTCCGCCCAAAGTGGAGCGTCCGCCCAATGTGGAGCGTCCGCCAGTGTGGAGCGTCCTCCAGTGTGGAGCGTCCGCCAGTGTGGAGCGTCCGCCCAATGTGGAGCGTCCGCCAGTGGAACATCCGCCCAATACGGAACGTCCGCCCGAGGAGTGGACGTTCCCCCAAGAGCTGGACGTCCGCCCAGTGTGGAGCGTCCGCCCAAGGAGTGGACGTTCGCCCAAGAGCTGGACGTCCGCCCAAGAAGTAGCACGTCCGCCGCCCAAAGAGAGGACATCCGCCCAGAGTAGGACGTCCGCCCAGAGGAGGACGTTCGCCCAAGGATTGGACGTCCGCCCAAGGAATTGACGTCCGCCCAAGAGCTGGACGCCCACCTAGGGTAACATCCCTGACCGACCATCATTCCCAACCGACGCACTTCGCTGATTACACGGTTAAATGCTAATGACACATTAAGTCCTTAATAAAGATTAAGGTATTATTGGGCCGTTTGAAGGCCCCCAAAAGGTAAAAGCCCATTACGATCAGTATAAATAAAGGTCTCAGGTATGATTTCTAGACAGATTGCTTAGAACGCAACACATGCATGCCTTATTCAACGCCCTGTCATATTACTGACTTAAGCGTCGGAGTGCCTTTAGCAGGTACCCGGCCCCTCCCCACTGGGAGGGTGGAGCAGCGCTGAGAGGAAGGAGGCCCGTCCAGTTTGGAGCTGAAAGCAAAGGATTATCCGCCAGGAGGGGAGGACGTCCGTCCAGCTTGGAGCAGAGAGCGGGCGTCCGGATTGGAGGACGTCCGCCCGGTTTGGAGCACATAGCGATCGCCCATCTTCGTGCCGCCCGCCAGTGAAGCTTGCCTCGGTTCGTGGGATCCAGCTGAAAGTGTCCGCCCGTCTCGTCTTCTCATCCGCCCGTCCGCCATCAACAGTAAGCTCGTGTGTTTTTGCAGGGTCCGCCCGGATCCGGTCGAAACAGGAATGATCAGGACGAGCGGTAGATGATGGATGATTTAACCGTTCAAATAGCTCAGATTCCCATCAAAAGCATGAATAATAAGGATAGAACACATAATTCAAACAAGTTCATGCATTAATAGAAAAATTACATAGAAGTTCAGAAATTTACTCTCAACCCTAGTGAAATGGAGTTTTAGCTACACATATACATCATAGAAGAGAGAAATGATGGATTGGATGGTGGAAATTGGTGGTTTTCCACCATGGAAGCACTTGGAGCAGCTGCTGCAGCGTCTCCCCTGGTCTCCTCCCCGTCAGATCTGCCTCCCACGAATTCTGGATCCGGTTTTAAAAGAGAAGCTCCAATAATTGAGTCACGGGTTCTTTCTGGACGAGCGTCCAATTTCTGGACGAGCGTCCACTTTCAGGACGAGCGCTGACGAGCGTCCTCTGCTGAACGAGCTGCTGGACGAGCGCCCTCTGCTGGACGAGCGTCCTCTGCTGGGCGAGCGTCCTGCTGGACGAGCGTGGACGAGTGTCCTGGTCGAGCGCCCCCTGCTGGACGAGCGTCCTCTGCTGAACGAGCGTCCTCTGCTGGCGAGCGTCCTATGCTGGCGAGCGTCCTCTTATGGACAAACATCCTCTGCTTCCTCTGCTGGACGAGCGTCCTCTGTTCTGGACGAGAATCCGGACGAGCGCCCTGAACGAGCGTCGCGCTCGCTTTGTGACGAGCGTCCGCTTAATCTTCGACGAGCGTCCGCCCATCCTTCTAAGTCGCGCCCGGCGCCCATTTTCTCGCGCCCGGGCGCGAACCTCTCTGTAAAATTGCGCCCGGCGCCCTTTTTCTCACGCCCGGGCGCGAACCTCTCTGTAAAATCGCGCCCGGCGCCCTTTTTCTCACGCCCGGGCGCGAAACTTTCGGCAGAACAGCGTCCACTGAGCCTGGTCCAAGTCTTTGATAGTATCCAATCCTTATTTTACTTTGAAATAAACAAACAAAAGCATCAAAAAAACATTTGAACAGTAAAATTATACTTATATCAACAATTATATACTTTTCATGAGAATTAACACTAAAACTTACTCAAAAGCCCCACAATTTAAGCAACAAAAACAAGTAAAGTTTACACCTATCAGTGCCTAATTTATATCTAATCATTTTTGCAACTTAAAACTGATGTGGAATCAATTATTATTTAAGGCAAAGGTTTATTCTTCAAACTTAATGGACATCCAACTCATGTTAATGCATTCATTGACATTTAACCCAATTTATTTTCATCATTTTTTTCTACATAAAACCTGTGCATAAAAGATTTTATAAATATTCACATCCAAATTTAGTGGGGATTACAATACAAACATTTAAAACATTGATCATTTTGATCTTCAAATTTCATGAACAATAAATGTAAGCACTCATTTTCTTTCAACATTTTTAACAACAAATATGTACATTCAGTCCTCATTAATACATATCGAAAAAGTTCTAAACAAACCATTAATAAAGTTGCAAAAATCCCTATTCAACAACATCTACTCAATGCCTAAATCCTGCAACACTTCATCCCTCCGCACATTGTGCACATCCAAAATCTAATCACAAATATATTTCTCCCTAACCTGTTATAGTTCCTCCTGCAAAGAAAAAAAATGCACAACATATCAATAAAATGCACAATTTCAATCAAAGCTTCAAAACATTATCAATTTTAAAATGTGATCCATCACTACCAAGCCAAACATAATACAAAACCATAGTAAAATTAACCCAACAACAACTCAAAAAACCAAACATAATACGAAACCATAGTCTAAATAACCCAATATCAACCACAAACCCAATGAATTCGTACTTTCCAACAAAAAACCGCATCAACCATTAAATGTTCTATACACCTTCATGTCACACTAAACCATACGAGGAAAAACACTCAAATAATACAACAATCCATAAATGCCCAAAATAATTTAAACACCGGACACAAAAAATGCATTACCCAAAAGAACAGAGCCAACCTTCAAAAAACACCTCCAATGGCAGTTTCCAACTTCGATGGTTCCTTGACGCGTAAAGGCGGCGCCTACAAAGTTGCCTTCACCAATTACAGTCCGACCAACTTCAACGGCGACAGTCCGACCACACTTCAATGAAGACGAACGCTTCTAGGTGGCTGAAACAGAAAACGCTACAACAAACACGTGAACAACGACACTCCGACAAACAAAGGACCGCGACACTTCATTGAAGGTTGCTCTAAAGCAACAGAACAAACAAATGAATTAAACAATATGGTCCTCAAAGATACAATAGCAAGAAACTATACAAATTTACACAAAAATATAGTTTATTAATGACAATTAAATACCTCGAGCTTTCTTGATCTGGCCTCTGCTTTAGCACTTTGGAGGTTTACTCAAGTTTGAATTTTTGCTTCTTCTATCTGATACCTACAAACACATTATCGTATGTAAACAACATAAAGAAAATATTAACAAATTTATTAGAAATAAAAAAATTTACTTATGCATTTCAATATTTAGTTCACTTGTTCATAATTTGCTCCCAAAAAATACAACAATCCCGAAATGATAAAAAAATTCAAATAATTAAAATAAGTGAAAATCACCGAACAACAACAAGAAAAGAAAATCAAAACGAACCACGAAAACTTACAAACTATGTTTTTTCGTCTTCAATGGTGGTTTTCACCTACGACAGTGCTTCCAAACGGAGGTTGTAGCGAAACAAACGACAGGAAGCTTTAAAACCCATGTCAATGGTGGTTTCGGCGCTGAACGATGCTTCGAAATGGCGGAACCTTCGGGTAGAACGACGACACTCGTGGCTGGTCCGACGAAGATGAACTCCGACGGCACTCGTGGCTGGTTGGAGGAACACGAACTCCGACGGCAATCGTGGCTGGTCGGAGGAAGACGGACTCCGGCGGCACTCTCACTCTAGGGTTCCCGCTCTCTCTCAAGCTTCTCTTCTCTCTCTACCAATGTCCCAAATTCAAATTCCAAAACTGAAAATGAAACCTTCAAATTTGAAACCTCTTTGCGACTGGAATCTCTTTCCACGTCATTAAAAAATCTGAAACCATTTTCCACCTAAACCAATAGCATTTAGACACCTGTCCCGTGTCTAAATGTTGTCAAAAGAGGTTGTTCAAGTATCATTTTCCCTTAATAATACAACTTAAGACCGATCGCTATTTATAATGAGCACTACCAAATATCGTCGAAACCGAACGTTCATTATGGACAATTACTAACTGGGAATGAACATCAGTAAAACCGAACGCTATCTATCATTAATACCGAACGCTTACGATCGGAGCCTGAGAATACCTAGTCCAGATCGAACGCTAACTAACACTGATACATTCAGATCGAACGCTTACCAACTAAACCTTAGAACACCCGATCCAGGTCGAACGCTATTGATTACTATAGATATTAAGATCCAATCTTAGACAATCAAATGATGTACGAACGCTCAACAATGCTACCCGAGAATACGCTTATTCTGACTAATACATCAAGGTCGAACGCTCCTGATTACTTTCCAATAATACCAATTGAGGACGAACGCTTATAAGCACTATTACACCAACACCGAACGTTATTATCACTTATACATGCTCAAGACTGAACGCTAATATTACTAGAGCAGGACGAACGTTAACGCTCGTTACAAAACCGAACGCTCGTATATGTGGGCCGACCAGCAAGCTGAACGAACGTCCAATTTTGACTTACCAAAATTGGACATACGCGCGTTCTGCAGAAATCTGCAGAATCGCAGAAAACCCAGAAACCCCATTCTTTCACCCTTCTTCCCATATTTGCATCAAACACAATAAATTTCAACAATCAAACAAAAGGATCTAACTCCCCTTACTTCCCAGATTTGCTTCAACAACAATATTCTACCACCACTCATACAGATTCATACTAAACAAGATCACTCTACGCACAAATCATTCAACAAATCACTTAATAACACAAACCTCAAATACATAAATTATTTCTACAATCTATAGAAAATATCTAGCTCCCCTTACCTCTTGAAGACTTCCTTGAATCACCTCCAGAGAGTTTAATTTCCTTCCAACTCCAAAAGTTTTCCTCTTCTTCTTTCCCACAACTTGCAGAGCCAAAGCTTCCTTGCAGCTTCAACTTCACCTCGCTCACAAATTTGCTGAAATGATTTTCCTCTAAGCAGAACCCATACTCCCTTTTTATCTTCCACAAGCCTCCCTTTTTTTTTTGAATGGAGGAAAATGGAAGCAACGTTTGCTGTCCCCAAGTGACCAAATGCTACAAAACTGGTGCTTTCCCCCAACGCTCGTTGCTGCCTTTCCTGGTTTGTTTGTTTGTTTTTTTTTTTTTTTTTATTATTTTTTTTACCAACACAGCCGGTTCCTTACAGCACCTACGTTTGGCCGAACGCTCAGACGTAAGACAAATATAAGAGGGCGTTCGTCCTAAATAAGTATTCTTTCCAAATGAAAGAATTCTGTTTTTCAAGGGAATTACGAAAATACCGAACGGTCAAGGACCGTTCGATAACGAACGTTCATTATCATAGAATTTCATCTTCAAATTTTCACTTACAGTAAACTCATTTTTCATTATAAACTTTCATACATTTAACTACCCATATCATAGCACATTTCATAAATTCCATATATCATCTCATCATCCAAATCATATACCAAAGATCAAATAACACAGATTTCATGCTTCATAAACTCACATACGTCATACAGCACAACACATACATATGAATTAAACTTAATAAGCTTCCCTTACCTGGATTCGTGAACGAACGTCCTAACGTGCAAATCTGGATTCGCCCAACTACCACTTCTATCCTCAGATCACTCAACTCTTGCGAACTAAAACCATTTACAGAATCAAAATTTGATTCAGACAAAGAGAATGCAGGTAACCAGGTTTGGTTTTGCATGAAACCTAAGAACGAACGATTGATGGAAGAAACTTACCAGATTCAAAACTTGAACTTGTTCGGTTTAATGGAAAGCTTAGGACGCCTGGATCTCTTTTATGGTCTCTGAAATTGGATCGGAGAAGAAGAAAGTGAGTTACGGTAGAAAGAAGATGGAGGTTTCTAGAGAGAAGGTAGAGAATTGGAAATCAGAATTTTGGGGAAGAAGACGAAGCATGCAGAAGAGTGGGAAGAGAGTTTTTCAGAAAATCATTTTCCCTTCCCACGTAGGACGAGCGTCCATTCTCCTGCTGCCACTTGTATTCCACTAACGATTTCGAATGTTCCAAAAGTAACACTTGGCAGTTGCATGCAGAGTGGGTGTGAGTGCGATTTAATGACACTGAATGTGCGGTGTGGGTGCATTTAATGGTGGTCAGAGTGTGGGGTTGGGTGCGTTTCTTAATAAAAATCTGAACAGGGTTTTTGGGCATTAATACATGATTTGACAGGTGGAGGCTGGTTAAGTTTTCGAGGTCTTACATTAATGAAAGGTATAACATTCTAAAATTGATAAAAACATAGAACTAAACTATTTAAATAAAAATATATATTAACTTTATTGTATAATGAGTTGGATGGTGTGCGTAGCTGTAATTCAACATATTAAATGTGAATAATATGTTATAGTAGTGATTAGATAGAAAGTGAAGTGAATTGTGCTTGTTTAGAGTCATTTCAGAGGAAGTAAGGTAGTGGAAATGAGAATTAGAGGTTAAGGGCTTAATTGATCTGCTGGGACAGTTTAGGTAACTCAGATGTGACTTGTTTGAGTCATCAAAATGGTCAAAAATATGTACAAAGTGGTAGAATGGAATTTGGGTCTTTAAGTTGAGAAATTTGATGTTCTAGAATAGGTTTTGGTTCATAATCTCTTTAGATTGGTGGTAGGAAGGTTTAGAATCACTTAGACAAGTCTAATTAGGTATATAACACAATCTAGGGGTGTTAGAAGTTGGGAAAAATAGTTAGAATTGGTGAGTGGTGTATGAGTTTCATTATTATGCAGAATTTCGTTCTACAGATTATGCAGACTCGCTGTGCGGATGGTTTCGCATAGCGAGTCCTTACAACGAGGTGCTCTCTGTTCAGTCATTCGCACAACGAATTGGTGCGCTGTGCGAGTGATTGGAGAGGGTTGCTCTCTGTCTGATGATTCGCATAGCGAATGGGGTGCGCTGTGCGAAAGTGCTGAGTTTAGTTTACTATGTTTTTCTATCATCTTGTGTTGTACTATGTTGAGTGTTGTTTGGTTTGTGAAGTATGTTTGAGAGTGTATTGTATTATATAATAGAAGATAACATGGATGTTAACTACACATAAAAGTATGTGATTCAAAGTGAATGAAAGTATGTGGTTTTAAAGTATGGTTGCCTCAAGGCCCGGAACAGACTAACCTCGTGAGTGTGGTAGCGTGAAACCCATTGGCAATGGCTTTGCAAAGCAGTAGAGGCCACCCCCAGTGCATGACCCGCCATAGCTCGGCAATCATTCTAAGTCCGGACGGTCATTATAAAAGATTATCTGCAACAAGTAAAAATCCCAACAAGTTTTATTTCCTGTCTCTCTCGAAGAGCTATTCCAATCCAGCTTTATCTACAATACCATCTACTCCCGTACAAGTACGATCATCGTAGGTGGAAACCACAACCACAACATGCAAGGGTGAGTAACCAGAAGTATCATATAAAAAAAACACATCATAAACCCATTACATATAAACTATAACAATTTCCATGACTTAATATAAATCGACACATATGACATTGCAGACTAGTCTTTCATAAACTAATGTTGTTTCCTTGTAATTCGTCGTCATAACCTGTTCTCAATAACAGGCGACTCGAGTCGTCTTCCATCGCGACTTCAGACCTATCTCCCCGACTCCTCAAGGACTAACGAGTAAAAACATCGATACTACGCGTAACGATGCACTATACTCAACACGAGCCGAAGTTATTGGGCGAGACATTCACCTCCTCGCGTAGAAGAAGGTGACACTCGAATCTCAGTCTCATGCGAGACTCGCATTTATTATAATATTAAAATGCTCATAAGACAGACGAAGTTACAAGTAAATAACATAGTGTATGTACCAACATCAAACAAAAATAAACGTGCTCAATCACGGATTCGTACATATTCTCAACAACATGTATAAATAAACCAATATTAGATCAAGAAAATAACCAACAATTCTCAATAATTGTTTTAAAATACTACCAAAGAAATTACGGATTCATACATATTCGTCGAACGCTATTTGGATGGACACTATTCACCAAACGCTATTTGGACGAACACTAAATCGAACACCTTACTGGATTCAACACTATCAAGCCGAACGTTAAAACCGAGCACTATTCGGACGAACGCTCAAAGATTAAGCCTAGTTCGAACACTACCTTTGACGAGTACCTCCTGAGGATTAACGTCATCGAGAACGAACACTCACAATCACAATTAAACCAAGGTCGAACGTTCAAGATCCAAACCTAAGAATACCAACTTAAAGCCGAACGCTCAAGATTGCTACCCAAGAATTCCAAGTTAAGAACGAACGCTTACACTCACTAATATCTCAATACCGAACACTCAAAATAAAAAAACTATTAATCCGGACACCTTTAGGACGAACGTTTTGAAACTTGGTCGAACCCCTAAGTCACTTTGCCGAACACCTAAAATACTGGACGATCTCCTAGAATCCTGGCCGAATGATTACAACTTAATCGAACAGTATTAAATTCACACTTAACCGGACACTATCAATTCAGGTATCAACCGAACGGTATTAAAAAGAAGCCCTGACCGAACGACATAAATCAGCAGCTAACCGAACGATGCTAAAATCAAAACTTAACCGATCAGCAGAAACTAACGACCGAACGCTCATTAATCACTAATACCCCAAAGCCGATCGTTCAAGATCCAAAACTTAAGAATAAGCAACTTAAAATCGAACGCTCACTTATACCCAAAAACTGAACGTTCAAGATTCAAACCTAAGAATATCAAATTTAGATCGAACGCTTAAATCACTAAAACATCAAAACCGAACGCTCAGGATTCAAGCCTGATAATACTAAATTCAGCCGAACACTACAGTCACCCATACACGACGACCGATCGCCGAACGCTCACCAAAACAAGCCTAGCACGAACGCTAACGCTCGTTACTGGAGGATACAAGACCGAACGGTTATTTGGCCGACCACTATTGTCGAGCACTGTTGGGACGAACGTCTAATATGTTACTACTTTCACCCAAGGACGAACGCTAACGTTGGGTACATCAGAAAATAAAACCGAACGCTCATAGTATTTTGGCCGACCACTAATTGGTCGAGCCATTTGGACGAACGCGCGTTCTGCAGAATTCTGCAGAATCGCACCAGATTTCCAGGAACCCCAATTTCATCCCCTTCTTCCCAGATTTGCATCAAATACAGATTATTTCAACAATCAAAGAAATAAATCTAGCTCCCCTTACCTTATACCCATCATACCATATACATGCACAATCAAACATACATATATAGTCTAGTTTTTAACTACCCCAACATGCATACAGTTATATAAATCCTAGTTTCCCCCCTTACCTCTAGTTCCAGTGAGTTTCCACAACCCCTTGAGGTTCAAAGCAAAGACCAAAGATGGCTTCCTTTCCTTGCGTAGCAACAGTGCTTCCCACAATTCAAAACTACACTCCCAACCTATGATTTAGCATAGTATCTGTATATTCCTCCACTCTCTCACAAAGACTAGAGTTTATATAAGAAAAATGGTAGGGTTCTCATTAAGTCCTCACTCATGTTTTATATGCACCATGCAACTTAACTATATGTTTCTTTACTTAACTCTATAATCTATCCAAAACCCTACAAAACAAAAGAAGTCAAGCTATGGAAAATATTTCAACACCTACTGCCGACATGGTCACCTTCAGAAACTCAAATCATGCAAAAAGAGGAAGGACAATTATAAAACTATGTTTTCTCTCCTATCAAAAACATGAAAAGTCAAAAAGCATAAAACTTTAGACAATTCCCTTCAAGCCTCTTACACATTCACGTGCTCCACCCAACAATGCCTTCTCACCATTATTTTATTTTTATCACTATAAGACCCATACTTCCCCACCAATGAAAATAAAACAACTAGGAAACATTACTTAACTATTCTTTCAAACAATTTTCGAAAATTAAGATAAAATTAGTTCTAATTTATTTATTTTATTCACTTTCTTGATATTTTCATTACACAAATACATATCATAACTAATTATTTAGTAACACAAAATATAGTAAAATAAAAATATATTTTTATTTTACACAGGTCTTACAACGAGCGCTTGGTATGAGACCGAGCACTACTTAGTACGAGCGCTTGGTATAAGACCGAGCACTACTTAGTACGAGCGCTAGGTGTAAGACCGAGCACTACTAATCTTAAAGTACAAAATTTGATATATTACTTTATCAAGGGATATACGGATACAACTATGCTTGGCCGAACGCTCAAACATAGTATTACCACACGAGGACGCTCGTTCTCAACTAGGTTTCTCTCCAAATGAAAGAATCCCATTTTTACTATTTATCAGGAAAACCGAACGGTCAATGACCATTCAGTAACGAACGTACTTTTTCATATAAGACTTTCATACCAGTATTATTTCTTTCCAACAATCATTTCTTAATATATATATATATATATATATATAAACTTTCATAACTTTATACATTCCTATCAGATTCAACTTTCATACTTCATACAATTCATATCACATAAATCTCATATAACTCATACATCATACATAGCTCAACCATCATGTCAGTATTCATACTTGATACATACATTCACTCATTCAGCAACATGCATTCATTTTCAACAAGCGTACAACAACATACAATTAAATTAGATAAGCTTCCCTTACCTCTAGTGTGAACGTACGTCCTTCAGAATAAATCTCACTTCACGGAATTAAGATTTCTTCTACTCTCAACGCTCAACCAAACTCTTCCAAACTAAACCAAACAGTAAGAAACCAAGATAACTTAGACTACACCCTCGTATGAAACCAAAACGTGGTTTGCATGTAACAAAAGACGAACGACCCAGGGCAGATACACTTACCCGCTCAAACTTGAAACTTGTTCGGTTCAAGATGAAGCTTGGGTCGCCAAGAACACTTCTACGGTTTCTGAATGATGATCGGAGAAGAGGAAAGGTTAGTTTTCTTAGAGAGAAGATAGGATTTCTAGTGAGAAGGAGGAGAAAATGAAAGATCAGATTTTTGGAAGACTAAGGGTGCATGCAGAGAGAGTGGGAAGAAGGTTTCAAAAAATCATTTTTCTTCCCACGTAAAAACGAGTGTCCGCTCTCTTGCTTACACCTGCATTCCACTATCTGATTTCAGATCCTCGTTTCTTGACACCTGGCATCAGCGTAGAGGGGTTTTGGGTGCGTTTTAAATGACTGACAAGGGGTTTCAGTTTGCGTTTTCCGAGGTCTGACATAAGGGTTTTGGATGCATATTTACGAGGTCTGACACCATGATACAAAAGTCTTCTAACTGTTGTTGTAGCTTTGACACCATAACAACAAATTAACCCATTGCCTCAAATTTCTTGTATAACTTTAGGGTGAGAGGACCTTATCTTGTTTCGGAGTGAGGATTAACGTTCGATATTTAGTGCCTTTCACAAACTTTTGGTCAAAGAGGAAAATGAAATAATGGATAATGAAAGATGAAACTAAAGTGATTGGTAATGAAAGACGGAATTGAGAATGACTAAGAATGAAATAAGAAGAGAATGTGATATGAATGAAATGATGTGAAGATGAACGAGCGTTCCGGGGAGGAACGACTCTTGGATGATATTGAAATTGGTAAAGTATGAATGTGGTAATGTTTGGCTGACGATTCATCCTGATGTTCCGTGAGTACTCATCCTCACGTAGAGGGGGTACGTCATGTGTGGGAACGACAGGAGGTCCTAGTCCTTAGGGGTACTTTGGACGGAACGGACTAACCTCGGGTGGCAGCTGATGAGAATTCCAGTTACTACATCACTCGGGTGCACGAACGTCGTAGCTACACAGAATTCATACAGTCCGGACAGTCGGTCTAGTATCAGGGTTTTGATTGAATTGTTTATTGGAATGAAATTGAATGTGCTTGCATATGAAACTGTATGTTATTACTTGAATTAAATTACATAAGCTTACCTTGTGTTTTTCCTTGTGTTGTCTCGTTTGTACGTCCGTCCTTGTCTTTGCAATGATCATCCGTGTGGATGTGAGCAGAAGGAGACGCACTGCTGGAAGAGGCGTTGGAAGAGCAATATCTGGAGGAAGAGAACCTCGTGGACGTTGAAATTAAGGCCGAACCGTAAGACGTTCGGTTTTGTACTTAGCAGTTTAGCATGAAGTGACCGTTCGGTCACTTCCTTTCCTTTTGTTATCTGACCGATCGGTACTTTGACCTCGTAAGCTGTTTGGTCATGTTTCTCTTATGTTGTACAGTTTAGTTGGGAAGTTATGTAAGGTCGTTCGGCCATAATCGTACTCTCTTTTAAATGTTAAAACTGACCTATGTTATTATTAATCGTAATTATTCTATTATATGGTTTTATTACTGTATTTTTGGGATGTTACAAATGGTATACTACTGTTACGTAAACTAGCCAAATACACCCTTTCACACTCTCACACACGTAATAGAACAATAAACGAATGATAACGAATGAATGAATCTCTTTTATTGATGGTAATATCTGAATAAACAAGGGTAAACAATAATTGGGAGCATAACCTCCTTCAATTACTTTAGGAGCATAACCTCCCTCACAAGACAATAATGTCTGTCACAAAACTCAATAATCAAAAGCATGTCTTTAATCCTAGACTCTAACTTTATTTATATTAATTATTTCCCGCCCATCTCTTATTAAATATTTCTCTAGAATATATCTGCATTTAATATAAATATCTTTATATTTAATATTTAATATAAATATTCCTATATTTAATATAAATATCTCTTTGTATATTATTCTTAATTATAAATATCTTATATTGAATATTTCCCTAAATATATATTCATTTACTCTAATTAACTTATACTAAATCTTCTCAAAATATCTCTCTAGTTAGGATGCCTCCTCGCTGCCGCTCGGTCGGGTCGTCCTCCCTCGTCTATCGCTCGTCCAACTAGCTTCCTGTTCCCGACCGTTCGGTCTGGTCGTCCTCCCTCGTCTACCGCTCGTCCAACTAGCTCCCTACTCCCGACCGTTCGGTCTGGTCGTCCACCCTCCTCTATCGCTCGTCCAACTACCTCCCTATTCCAGCCCGTTCGGTCTGGTCGTCCTCCCTCCTCTACCGTTCGGTCACATAACTCCCCACCTTCTACCGTTTGGTCCCCTTCTCTCACCGTTCGGTCACCTTCTCTCACTGTTCGGTCCCCTTCTCCTTCTATACTTTCTCCTCTCATATACTTTCCAACCCCTAACATTATCCCTACCTTAGATCGTAACAACTACAGATAAATTTGCTCTCCTATAAGTCAATCACGAACCGTAACCCACCATAGACAGTAACCTGACACTTCGAAAACATAGAATAGAAATTTGCCAAGATCACTCTTGGGACAGAAAAACAACAATTGGAAATTATTGGAGGAACGAATTTTTGTAGTTAACCCCTTTTTGAGCTTCAACTTTTGCTTTAACTTTATCATATGTACACAATCTTACACCTAATAGTCTTTCAATTAATATAGTAAATAGTAAAGCATGGATCAGGCTCCCAATCATGGTATGGTGGATGCAATCTGGAACCATAAATTATCATTTGAAAACTTTACTGCTTTACTTGTGTGGGAAAAAACTATGTTCTACAAATTAAAAACTACCAAGGCTGCATCTGAGGTTCATCCAAACCATGTTGAATAGGGAAAGGTTCCGTAGTCCAGAATTCTCCATAATTGCTTTGGGAGAAAATCTTGTCTTCTTGATCATCATCATCATCATCCTCAGCCTCGAAATCCAACTCCTCAAATATATTCTCAAAACCATCATCATACACATTCTCAAAATTGTCGATCCCAATATTATCATCATAATCATCATCATTGTCAGAATTATTTTGATCAGCTTCATTCAAGCTGCCAATATCTTTCCTAAACCTACTCTTCCTTCTCTCTCGTCTCATTCTCTTAGACTCCCTAGCCAAGTCCATCCATTTATCCTGTATGGATAAAATCTCTTCCTTCTCCAATAAGTCACCCTTCTCACCAAACCCCTCCACCAAGAAAACTGAATGTCGTTGCCCTTTCAAACTCACATCAAACAATTCCGGGTGCCTTATTATCATCCCTCTCAACTTGTTTGGGAAGCCAAAGTCCTTTCTGAAATGAGTCAAGTGGTCTATTAAAGTCCTCTTTTCAATTGTCATTGCAAGAATCTCCCTTACTACTGCACAAGATCTCTTTTCTGCCTCTAACAATTCCTTGGAAAAAGCCTCAGCAGGATTCCTATAGGGGTAAACTTCTGGCATTTCTTCAAATCTCAGCAAAAAATCTTGGTGACGTCTCTTTAAATTAAGCCCCTTTCGAAGCCTCAATTGCTTGAACTTCAAAGGACGATCAACTACGAAACGAGGATCACGGGATGCACGAGGCGGCAAACACTTTGCCAAGTTGACATCCCAAGATACAAGCTCAAGTGCACGACCATAGGGCGTGTCAACAGTCCTGAATTTCTCCGGATGATCATTGCACAACCTGGACCTAAAATTAGGAGGGATACCAAGATGTGGAGCAAAGTGAACCAATTTGGACAGAAGTAACTTGCGGCGAGAAGATAGCATAAGAAGCTTTTGCAGTTTCGCAGCCAACATGTTGGAAATGGAAGATTGAAAAGCCAGTTCCTCAGCAGCAACAGCAGCCGTAGTTGGGGTCAATCGAACACAGAGTTTGGGATGTAACTTGGTAGGATTGAGTGGTTTGGGAGGCCATGACATATTGAAGAGTTCAAAAATGGATGGATATCTATGAATCATAGAAAGTATAGAACGAGGCTTGGGAAGACCAAGATAAGAACGACATTTACACAGAATATGAATTGGAATATAATGTTTCGATTTAGAGAGAAGTAAAGTTTTTAACTTTTGAAATAACCTAACCCTATACTTCATGACAACATGCTTATCGAGTGCACGGTCATGGACAAGTTTTATAGAGGAACAAGAAATTGAAACAGAGACATTTTGGAGACGGTTACCCGTTTTCAATTTCTCGTTGATCGAAAAAGATGCAGGTTTTGTTCCGCCATGAACGAAACTGGAACTTAGGGAAGCAACTGGTTTGGGATTGCTGAATGAAAGAGGGAGGCAAAGTGCCATGTTTAACGCTTCAACCACTCAGATAACACACCATAACATACCTGAAAATGACAAAAAGAACAAAAATATTACAAGAATGAAACATTATTGAGACAAAACAGCAAATTCTTACAGCATAACAAGAACACCAAATTCTTATAGCATAACAAGAACACCAAATTCTTATAATATTGAATTTGTATAGAAAATTTAAAGACAGAATTATGATTTCAATTAGTACAAAGCTTGTGTCGATTACACGACAAAGAAGTGGTTCGCAAGGCAAGAAATGTGCTTTTCCGGCGAGGCAGAGAGGGTTTAAGAGAAAAGAGAGAGTAGGGTTTCTTCCGTCGAGGCCGTGAGGGAAGAAGGAGAATTTTATTCAAATTGAAAAAAAAAGGAAAATGATACTTGAACAACCTCTTTTGACAACATTTAGACACGGGACAGGTGTCTAAATGGGAGTGGTCCACGTGGAAAATCAATTTGAAAATGATATCTGACGTGGAAAGGGGGTGGGCAGGTTTTCAAGACGTGCGTTTCAAATTTGAAATTCATTTTTGGAAGAATTGTAGAGAGAGAAGCGCGAAGGTTGAGAGGGAGAGTGTGACCTAGAGAGAGGTCGAGAGAGTTGGAGAAAGGGCGTTCGAGAGAGAGAGGTCCGACGAAGTGCTTGCCGGAGTGCCGCCGGACAACGTTGAAGGCCTGTCGGAGCTATTCAAGCCCTCCAGCCGGTACCGATTGACGGCCGCCGCAGCTCCGATGTTGGCCAACGAAGCGAAGACGGGATCGTGTTCCGTCCGGCCCAGCGAAGTAGGGGCGTGTTCAAGGTCTCGCTTCGTCCCACCTACTTTTGATCCTGTGTCCGAGCGCCGTCGGAGCGTCGTCGGAGCATCGTCGGAGCATCGCCGGAGTGTGGACTGTTCAATGGACGAAAAAGAGGGGTTTTCCGAGTTGTTAGTCCCACCCACACATTTTTCTTCCTGTGTGTTCGAGCTGGCATACGTTGTGTTCACTAAAGGTTCGTTTTTTTTATTTCAGTGGAATGAAGCTTTAATCTATGTATGATATTGTTTGTGGATGATTTTGGTTATGTATGATCCGTTGTTTGTAAGCTGTAAAAATATGACTTGTTCGATGGCGGTGAAATGTTGTTTATGTATGATTGAGGTGGTTTGTTAATAGTATTTGTTGGATGAATTAAATGTGTGGTGATTGATACTATGGACATGAGAACATAAACATTATTCCTTTGACGATACTGAAAATGTGTCTCCGAAGTGGGAAAATTTATGGAATACAGGACCTCCAAAAGTAATGTAATTTCACTTTTTAGATGAAAATGTGTCTCTAAAGTGAGAAAATTTTTGTGCTATACCCGTAATCTAGATATTTGATAAGTTATTAGATGAAATAAATGTGGTGGGATGACTTGGGATTTTAGAAGGTCCTTTGATATAATTAATGATACTGTGTGTGTGGTTGTCCATTTCATGTTTATCCTTTATAAATTGACATATAATTGAAGTGTAATGGATTTTCTTGTGTTAATGATTTTTATAGATGTTGTTGAAGCATGTTTCAAGGCTGAACAATATAATAACATTTGATAGTTTATTCTAATTTTGAACTGCATGGTCCTTATCGTGTTCTTATCAAGATGATATCGTATATTTTTAGCCTGTATTCAATTTGAATGAGGTAAATTGAAAAATCTAAATTATCATCCATACATATTAAGATTCGTAAAAAAGTTTTCCAAGATTCATAATCCTTTCCACATACATTTTACTTATGCATCACTGATATTCATTGTAGTTCAGAGTAAAAGGACATGATTTAGTTTGTTAGCACACTATTTAGTATTTCGGAAAATGTTGTATCTGGCCATAATAAATTACCTATGCCTGGTGCACCATGGATGACTGCATGTGCACCTGCTTTGTTGATGCTATCTTTATTTAAAGTGTGTATTATTCACATTTGAAAAGTCGATTGCGTTTCTGTATGAAGAATTTTTAGATGACAATTGGTTTTGTAAAGAAATTGACATTTTTATTATAAAATATAATGATTGGAATAAGAATTTTAAGAGAAATCCAAATATAATTGAAGTGTAAAGGATTTTGTTGTGTTAATGATTTTTATAGATGTTGTTTGGTTAATCTTACATTGTTTTTGTAATTTTGTTGGATTGGTAGTCATGGACCTAGTTGACCTTGCTGTGAAAAATACAAGCTTCCCCAAAATGAGAGTGGTAGACCTAGTTGGCCTTGCTATGAAAAAACTTCAACCCAATTACCCACTTAATTTGGCTTTGGTACCAGTTATGTTGTTGAACCATGAGTCTCACAAAATGTATTTTTATGTGGCAGGAATTTGTTAATAAAATGTTAAGAAATTGTTCCCAAATTACTTATAAGTAGATCAAATGAGGGAAAAGAAACAAGTGATAACGGTAATTTTTACCATTATCTTTGAACCAATTTTCGTACCAAATTGACCCTTTTGAAGCTTGAAACATGTTTAATCCTCCCTTTTTATCTACGTTTGTGAATAAGTTTAGTGTATGCTTTACATATAAGTTTTCATCATTAATTCCTCAAATTTGTAGGCAATTTGCGTGTATTGGAGAAGTACTTAACTACTAAGAGGGGGAACCAAGGAAAAGATATAAAAGTAGGAGGCTAAAGGAGTAAGGAAGGCACCTCGCGCCTGGGCGTGACAAAGGGGCGCCGGGCGCGACATTCCAGAGAGTCTCGCGCCCGGGCGTGACAATGGGGCGCCGGGCGCAACTTTACAGAGAGTCTCGCGCCCGGGCGTGACAAAGGGACGCTCGCTCTCCCAGGAGAACGAATGCTCGTCCAGTATGGACGCAAGAGGACGCACGTCCAGCGAGAAGAGGACGCTCGCCCTGTGGACGCACGAGAGAACGCTCGCCCAGCGAGAAGTGGACGCTCGTCCAGCAAATACGTTCAGTGGAAGATGCGCAGTGGACGCTCGTCCAGAGAGGCGCTCAGTGGACGCTCGACAGCGAGAAGTGGACGCTCGTCCACGCTCAGTGGAAGCTATTTTTCCAGAGAGTTTCACGCCCAGGCGCGACTGAGAGGGCGCCGGGCGCGACTTTTGCTGATGTGTCAAAATGCCTATTTATTCAAGTGGTCTCGAAGGATTTGGGGATCTTTGGCTGCCCAAACACGATTTCTCTCATTTGGAGCTCTTGGAGGCGAGATAAGAGCTGTGGGAACAGTCCTTCTTCAACCTTGGGTCTTCTTCCTTCTTCCATTTCCACCATTGTTGTAAGCTTGAGCTCTCCATTCATGGAGAGTTAGTTTCATTATTGTTGGGGGATTGATGTAGCCACTGAAATCTTTTGTAAACTACTATGTTTTGAATGAATTTATGCCTCTTTCATTGATTGTTAGTGTTTAATTCCTTTTCTTAATGTTATTTAGTTGAATGAAAGGACACACATAATATTGAACAACATACATACCTCAAAAAAGAAGTTTATTCCCACAGTGCATGGGTTAAAGGTGTGTGTATAAGTATTTGGTGAGAAGTCATTTGGAAACACTTATTTGGAATTTATTAACAATTTCCTGGCACAGAAAGCACAATGGGTAAAGCTCCAGGTGCAGGACCAGAACTGGTACCAAAGGCTAAATAAGTGGGTACCTGGGTATAACTTTTTGCACATAAAGGCCATCTTTGTCCACCCCACTCATTTTGGAGTGCCTCGTGTGTTGTAGCTCATTTCATCTATTTCTGAGTAATTTGGAAACAATTATTTAGGAATTAATTAAAAAATTCGTGGCACACAAAGCAAAATTGGTAACGTTGCAGGTGCTGGACCAGAACTGGTACCAAAGGCTGAATAAGTCGGTACCAGGGTATAACTTTTTGCACATAAAGGCCAACTACGTAATTGGGTAAAACGTTTTGCACATGAAAGTCAATTAAGTTCAACAAACTGAATTTCAACTGCCAAATATATTTCTCAACAATTTCTGAAATCAGATTTGATGTCCAACCAATACATAAATATGAAAAGTAACAAGTTTTCTTTCATCAATAATCTCCAACATTCTACAAAATGCCTAAATCTTCCAACACTTGATTCCTCCGCACGTTGTCCACATCCAAAATCCATTGACAAACATATTTGATGGAAGCAGCCTCCACATTCAAGACTGGAGCGGCTCCTTGGACAGAATGACGCAGCGGAATGAAGAATGGTTTGAAGGAGTTCGGTGCATGCAAGGTGTTTGTCAGAATGCGTGATAGTGTTTGGATGTGTGTGTGAGGTAGAGTTCTAACTCAGATGGCCTTCCAACGGGGAAGGGAGCTAGAGGAAGATAAGCTAAAATAGCTTTGAGCAATGAACTTGAGAGAATGGCTGGATTTCAGCAGCATTTCATTATCAAACTCAAGTTACCTTTACAAGTGATTTGGCTTCTCTTTTATAGATGAAGAGAAACTTGCCTAGCAAGCTACTGGACATATTAGCAATGTACATGAAGCTCTATAAGAAGTGTGCAGGAGAAGCTAAACAGTTGGCCACATGTTCCATACGGTAAACATTGAAAACATGCTTTAAAAGAAAGTGGAAACGCTGGTTTGCTTGGTTGGCCGTATGTTGTATATCAGCTTTGCTTTTCCAATCCAAAAAGCACTTCCTTTCTTCCTTTCTTTACCTCCTTTACTTCCCTTAGTTCACCAAGCTTCTTTGGTTGATTGGCTATGGTTTTCCACTCTTATTAGTGACCTACAAAACAAGGTAAATGTATTTAGTTAAAGAGAACATTCTAAGACTTAGAAAGAAAATATTAAGTCCTTTATTCAACTTCCCTTTCTTGGTCTTAGAGTAAAGTTGATACTTCTTTGGATGGGAAGTCCCTAAAGGGGTTGCCATCAATATTGCTCCCTAACTTGTTGTAGTTCTTCCTGCAAAGACAGTAATGCACAAAACATGAATCAAATGCAACATTTGTATGAAAGATGCAGAACATATAATTTTTTACAGCTTACAGTTGTGTAACTGGGCATTGTGTTTCTTTCATATTTCTCAATGTCATCCCACAACTCCATAATTTTTGGAACAATTACTCCACAATCAAATCTACAACAAAACAAGTCCAACAACGCAAGTATGATATTTAACATATCAATTATACGTCAAAATATTATATTTACAAAAATCAACAAACATACTTGTTTGGTTGGATTGGAGTATGCAAGTGTTGTACCTCCAATGATGGTTTCTTGTCTTTCGAAATATATATCAAAATGTCCAAAAAGCAATGCAAGATTATGTGCCTGAAAAACAACACACTCCACAAAAAGTTAAATTTATTCCATAAATTTTCCCACTTTTTCCGTAAACATTTTAATATCGTCAAAGGAATAATGTTTATGTTCTCATGTCCATAGTATCAATCACCACACATTTAATTTATCCAACAAGTCATATTTTTACAGCTTACAAACAACGGATCACACATAACCAAAATCATCCACAAACAACATCATACATAGATTAAAGCTTCATTCCACTGAAATAAAAAAAAATGAACCTTCAGTGAACACAACGTGTGCCGGTTCGAACACACAGGAAGAAAAATGTGTGGGTGGGACTAACAACTCGGAAAACCCTTCTTTTTCGTCCACCGAACAGTCCACACTCCGGCGATGCTCCGGCGACGCTCTGGCGGCGCTCCGACACAGGGACGGAAGCAGGTGGGACGAAGCGAGACCTTGAACGCGCCCCTACTTCGCTGAGCCGGACGGAACACGATCCCGTCTTCGCTTCGTTGGCCAACGTCAGAGCTGCGGTGGCCGTCTATCGATACCGGCTGGAGGGCTTGAATAGCTCCGACAGGCCTTCAACGTTGTCCGACGGCACTCCTGCAAGCACTCCGTCGGACCTCTCTCTCTCTCGAACGCCCTTTCTCCAACTCTTTCGGCCTCTCTCTAGGTCACACTCTCCCTCTCAACCTTCGCGCTTCTTTCTCTACAATTCTTCCAAAAATGAATTTCAAATTTGAAACGCACGTCTTGAAAACCTGCCCACCCCCTTTCCACGTCAGATTTCATTTTCAAATTGATTTTCCACGTGGACCACTCCCATTTAAACACATGTCCCGTGTCTAAATGTTGTCAAAAGAGGTTGTTCAAGTATCATTTTCCAAAAAAAAAACTAAGTTCTGATAAAAGTACTGTAACATTACTCAAACAACTTATCTTCTCCCAAGTAAATAAGATGACAAATAAAATAATAATCATGATACTCAGATAACAAAAAAAAGTTACTTAATTTAAATATATAAAATTTTTGAATACTAAATAAATCAAATAAAATATAACAATTGAATAAAATTTATTAGAAAGGTTAATGAAAGGTATAGCATTCTAAAATTGATAAAAAACATAGAACTAAACTATTTAAATAAAAATATATATTAACTTTATTGTATAATGCGTAGAAGATTAAATAAAACTACACAAATTAAATTAAATTAAAATTAACTAGATAAGAATAGTTATCTTTTATAAACTAATTTGAGGATTTGTTGAATTTAGAGACCAATTAATCCCTTCTAGTTGAAGTAAATGGTTACTTTTAATTCCTAAAGATATACATTAATTTAATTTATAAGAGAATAATTTATTAAATTAGGCCTTAATATGTAAAAAGATGTGGAAATTTGGTTAAGTTTCATCAAATCATCTTATAATTCATGTTTAAATATTATTGAATAAGTAGCATGTTAATGATTAATTATATTAAATACGTTATTGGTGTTTAGCAAGTGTCTTTATTAAAAAGAAAATTATGAATTAATATTAATTAATTTTAACAAAGTATTAAAAAGTTTAATTTTTTAAGAAAAATGTAAAAGGTGTAAGAACCTAGAAAATAGAGTATTAGAGTATATAGGTGTATTAAAGTAATGAGACGAGCAAGTTACTTTAAGATAATCTTATGATATAAATATAACTTTCTAAAGTTCGGTTCATTATCTAAAACACTTCTATCTCTCTAGAACACTATTCACATAAAGTTATTTGCCTTCTCTCTAGATTTTCTCTCTACTGAGTTATCTGTTCGGCAATCAGGAGGTGCCTAGGCGATCTTGTCGTTGAAGGCTTCAATCTTAACCGATTAATTTTTGGATTTGGACAAGTAAGTGAAAAACCCTCTTTCTTGGCCTTTAGGGTTCTTAACTTTTGTAGATGATTCTGCTCTTGCATGAACCAGGTGTTCATCATCTTGAATTCCTAAATTTCTAGTGATTCTAAGGTTGGGTTCCAATTGTTAATCGGTGAATTGTAGGTTTTCTGAGAGTTCCTTGTACCGCAAGTAATCCGCGGAGCGTTTAGAGGGGGTGTTAAGTTGAGAAATTTGATGTTCTAGAATAGGTTTTGGTTCATAATCTCTTTAGATTGGTGGTAGGAAGGTTTAGAATCACTTAGACAAGTCTAATTAGGTATATAAGACAATCTAGGGGTGTTAGAAGTTGGGAAAAATAATTAGAATTGGTGAGTGGTGTATGAGTTTCATTATTATGCAGAATTTCGTTCTGCAGATTATGCAGACTGGCTGTGCGGATGGTTTCGCACAGCGAGTCCTTACAGCGAGGTGCTCTCTGTTCAGTCATTCGCACAGCGAATTGGTGCGCTGTGTGTGAGATCTCGGAAATTTAAACCATGATTATATTGTCAAATCTGTCATTATTGCACTGCTGAGTCACCTGGCTGCTTCCATAAAAGCACCACGCCACACGTCCAGTGCATTAAAAACGCACTTTGCACTGCATGCATGAGCGCCATGTGTCACGTAGAAGCTTCGGAAGTCAGAAGTGGGAGTGCAGGTGTCAGCAGAGGAGACGCTCGTTCGGTTGGGCGTGAAAATTAACAAAACTGAGTTTCGAAAAACGCTCTCTCACCTGCACGCACTCTTCTTCTTCCTCAGAACCAAACCTTTCATTTTCTCCAACTTCTCTCTAGAACCAGTTCACCTTCTTTCTACTGTAACTCATCATCTCCTTCTCCGATCACGTTTCAGAACCGTAGAAACACTCCTGGAGACGTGAGCATCATTCTAGACCGAACAGAATTTGGATCGGAACTGGTAAGTCCTCGTCGCTAACCGTTCGTTCTTTTGGTTTCATGCGAACCCTAGTTCTGGTTGCATGCATGGGTTCTAGGTCTGAGTTATTCTGATTTCTGATGTTTTAGATTAAGTGGAAACTGTTGAGCGAAACCTGAGGGTAGGAAGTTGTTAGAGGAAACGCTAAATCTTGCTTTTTGGGAGTACACTGCTATCCAGGTAAGGGAAGCTTAATAATTTAGTTTATACGTAGATGATTGTGTGCAAGTATGATAGAAATAGAATGCATGAACTGTATGCTGACTGAATTGTTATGAACGATCGCTGTTGTGATGAATATGATTTTGTTGGTTTAACTGCATGTTGATTTGGATACGTATGGAGTGAAAGATGTATGATTGTTGTATAGTTTAATTTGTTAATAGGATGAACTTTATAAAGTATGTGAATTAACGATGGATATGAAATTATAAGATTATGAATCGTATGAGAAATGTTGAGTTAGATGAAGATGAAAATATGAATATAATGATTCTATCATATGATAAAATACGTTCGTCATCGTACGGTCTTATACCGTTCGGTTTCTCTGAAAATGACTTAGAGTGGAATTCCTTCATTTGGGAAGAATTCTGTCCGAAAACGAGCGTCCTCATTTGAAATGCTATGTTTGAGCGTTCGGCTCAGCATAGTGATACCGGATACCTTAACTTAAATAATTTCAAATTATACCCTTACACTTTAAATAGCGCTCGGTCTTATACCAAGCGTTCGTCTTAAGTAGGCTCGGTCTTATACCAAGCGTTCGTCTTAAGTAGCGCTCGGTCTTATACCAAGCGTTCGTCTTAAGTAGCGCTCGGTCTTACACCGAGCGTTCGTTCTAAATAGCGCTCGATCGTATATCTAGCGTTCGTCCTAAGAAGTGTACGGTCTTATACCGAACGCTCGTCCATACCTTTGATTCCAGAACGTACGTAAATAGCGTTCGTCTCAAATTATCAATAAATGAATATTCGCTTTCGGTCATTGACTGGCGGTCGATCCTATTAAACAATTGTCCTCAGAGTACTAAACAATCGTCTTGTTGTATCTTTATTCTTTTGAATTTAGTCTAAAGTCTTTAAATCTAAATTATTCTGAAACATTTATATTATATCGCTAAGAGTCGGTTCATTCAACTGATTCTAGCAAAAGTCACGTTCGTCATGTCCAAAGCGTCAACTTTATTATTTTTGAAAAGAAGATCTCTTGGTCTCACTCTTAACATTCGTCCTCGTTGTGTAGAGGATTGAACGCTCGTCTTTTTATGGAAGTGGAACATAGAATGAAAATGTAAATAAAAAGAAGTATTAAGGAGTGCGAACCCTATAAGAAGGGAAATTATGATTTTTGGTATTTGAACGAGCGTTCCATGGAGGGACGACTCATATATATTGGATATTAAATTTGGTAAAGTATGACTGTGGATAAGTTAAGACTCGCTGTCCATCCTGATGTTCCGTGAATACTATCTTCATGTAGAGGAAGTATGTCATGTGTGGGAACGGCAGGAGGTCCTTAGTCCATAAGTTAACATGGGCGACGTAAGAACGGACTGACCTCGAGTGGCAGCTGTTTGGTGTATCCCAGTTACTACACCACTCGGGTGCAAGGACGCTTGTAACTACACAGATTCATACGGTCCGGACGGTCGGTCTATATATATATAAATGTATGTGGGATGATGTTATGTGTTGAGATATGTGTTTGAATGATCTGAATTGTTAGTATATATGTTGACGTATGAATTAAATTACTTAAGCTTACCCTTTCGTTTTTCCTTGTGTTGTCGTCTTGTATATGTACGTTCGTGCTGTCATTGCAATGATCATCCGTGTGGGTGTGAGCAGATGGAGGTGCGTCACTTGAAGAGGTGCTGGAAGAGGAAAATTTGGAAGACGCGAATCTGGTGGATGTGGAAGTTAAAGCCGAGCCTTAGAGCGCTCGCGGGTTTCTATAGTTAGTTTTATTAATTTTATTTTGAACGTTCGGTCATAGTTTTGTAAGACCGTTCATCTCTGAACTCTTGTTTGTATCGCGTTCGTTATTTCTGTATGTTAAGCCGTTCAGCTTTTGACGCTCATTCAGATTTGTAAGACTACACTGTTTTATTTGCTTAATGTAATTAATTCTGATTATGGTAATTACTATATTTTGGGATGTTACACTGTGCGAGTGACTGGAGAGGGTTGCTCTCTGTATGATGATTCGCATAGCGAATGGGGTGCGTTGTGCGAAAGTGCTGAGTTTAGTTTACTATCTTTTTCTATCATCTTGTGTTGTACTATGTTGAGTGTTGTTTGGTTTGTGAAGTATGTTTGAGAGTGTATTGTATTATATAATAGAAGATAACATGGATGTTAACTACACATAAAAGTATGTGATTCAAAGTGAATGAAAGTATGTGGTTTTAAAGTATGGTTGCCTCAAGGCCCGGAACAGACTAACCTCGTGAGTGTGGTAGGGTGAAACCCATTGGCAATGGCTTTGCAAAGCAGTAGAGGCCACCCCGAGTGCATGACCCGCCATAGCTCGGCAATCATTCAAAGTCAGTGTAGTGTCTCGCATCAAGTATTTCATGTTAGAAATGACTATGTATAATTATATGAAATATAGTTGATAAATATAATCGTTTTCTTTTATTTAAACTAGCTTACCCTTACTTTTCTGTTGTCTTTTTTTGTATGTTTTCTCTTTTGCGATGATCACCTGATTGGTGTGAGCTTAGGGAAACATTTGTTTCAGTTACTTCAACGGTAGGTGATCGGGGGAATTCAGTATAGAAGTCGAACGAATCTACAGGTGTAGATATTGTCTTTAGTAGGTTTGTTCCTTACATTAGTTAATTTATCATATATGTAATATTCATTTTAGTAGTATTTTACTGTTGAAAATGTGATGTTACAAAAGGAAAAACTTTAAAGATTAATTATATATTAAGATTAATTTTTTTAATAAAACCACATAATTATATATAATAACAAAAACATAAAACTAAATAATTAATTTCATATAATATATATATAATATCTATAATATTATAAATTAAATAATTAATTATCCATAATATCTAAAAACATATTATATTAATATTTAAGTTGAAAAATAAATATTGATAATTTTTAACTTTATATTTTAAATAAGGAAAATTTTAATATCTAAACATCACATAAAAATTTATTAAAAAAATAAAACACAACAAAAGAATATAAAACATGAAAAACCATGTTAAAACTATAATAAAATTTATATTTTACGATACATAAATAAACCTCTATTTTTAGAGGAGCCAATGATCATAATTTCTATAGGGTTAAATATGCTTTTGGTCCCTTAACTTTAAGTGAAAATTAGAATTAGTTCCTCTTCAAAACTTTTGACTAATTTAGTTTCAAAACTTTAGAAATGCATGAATTTAGTCCTTTTTACCAAATTTTGTTAACTTTATTTGATGTTTCAAACACATTTCTCAATTAATATTGAAGCAAAAATGTGTCAAAAGGTGTAAACAACTCAAATACTATCATAAAACGCACTTGAAACATCAAATAAACCTAACAAAATTTAGTTAAAACGACTAAATTCACATATTTCTAAAGTTTGGGAACTAAATTAGGTCAAAGTTTTGAAGAGGGACTAATTCCAATTTTAACTGAAAGTTAAGGAACCAAAAACATATTTAACTCATTTCTATATTTTATCATTATAGCTAATATAACTAAAATGAATATGTAATTTAATACACTTATAATTATAAAAGAAAATACATACATCTAACATATGGTTCTTTATTATTTTAAATTATTGAACTATCAATAATTAAATCATATATAAAAGTTTTAGTTTTTTTTAATGTAAATTATATGCAAGAAATTTATCTCCTATTTTATTTTGTGCAAACATGTTTTGATAAATGTAACATCCCAAAATACAGTAATTACCATAATCAGAATTAATTACATTAAAACAGTAAAACAGTGCAGTCTTTACATTACTAACGAGGGTCAGAAAGCCGAACGGCTTAAATTACAGAAATAAACGAACGCAACAGAAATAGGAGTTCAGAGACGAACGGTCTTACAAAACCATGACCGAACGTCCAAAAATAAAACTAACAGACAACAAAAGAAAACACGCGAGCGCTCTAAGGCTCGGCTTTAACTTCCACTTCCACCAGATTTGCGTCTTCCAAATTTTCTTCTTCTAGTACCTCTTCAAGTGACGCACCTCCATCTCCTCACATCCACACGGATGATCATTGCAATGACAGGACGAACGTACATAGACAAATCGACAATACAAGGAAAAACGAAAGGGTAAGCTTAAGTAATTTAATTCATACATCAACATATACACAAATATTTCAATTCATACAAACACATAACTCAACATATAACATCATCCGAAATATACATATATAAATATTCTAGACCGACCGTCCGGACTGTATGAATCTGTGTAGTTACAAGCGTCCTTGCACCCGAGTGATGTAGTAACTGGGATACACCAAACAACTGCCACTCGAGGTCAGTCCGTTCTTACGTCGCCCATGTTAACTTATGGACTAAGGACCTCCAGCCGTTCCCACACATGACATACTTCCTCTACATGAAGATAGTACTCACGGAACATCAGGATGGACAACGAGTCTTAACTTATCCACAATCATACTTTACCAAATTTAATATTCAATACATATAAGAGTCGTCCCTCCCTGGAACGCTCGTTCAAATTCCATAATCATATAATCATTCAATATAGTGTTCTCACTTAAACATCTTATGATTTATCATCATCTCTATCTTTAGTTTTAAAAGTATAAAATAACGAACGTTCATACTTCTGAAGAACGAAGACGAACGCTAAAGAATAGATTTAGAAGGCTCGTTGTCAAACCGAAGAAATTAATACGTACTTACATGACGAACATGACTACTACTAGAATCAGTTGAATGAACCGACTCTTAGAGATATAACATCAATGTTCAAAATAATTTAGGTTCAAAGACTTTATACCAGATTCAAATGGATAAAGATACAAGAATACGATTATTTAGTTATACTGAGAATAATTTGTTTAACAGGATCGACTGTCAGTCAATGACCGAAAGCGAATATTTATTTACTGAAAATTTGAGACGAACGCTATTTACGTACGTTCTGAAATCAAAGGTATGGACGAGCGTTCGGTATAAGGCCGAACACTTCTTAGGACGAACGCTAGATATAAGACCAATAATTATTTAGAGCGAACGCTTGGTATAAGACCGAGTGCTAATTAGGACGAATGCTCAGTGTAAGACCGAGCGCTACCAATTTATAAGTATAAGGGATAATGACTTAATTTAAATTACAAGATTTTCACTAGGCTGAGCCGAACGCTCAACCTAGTATTTCACGGGACGCTCGTTCTCGATCGAGACTCTTTTCAAATAAAAGAATTCCTTTTTAAGCAATTGACTAGAAACCGAACGGTATAAGACCGTACGATGACGAACGCAACTTATCATAGTAAGAATTATCATATTCATATTTTTCATCTATTCTAACTCAACATTTCTCATACGATTCATAATCATATAATTTCAGATTCCTCATTTAATTTACATACTTTATAGAATTCATATTAAACAACTCATACTATACAAAACTCATTCATTTTCCAATTCATACGTATCAACCAGTACATACCATATTCATTCATGCATAACAGCGATCGTTCAGGCATACTCAAACAGCATACATCTCATACATTCAATCCCTATCATGCTTGCACAAAATCATCCAAGTATAAACTAAATTATTAAGCTTCCCTTACCTAGATAGCAGTGTACTCCCAAAAAGCAAGGTTTAGTTCGCCTTCTAACAGCGTTCTACCCTCAGGTTTCGCTCAACAACTTTCACTTAATCTAAAACACCAGAAATCAGAAACAACTCAGACCTATAACCCATGCATGCAACCAGAACTAGGGTTCGCATGAAACCAAATGGACGAACGGTTAGCGATGAGAACTTACCAGTTCCGATCCCAATTCTGTTCGGTCCAGAATGATGCTAACGTCTCCAGGAACGTTTCTACGGTTCTGAAACGTGATCGAAGAAGAAGGTGATGAGTTACAGTAGAGAGAAGGTGAAGGTTTCTAGAGAGAAGGTAGAGAAAATGGAGAATTCAATTTTGAGGAAGAAGGTGAGTGCATGCAGAGAATGGGAAGAAATGTTTCAGAAAATTCAGTTCTCTTCCCCAAGTCAAACGGACGTGCACTCTCATGCGGACACCTATTTTCCACTAACGGTTCAGAAGATTCTAAAGTGACACTTGGCAGGCGTGCGTCCGAGAATGTGAGTGCGTTTTAAATGCACTGGACGTGTGGCGTGGGTGCATTTATGGAAGCTGACAGGTGACTCAGCAGTGTATTAATTGAGATTAGACAAGATAATTATGGTTTAATTTTCCGAGGTCTCACAATAAATCACTATAAAAAAATAAAATTGTTCTGGTCAAGTAAAGTGTACACTTTATTTTACAATAGATTGACATAATTTGAATATGATTGATAATTTTTTTTTAATTTGGATGGTTAAGAGCGTCTAGAATATAGAATAAAATAGTGAAGTTGGATTATGATATCAGAAACTTAGTAAACAAAATTATTAATTGATAGCAAGTGAACAAGTAAAAAAATCATGATAAATGTTATTTTCTTTCTTCATGTTTTCAAATCCAATAATTGTTTGAGTTTTATCACTAAGAAAAACTATTTTTTCCAATACTTATATTTTAAAATAATGAGAGTATATTATTATATATATCTTAATAAACAAGTGAAAAAAATTTGGGAGGACCAAGACCTCTTATATAATAACTAAGCCCCGTCATAAGGCAAACTATAATTGTTTCGACCGGATCTGGTGGGACCTTGTTAAAACACTCACAAACGATGAAGATTGGCGGACGGATGATTTCGCATGCAACGGATCGGACGGACGCTTGATGGCGGACGACTGATTTCTCACCAGCTGAAGCAGATCGAGCGGCTCTAGCGCTTGGGAGCACTAGGAGCTGACGAGAACCGGACGGACACTGCTGAATCCCACGAACTGAAGAAGACCGGGACAAGACTGGACGGACGGTTACCTCTTGGCCGAGGGTTGGACACGCTGGGAAGGGTTTCTCCCTATGCACTCCAGGTGGTCGTCCTCCTACTCCAAGCCGGGCGGTCGGGTACCTGCCAAAGGCACTCCGACGCTCAAGTCAATAATATGACAGAGCGGTCTGTGATGAATGAATATATTGCATCATAAGGAATTTGTCTTGAACTCATACCTGGAACCTTTATTTATACTCATTGTAATGGGCTTTTACCTTTCGTGGGCCTGATAACGCCCCAATCATACCTTAATCTTCGTTAAGGGCTTTAATGAGTCATTAGCGTTTAACCGTGTAGTCGACCAAGTGCGGGTCGGTTGGGAAGGACGGTCGGCCAGGGATGTCAATCTAGGTGGGCGACCATCTGGTTCCGCTGTCCGGTCACACTAGACGCACGGTCCTGATTGCCGACCTGGATGGACCTTCGGTTCATGAATGGTAGACCTTAGAGGGTCACTCGGTCCATGTGTGGTCGGACAACGTTAACATGGACGTTCGGCATTGTCGGTCGACATAGATGGACGACCTTGGAGAGCCGCTCGTTCTATGTACGGTTGGCCAATAGGTCAGTCCTAGATCGGACGTGCGGTCTTGATTGTGGCCGGGTGGGCGGCCTTGGAGGACCGTTCGGTCTATGAAAGCTCGGACAAGGTTCGTTTGGATGCTCGGTCACGATTGTGATCTGGGTGGGCGGCATTGGGTTATCCGCTCGCTCGGCCTATGTGTCGGGTTTCCGAGAATAACCGTCCGTGGCCCAGTAGAACTTCCTAGCAGACGTTGATTTGGATTTTTTCTATTATATATATTATTTCACGTATTATGATTATTTTATTTTATATAATAGAAAAAATCGAAATCAATTCTTTTATATATATCTGAAAAATCGATTCTCGCATCTCCAATGTCACGTGCTATCCAAAATCTATTTCCGTTGTGCATTCTTAGCTCACCAAGACACACTCCAATGGCATCCAAGAGCAGCACCACCTACACAACATGGTACTTGTGTCAATTTATACAAGTAGAGATATCTTTCTTGTCACATCTCCTCACCCCACCGTGGAACCACTATCAGTAAAAACAAATAAAGGCTAAGAGTGACATAGCCTGAACACATAAGGTCCCCTCACCATAAAGTTATACAAGAAATTTGAGGCAATGGGTTAATTTGTTGTTATGGTGTCAAAGCTGCAACAACAGTTAGAAGACTTTTGTATCATGGTATACTACTGTTACGTAAACTAGCTGTCAGACCTCGGAAAACCCACCTGTTTAATCTCATTAAATGCACCCCAAAACCCTGCTCAGATGCATTAAAAATGCACTCAAACTCTGATGCACTAACGTCAAGTGTCAAGAATGGAAGATTCGAAAATCAGTAGTGGAGGACAGGTGTCTACCAGGGAGCGCACGTCCGTTTGGACGTGGGGCAGACAAAAAATGATTTTCTGAAAACCCTGCCCACTCTCCTCTGCATGCACCCTCCTTCCAAAATCTGATCTTTCATTTTCCTCCTTCTTCTCTCTAGAAAACCCTTCCTTCTCTCTACTGTAACTTACCTTTCTCTACTCCGATCATCGTTCAGGCACCGTGGAAGCATTCCCGGCGTCTCAAGCTTCACTTTGAACCGAACAAATCTGGGTTCTGAAACTAGTAAGTTTCCTTATGCCTATCCGTCCGTTTTTCTGATACATGCAAACCCAGCTTCGGTTGCATGTTGTTATCCTGTCTGAGTCTCTGTTGGTTTATTGGATGTTTGAAATTAGTTTAAAGAGGAGTGGAACGTAAGGGTAGAAGGGAGCTCAGTCAGACGAAGAGTGTTTTAGTACGTTCGTTCACTTTAAGAGGTAAGGGAAGCTTATTCAATTTAATTCGTATTGTTTGTATTGTGCTGTATGGACGTTCTGTGAGTTGTATGAAGCATGACTTTGTGATATTTGATTTTTGGTATATGATAATGATTATGAGTTGATGTATGAGAAATATGAAAATGTACTATGATATTAGTATATGAAAATATGAAACTATATGCTGAGAAATGAGTTAAATGTAAATGAATTCTGAATATAAATCTCTCTATGATAAGGTACGTTCGCCATTGAACGGTTCTTGACCGTTCGGTGTTGATAGTAAACTTCTTTGAAATTGAATTCTTTCATTTGGGAGGAATTCTAGTTGAGGACGAATGCTTTCTTGTAATAGTGCTACGTTTAAGCGTTCGGCCAAGCGTAGATGCACTGAGTGTTATGTGAGGAATTGAGAATCTTGTAAACATAAATCTGGATACTTAGTCATTCTTAAACCCTATCTTCACCATCTCGTATTATATTTATCTCTATCACGAGTTTAAATCAGTGATGGGTCTCGACCCAAAGCGTTCGTGATGAGTGGCGCTCGGTCTTATACCGAACGCTCGTACTCGTCTTTAATTATCAAACTTGTTGAAATAGCGTTCGTCCAAATTCAGTAAAATTCCTTTTACCGTGTTCGGTCATTGACTGGCATTAGGTTTCTATAATTGAATTATTCTAAGTATGGTTCTCTAATTGTCTTGAGGTGTCTATATCCATTGGATCCGGCCTAGAACCTCTGTACTTAAATTATTCTTTGAGTATTGATCTGAACTTACGAGAGTCAATTCATTCAACTGATTCAAGTGGCAAATGACGTTCGTCATATATGGTGTGTTATGGTAGTCGATTTTATTCTATTCTGGAACGGGAGATTTCTCGGACTCGTTCCTCACGTTCGTCCTCGTTATGAAGAGGGCTGAACGTTTGGTATTTTATGTCCTGGGAACTGAAGATGAAAGTGATAATAAAGTGAAAGATTATAAAGGATGAATAGTATATGAGATGATTAAACGGTTGTGGATTTTGAACGAGCGTTCCGGGGAGGAACGACTCATGCATTGAATATTAGAATTGGTAAAGTATGACTGTGGTTACGCTAATGCTGGCAGTTCATCCTGATGTTCCGTGAGTACTCGTCCTCACGTAGAGGAGGGTAGGTCATGTGTGGGAACGGCAGGAGGTCCTAGTCCTTAGGGGTACTTTGGATAAGGCTAACCTCGGGTGGCAGCTGTTGAGTGTATCCCAGTTACTACATCACCCGGGTGTAAGAACGTCTGTAGCTACACAGATTCATATAGTCCGGACAGTCAGTCTAGTATCAGGGTTTGATTGAATCTTATATTGAAATGTATTTGATATATTACAATGTGAGAAATGCATGTTATTACTTGAATTAAATCAAATAAGCTTACCCTGTGTTTTCATTGTGTTGTCCTGTATCTGTACGTCCGTCTTGTCTTTGCGATGATCATCCGTGTGGATGTGAGCAGATGGAGATGCGCTACTAGAAGAGGCGCTGGAAGAAGGAAATTTGGAGGAAGAAAATCTCGTTGACGTGGAAGTAAAGGCCGAACGGTAGTACGTTCGGTTCGCTGTATAGTTTAGCTAGTACAGTGTGTCGTCTTCGAACGACCACTTTCCATTTTGCTTGATATAACCGTTCGGTATTTTGCTTTGTAAACCGTTCGGTCAGTTATGCTTATATCGTATTTTTCTTTGGGCACTACCGCCCGGCCACAGTCACGAGGTTAATCCGTTATCACTCACCTTGGATCATATGGAAGCACCCAAGACTAGGACCTCCTACTACTCCTCACCACATGGTTCAATCCTCTCTACATGAGCAGAAAGATCATTGGAGTTTCAGGATGACCCCCAAAACTGAGCTACCATGTAATCATTCTATACAACCCCAAAACACCACCATGTATCCTCTCCTTGAGGATCATGGAATTACGTCCATGAATCATATTGTTACTTTGAAACTTTACCCAAATCATGAATAACTAGATACCACCATACTATCGCAGTAAATCCAACATACCTCATACATTCACATACTTCTCACGTAAATCACATCACAATATATATATATTCCAAACATTTTGCACAATCAATTCAATTCAAGAGAAAATAAACTTAAACTCCAACATTATTTGTAGAATACTATTTGGACGAGCACATTTCACTGAACACTGTTAGACGAACGCTACTGAACGAACGCTATTTTCCAACACCAGGCCGAACACTACTTGGACGGACGTTATCAGATCCCACAATATCATGCCGATCGCTATTTCACCGAACGCCATATTAGATTGAACACCATTCGGCCGAACGCTAAAACCGAGCACCATATGGACCGAACACTTTCAGAACGAACGCTGTGAGATCAAACCATACTAGGCCGAACGCTCAAGAACGAACATCATGTTGGATTCAACACTACTGAGCCGAGCGCTAAACCATTGGACACCATATTGAATTCATCACTGTTTGGACGAGCGCTCAGAAATATGTGTCTGATTCTTCTCATGTACTTGAAGTTGAAAATGTGCAAGTCAGAGAGGATTTGTCGGTGGAAGTGCAACCCGTAAGGATTCAAGAGAGCCAAAACAAACAACTTAGAGGGAGAACTGTCAAACTCGTCAAGGTCATCTGGGATGGTAGAATAGGCGACTCTACCTGGGAATTAGAGGATGAGATGAGAGAAACATACCCCCACTTATTTTCGATAAGCGCAATTTTCGAGGACGAAAATTTTTGTGTTGGGGAGAATGTAAGGACCTAAATTTTTATTATTTTAAAAGGAGATGGGGGAGCAATCAGTGCTGGGAAGCACCAGCCGCCCATAGAAAGAAGTGAGATTTTGTTTTATTTGGAAAAATGAGGAGCAGCACGTTTGGGCATTGTTTTCAATTTTTTGGCACCATTCAACAAGCATTACGCGTAGGAGATAAAAGGGGGTAATGGGTTCTGCACTGAGAGAGGGAAATCCTTGCTGCAAATTGGTTAGAGAGGTGAAGTTCAGAGCTGCTGGAGTTGCAAAGAGGCCTTGGTGCTGAAAGTCTTGAGGGAGATAAATTCAAGATTTACAAAGGAAGTCTTCAAAAAATAAGGGGAGCTAGATCCTTTTCTCTGGATTGTATGAACCATGTATGTGTGTACTGAAATCTATAATATAGTGTCGTTGATGAACAAATTTCGTACTTAGAGTGACTTTGTTGTGTATGAATCTGTATGAGTGGTTGTAAAATTGTGTTGCTGACGAAAATCTGGGAAGAAGGGGATGAAAAATGGAGTTTCTGGAAAACCTGGTGCGATTCTGCAAAATTCTACAGAAACGCGCGCTCGTCCAAACGGTGCTCGACCAAATATTGGTCGGCCAAATTCTGAACGTTCGGTACGTGTTCTGAGCGTTCGCCCGAATCGGCCAAATTGGGACGTTCGTCCATATAGTGCTCGACCAGTGGTCGGCCAAATAACCGTTCGGTTTTGTATCCTCCAGTAACGAACGTTAGCGTTCGTTCTGGGCTTGTGAGTGTTCGGTGATCGCATTCTTGTAATAGAGATTGTAGCGTTCGGCCTTAAATCTGATATTCATAGGTTTAAAATCTTGAACGTTCGGTTGGGTGTATTATGGATTGTAGCGTTCGACCATAACTTTAATATTCTTAGGATGGAAGTTTAAGCGTTCGGTCTTCGTGAAATAAGAGATCCTAGACGTTCGTCATTAAATAGGTATTCTCAGGTTTAACTTGTTAACGTTCAGACTTAATTATGATTCTTAGATTTGGATCTTAATCGTTCGTTCTTGGTGTATAAGTGGTTGTAAGCGTGCAGTCTTAATTTGGATTGTTAGGTTGAAATCCTTAACGTGCGGCGTTGGGTATTAGTAAGTGTTCGGTCTTAACTTGATATTCTGAAGTTTAGCTCTTGAACGTTCGGCCTTAGTTTAATTCTGAATGTGAGCGTTCTGCTTTAAGTTAGCATCTTAGATTTCCATCTTGAGCGTTCAACATCAATTTGGTATTTTAAGTTTTGATGTCATAGTAGTGGTAGGCGTTCGTCCTTAAATTTCAGGAAGTAATCTTAAGCGTTCGGTATTGGGCATTCGTGGTTGTAATCGTTCGTCCTTAATTTGAAATCTTAGGTTTGAATCTTAATCGTTCGGTCTTGATGAGGTTTTGAGCGCTCGTCCAAACCGTATTAGATTCAGTACGGTGTCAAATGGTTTAGCGTTCGATCTAAGGTCGATATTAGCGTTCGGCCGAATAGTGTTTGTGGTCGGTTTTAGAGTGCGGCCGAATAGTGCTTAATCCAGTGGAGTGTGCGTTTTAGCGTTCGGTCATAATCATATGGTGCTCGGTTTTTTTTTACGTTCGGCCTGATTGTGTTGGATCTCTTAGCGTCCGTCCAAACAGTATAGTGTTCGGCAATATGGCTGTCGACAGATAGCGTTCATCCAGATCATTTTGGTGAATGACGTCCGTCCAAATAGTGTTCGGTCTGATGTTTGGAAAATGGCGTTCGTCAAGTAACGTTCGTTCCACAAGTGTTCGGTGAATAGTGGTCGTTCAAATAGTATTTTACAAATAATGTTGTCTAAGTTTATTTTCTCTTAAATTGAAGGTTTAATCATTCACTAAGTCCCTATTTTCGCATGGAATCTCAATTTCGTCCCTTTCTTTCTGAAAATCTCAATTGGGTCCCAATTTTATGAAAATTGCAACAAATCGATCCTTTCCGTTAATTTGGCTGGACGGCGTTAAAAAAATTGATGAGTGAATGCTGAGATGACGAACGAGCGCTCGTCCAGCAGCGAACGAGCGCTCGTCCATCAGCGAACGAGCGCTCGTCCATCAGCGAACGAACGCTCGTCCAGCAGCGAACGAGCGCTCGACCACCGAACGAACGGTCGTCCAGTGTGGAACGAACGGTTGTCCAGCAGTAAGAGGTCGACGAGCGTCCGTTCTCTGGTGGACAACCGTTCGTTCCACACTGGACGACCGTTCGTTCGGTGGACGAGCGCTCGTTCGCTGCTGGACGAGCGCTTGTTCGCTGCTGGACGAGCGCTCGTTCGTCATCTCAGCATTCACTCATCAATTTTTTTAACGCCGTTTGACACTATTTAACGGAAAGGATCGATTTGTTGCAATTTTCATAAAATTGGGACCCAATTGAGATTTTCAGAAAGAAAGGGACGAAATTGAGATTCCATGCGAAAATAGGGACTTAGTGAATGATTAAACCTAAATTGAATTATGTGTACAAGTGTTTGGAATATATACTGTGAAGTAATATAGGTGAAAGTATGTGAATGAATGAGAAATATGATAAATTACTATGATGATCTGATTGTAAATGTAAATGATGAATTTGAGTATGATTCGGACATCTCGGGGAGAGATGGATGAAAGTGGTTATATGGAGTATCGTGGTTGTTCTGTATAATTGTATGGAGCTTTGAAATGGTATGTCTATCCCTAAACTCAAAGCATTGTTCATACTCAAGTAGAGAAGAACAATGTAAGTGGTGAGAGTAGAGGGAGGTCCTCGTCTATAGTCTTTGAATTTAGACATAGACAAATTGGGGGATTCACCTTGCTAGTGTTGGAGAAAGACCAGCTGAACTATGCAAGTGCAAAGACGACCAATAGTTCGACAGTTATACAAATCCGGATGAGTCGTGTGAATGTGTGAGTTGTGGTTTAATGAGCATGCCTAAATTGTTCTTTATATGAATCTATGTATGATAACATGCTTTTTATATCTAGCTCACCCTTGCATTGTTTATGTTGTGTGCCGTTTGGGTATGTTTCGTTGGCGATGATCATCCACTTGGATGGGAGCAGATGTTGTCGAGGAGACTCCTTTGGAGCAAGAGCTGGAAGATGCTGAGGTTGCAGTGTAGTTTTCTTAGGAATTTTCCCATTTGAACACTTGTAGTGTTCCATCCTTTAAACTATTTAAGTTTAAATTTCGTTTCTTTCATTTCTGGATTACTGTAATTTCACATTTAATTACACGTCATACTCTGATTGTTCTCTTTATTTGAATGTTGACGCCTATATTATATAATATTGGTTATTATATAGTCGGGATGTTACATTAATGGTATCAAAGCAGTTCTTCCTTAGAAACTTGTAGGTTGTGGGTGTGCACTGTTTGTGATTGTGAATTCTGGCCATTTTGTAAGAAGTTACATTAGTTTCATTGAGTTGGACTAATAGTCTTTCTCTCTGTGTGAACAGAATATGGCATCTAGATCTCCTCCTTCCTCAGGTGTCGATCCGTCTGACTCTAATCAGATGTTGAATGTGGTACTTCAGGCATTGCAACAGTAAAATGCTGCATTTGTTCAGCAGAACACCATTGCATTACAAAATTTGGAAGTTGCCAGAGTATCGGCTGAGAATGCTAGAGTGTCATTTGAGAATACTCAAAGGCAGTTCGTGGATGTGTTGACTAGTGGTAGGACCACTCCAAGTGTTTCTTCCTTCACTATTCCAGTCCAAGAGTGGAGCTTGGAGAACTTTCTTCAACATCACCCAACAAGATTCACTGGAAAGTGCAGTCCGGATGAAGCCGACCATTGGTTTAGGGATATGGAGAGGATATTTGAAGCTAAGGGGTGTCGTGATGAGAAGAAATTGGCTTATACTCAATATCTGCTGACCGGAGAAGCTGGCCATTGGTGGAGCAGCATGAAGATGATCCTTGAAAGGAGTAGGACTCCTATTACTTGGGAGTTGTTTAGAGTCAAATTCTACGTTGAGTACTTCCCTGACAGTGTGAGATTTGCAAAGGAAGTAGAATTCCTGGAGCTGGTATAAGGCAACAGGTCAGTGTCAGAGTATGCAGATCGCTTCAAACACTTACTTCGCTTCAACACTATGGCAGTGGATGAAGAATGGCAATGCAGAAAGTTTGAGAATGGCTTGAGGAGTGATATCAAGCTGCTTATAAAAGGGTTGCGCATCAGAGAGTTCCCTACTTTGGTGGAGATGTCCCGTGATCTGGAGAAGACGAAAAAGGAATCTGAGGGACATCAAAGTCAGTCTGCTAGGAATGGGGGACCATCTGGGTCTCGTGGTGGACTTAGCACTAGGAAGACCCCTTACGCTAGACCATCTTTTTCTTCTGGGTCTAGGGGTTCATCCTATCAACCATCGGTACAATCAGGACCAGCCAAACCATCCGGCACCGTTAGATGTTATACCTGTGGAGGACCTCATTACCGGAACAACTGTCCTATGGAAAGTGGCGCAAGGAAATGCTTCAAGTGCGGGAAAGAGGGGCACTTCGCTAATGAGTGTACTTCTGTAGTAGGATCAAGGTCTCAAGCACAGAGGACTAGCTTGCCTCCACCCAGGGGAGGTGACAGACCTCAAGCGGTGGGCAGAGTATATGCTATGACAGGATCAGAGGCAGTCAACTCAGGTAATCTCATCATCAGCAATTGTTTACTGTTTGGAGTGCCTTGTGTTGTACTTTTTGATTCGGGGGCGACACACTCCTTCATATCGGAGGCATGTGTTGAGAAGTTGGGTATGCCTGTAGAGGGGTTAGACTTCGACCTAGTGGTGTCTACACCAGCATCAGGGTTAGTCAGAACGTCTTCTATGTGTGTTCGTTGTCCAATTGTCGTAGAAGGACATCAGTTCAAGGTAAACCTCATCTGTTTACCTTTGCAAGGATTAGAAGTAATCTTGGGAATGGATTGGCTATCTACCAATCACATCCTCATCCACTGCGGTAGTAAGAAGTTGATGTTTCTTGATAAAGACAAAGATATGTCTTTGTCGATCGGCGTCTTGAGACAAGACCTCCTGGAAGGCGCTAGTTGCTTTTTAGTGCTATCACATATAGAAGTGACGCAAGTTTCAAGTCATGCGGCGTAAGAGAGTCAGAGTGTAAACCTTGCAATTCTGAACAACTTCTTGGATGTTTTTCCTGAAGAAGTTCTTGGTTTACCTCCTCCACGTGAGGTGGAGTTTTCTATTGATTTGGTCTCAGGAGCAGGACCAGTTTCTATAGCTCCTTATAGGATGGCTCCAGCAGAATTGGTAGAGTTAAAGAAGCAGATTGAAGACCTGTTGGAGAAACAGTTTATCCGACCTAGTGCTTCGCCTTGGGGAGCACCAATGTTACTAGTAAAGAAGAAAGATGGTGGTTCGAGATTGTGCGTTGATTATCGACAACTGAATAAGTTGACGATCAAGAATAAGTATCCGTTGCCGAGAATAGATGATTTGATGGATCAACTACACGGGGCTACCGTATTCTCTAAGATTGATCTGAGATCGGGTTATCATCAGATCTTAGTAAAAGCGGATGATGTGCAAAAGACGGCGTTCAGGTCTAGATATGGCCACTATGAGTATGTGGTTATGCCTTTTGGCGTGACTAATGCTCCAGCCATTTTCATGGACTATATGAATCGAATTTTCAGACCCTTCTTGGACAAGTTCGTGGTAGTATTTATAGATGACATACTTGTCTATTCTAAGACTCGAGAAGAACATGAAGATCACCTTAGGGCAGTGCTTGAAGTGCTGAGAGAAAGAAGATTGTATGCCAAGTTGTCTAAGTGCGAATTTTGGATGGATGAAGTTCTTTTTCTTGGCCACGTGATTTCAGCTGGAGGAATTTCTGTTGATCCCGCTAAGGTGCAAGTAGTACTTCAGTGGGAAAGACCTAAGACTGTTACTGAGGTTAGGAGCTTCGTGCGTTTAGCGGGCTACTATCGCCGTTTTATTGAGGACTTTTCCCGAATTGTGGCACCGTTGATGCAACTGACTAGGAAGGATCAACCTTTTGTTTGGACAGACCGTTGTGAAACTAGCTTTCAAGAGCTAAAGAAAAGGTTGACTAGTGCACCAGTTTTGGTTATCCCTGACACAAGTAAACTTTTTGAGGTTTTCTGTGATGCCTCTCATCAGGGATTAGGGTGTGTACTGATGCAGAAGAAGAAGGTAGTAGCGTATGCATCAAGACAACTCAAGGTTCATGAGAAGAATTACCCCACTCATGACTTGGAGTTGGCGGCTGTAGTATTTGCTTTGAAGATTTGGAGACACTACCTGTATGGTGCGCAATTTCAGGTGTTCAGTGATCATAAGAGCCTGAGATATCTCTTTGATCAGAAGGAGCTTAACATGAGGGAAAGGAGATGGATGGAGTTCCTTAAGGATTATGACTTTGATCTTTTATACCATCCTGGGAAAGCCAATGTAGTGGCAGATGCATTGAGCAAGAAGGCAGTGCATATGTCCTCATTGATGATTAGAGAATTAGAGTTGGTAGCAAGCTTCAGAGATTTGAGGTTGCAAGTAGAATTTGAAGCTGACAGCATCAGATGCAGTAATTTGGTGGTATCCAATGACTTGTTGAAGCGTGTTAAAGAAGAGCAGTCGAAGGATATTGAACTCCAGACGTCAGCTAGTTTGATTGGAACTGAACAAGGTAAAGATTTTGCCTTGGGGGCCGACGGTATTTTGAGATTCAAAGGCAGAGTTTGTATCCCTAGCAATTCAAGATTGAAGAAGTTAATCATGGAGGAAGGTCATAAAAGCTGTAAGATCCCAAAAATTCACCCTTTAAAATTCAAAATTTGATATATTGTAATAATACATTTACGGTAACACCCCGTAACCTCATACATAAATCTATACAAAAGTTTTATGCTCAGACTTTAACGGAAACTATAACATTGAATTCCTCTAATTTGTTCCTCCATCTCTTCCTTCATCTGCACAGGATCACGTGACGATTCTTCATCTGCTCCCGTATAACAAAAACGTTATACGATCATCGCAAAAATATGATTTTCCGGCACAAACAAACAAGTAAGGGTGAGCTAACATGCAACACAACAATTATAAAACATGAAGAATTACTTTGATAAAAACATCATATAATATTTAGGTCAGACTTTCTCATATACCATCATACCACAATTCCTACTAGACACTCATCCGGATGATACGTTGATGAGCGGTCACGGGAGGTTATGCACTTGTAATGACTTCTACTTTTTCTTACAAATACACTTCCAAAACACTTCATACCATTCACAAGGTTAGTCCCCTCACTATGTCCAAAACCGGCACATAGACCAGGACCTCCTGCTCCTCTCACCACATAATTCATCCTTCTCTACTTGAGACTGGATGATTATTAGAGTATCAGGATAACCTCCAACTACGGGACCCTCAACATCAACATATACACTAACTCTATGATATTGCAGAATCTCATCATGGGATTCATACCATACTCATATTCCTCAACTCATATTATACCATCACACAATCTCCCCATAATACACATATCATGATCAGAGACATAATTTCATATCAACATCATAAAATACATTCATCACAGTAATTTATCATATCTCATGCCTTCACACAATTTACCTCAGAGTATATATTCTAAACATTAGTACACAGTTTAATTCAAAATCAGAATCCAACACCATTTGAAAATATTTGAATGAGCACTATTCACTAAACTCATTTGAACGAACGCTAAAGGACGAACGCTATTGGACGAACGCTAGTGGGCGAACGCTAACTAACCGAACGCTATTTGGTTGAATACTATTTGAACGAACGCTGGAGATCATGTACTGAGCCGAACACTAAAACTTAGCCGAACACTGTCAGATCAAACCATCCTAGGCCGAACGCTCAAAAACGAACACCATAATCAATTAAACCCTAGTCGGACGAACGCTAAATCTGAACACCCCACTCACATTGGATACTACACGAACGAACGTTAAGATCAATTTCCTAGGCTCGACACTAAAACACCAAAAGTTATTAGACCGAACACTCTATGAACGAACGCGACGATTGAGCACTAAGACTTCACTGTTTGAACGAACGTTCAAGTTCAACCTCAAGAGAGAACGCTGTCCATGTCGAACACTATCTGACGACAAACATCATCGAGACCGGACGCTATTAGTATCATTCCCTTAAACCGAACGCTCTCCAGACAAGGACGAACGCTCTCCAGACAAGGACGAGCGCTAAATGCCTAAGCCTAAACATGATTAAGACCGAACGCTACTACCAAGAACGAACGCTAACTACCAACATATTTTCTGAACACCATTTGACTGATCACTATTTGCGCGAACGCTAGAAAATCACTAATACACTAAGGCCGAGCGTACCCTAATACATCAAAACCGAACGTCCAAGATTCAAACTTAAGTATAACAGCTTAAGGATGAACGCTAACTAACACAATTAAACCAAGGTCGAACGTTACACTCAAAATGAAGGACGAATGCTAACGCTCGCTCATACGAAATCGAACTTTCAATATAACACTTATGAACGAACGCTCAAAATGACAATTATGGACGAACGCCCAATATAACACTTATGGACGAACGCTCACTATAGCAATTAAGGACGAACGCTCACCATAACACTTAAGGACGAACGCTCACTATAACACTTAAGGACGAACGCTCACTATAGCACTTAAGGACGAACGCTCACTATAGCAGTTAAGGACGAACACTCAAAATAACTCTTAGGACGAACGCTCAAAATAACTCTTAGGACGAACGCTCAAAATAAATCTTAGGACGAACGCTCACTATAACAATTAAGGACGAACGCTCAAAATAACTCTTAGGACGAACGCTCACTATAACAATTAAGGACGACCGCTCAATACAAAACTTATGAACGAACGCTCAATGTAACATTTAAGGACGAACGCTCAACGAAACACTTAAGGACGAACGATCAATATATCACTTAAGGACGAACGCTCAATGAAACACTTAAGGACGAACGCCTAAAGACATTAATTCACAATACGATTTGGACGAGCGTCTAATATAGTACTATCTTTACCTAAGGACGAACGCTAATACTCGTTAGCTTTAAATGACCGAACGTTCCAAACTGGCTGACATTAGTCGAGCACTATACGGACGAACGTTCTAAGTTGTTTGATTCGGGCGGACGTTCAGAACAATTAACGAACGTTCAAAATTTGGCTGACCACTATTTGGTCGAGCACTGTTGGAACGAACGTCCAATTTTGATTCACCAAAATTGGACGTACGCGCGTTCTGCAGAAATTCTGCAGAAACGCACCAGAGTCCAGAAACCCAGAAAACCTCCATCTTCATCTCCTTCTTCCCAATTTTTACCCAGATTTACAGCAACCACAACATATCTCAAAAATTAAGGAAAATAAATCAAACTCCCCTTACCTCTTGAAGACTTCCTTTGTAAAATTAGTGATCTAACTCCTCCCAGACGTGCAGCTCCAGATCTCCTTGCAACCTCAACAGTTCTTCACTTTCTCTTCCAGTTCTTGTTGCAAGGACTCTCCTCTCACCAGACGTCCAACCCAGATCCTCCTCTCAGCCCTTCAGAAGTTGGTAAAGCTTACCTTGGGTGCCCTTTGGACGGCTGGAAACGGGAGAAGGGTTCCCTCCCTCTGCTGCTCTCTCCCTTTCTCTCCCTCTCACATGCCAATAATGAGAACCTCTCCCCCCCCACCTTGCTAAGCTCCCTGCAATCAGCACCTCCAATAATTGTACCCCAATAATGAAAAAGGTGGGTAACCACCATGTCCCCACCATTCCTAAAATGTCGGTCCTTACAAAAGCTGTTTTAGCATGCATCCAGGCATGACAAAGATGTACCAAGACCTCAAGAAGTCCTTCTGGTGGTCGGATATGAAGCGAGACGTGGCACAATTTGTGGCTTCTTGCTTGACGTGTCAGAAGGCAAAAGTGGAACATCAAAGACCTGGAGGTTTGTTGCAACCGTTGGAGATTCCA